>NC_140123.1:45464149-46064149 GCF_964035555.1 Netta rufina | reverse complement strand
AATTTTGCATGTTTTTGAGTGTCCTTCCATGGTTTCAGCTATTTTCATTACCCCATTGCCATTAGCTTCTAAGTACTTGCCAGCAAAATGACATACATGTGGTTAACATATGAGCATCTACGAATTGTTTTTTTTAACAGGGCTCAAGGGATAATTCTTAAAACTGTCAGTCTACATGCTGTCTCAGTTTTACTAGGAAAGGAGGGGCAGTTTGAAGAGGGACACTTGTAAATTGAATTTACTAAAGCATGTGATCCAGATTGATTGTACTCATGTATGCTTGCTTCAGAGTAGAATTTAGGGAGACCCTATGGTAGGAAGCTATAATGTATACTAAATTATGTTACTGTGGCTCTGAAAAAAGAGGGATTCTCCAACTAGCAGCCTCAGAAACAAATCTTAAGCATGTAGTTTTTATATGTCTTTCCTGTCTCCTCTGTATCACAAGAGAATGTTTAAAGTGAAGCCAGATGCAGGCCACCGTCCTGGTTTCCCATCACTGAGTGTGGTGGGCCTACTGGAAGATGCCAGGGTCCATTCTTCACCTCTGCATGCTTTTTCTACCCAAGGTGATCATAGAAGAATGCCACCTCTGATCCCAGTGCACTGCCCAGAGTTACGGGGGTACAGGACTATGGGACTTACCACCAGCTCACTTTTTCGACAGCAGGAGCATGGCATATGTGATCCAGAAAGTGGGAAATGGAAACAGGGACTGCATCACATTCCGTTATTGGCAATTTCAGACAATTGCCACAATTGCAAACAAGCATCCAGAGTGCTTGCTGTCTACCGCTACCTTTTGTTAACCATTCTTCAGACTCCTGCAAGCCAGAACAAGGGGAGTTTGGGCCCAAGTGCTCATTTAGGCATTTTGAGAAATGAAGGCTCAGAGTCAAAGCCAATCAGTTTCACTCTTCAAGACAGGTCTTTCTTTTTCTTTTTTCACCATGGCAGTGAGTAACCATTGGCACAAACTGTGCAGGAAAGTGCTAGGTCCTTCATTGCTCAAAGCCTTTAAATTAAAAGTGAATGCATTTCTGGAATATATGCTTAATCTAAAAGCAGGCTGTGGATTTCAGTGTAGGAGCTAACTGGAAGAAATTATATGATCTCTTCAGATGAGGTAAGACTGGATTATCTAAGGCCAGAAGAGAGCATTATTTAAACCAGCAAGATTTTTAGGGAAGATTCACCTTGGAAACCCCTTTATTTCTTATCTCTTCTGATTGTTACAAGCCGTCCACCTCTTTATATTAACATCTAAGCACAAAATCCTAGTGCCATAGGGCTAAACACAGAACAGTAAGTACCAATATCAGAATTTCTCACTCAATTCAAGCAATATTGAATTTCTGAAAAGGTCAGGTCTTGACTCACTTAATGCTACAGTAAACACTAGGGACTTTCTGGTGTTTTGGTGTGAAAGTACCTGCATGATTCCACTAATTTTAAATGCAGGTACACTTCAGATCTGTACTTTTTCTTTGGGGTTGAGGCATTTATTAAGAACCCTTAGTACTGGGAGTAGCACTTGTTACTTCTGCCAGCTAATGAAAACCAATTCAAGAACTCTGGCCGAGCAAAAGATAGAAAGAGGGTAAGTATTAAAACCTCCCTGCACAGTTTTCCTGTACCTGTAGCAGACAGATAAACACTTCACAAAGTCAGGAAATGTTTCCCAGGCAATTGCACAGATAACAAACTGGCAGTGCTCAGCCAATGGATCTCTCAACATTACTAATTTGCTGAGGATGGAAACGATACTACATTTGCCTAATGCATCCTGGAGCTGACAGAGATAATTCTGCATCCAGGCTGTCAGAGAAGAAATGGAGCAACAGATGACCTTCTTCTATGCAGACAGTTGTAATAAAGACATGTGCCTATCCACTATTTGTTGAATGAGACCTAGATGATAGTAATCCTGTTGTAAAAACACAAAACCAAAACAGAATTCATTCATTTTATTGAGCACCGTAGATCGACTACAACAATGAAGTTGTAATACCTGTCCTCCACTGATTTTATCTTTATTGTTCACAGCTTAATTGTCCCTCTAGCGCTAGGATATACAAATGTATTATTAAAATGAGACATCTGGCAGTGGCCCTAAATGCCTCTATGTCAGGAATTTACTGTGTATTACGTGTAACAGTAAATCTGTTGTGCACATCTGCAGCGGCAGAGAAAATCACATCTGACAGCAATGATACAAAACATTCACAGGAGCTTTGCAAAAGCACAGGATTGAATGAGTCCAGGCTTTTACAGTGCTTTACAATCTTCACTGAACCTGATCACGCTGAAGAAACTCATTTTATGGCACTTCTCTAAATTTCAAATCATCCATCGTTTCCTGAAGCAGAACATGAGGAAACATTTCAAATAAATATGCTCATAATTAATTTTCATGGCACTTTTCATGAACTGGAAATTGTGTAAATGTTTGTGTGCTTTGTGGACCAGTGACTAGCTGTTTTGTTTACCAGAAATAATCTTAGATGTTCACACAAAGAAACCCCAAATGCTTCCAAACAATCTGTATGGCCAAGTCACTCTTTCAAAACTTTCTTCCTTTAAAATAGATTTGTGAGATGAAGATTTCATTAAAAAAATACCCAGTGGTATTTTTGCAATTACGGGAATGTTAACATTTCCATTATAGTTTCACTTTATTCTAAGTATAAGAAAGAGAGAAAAATTTGTCTTGGAGCAAAATTTCACATTTGAAATCTCATTCCAGAACCTGTAACTCTTTGGTTTGTCACTGTCAATGTTTCTGTATGTCTGACAATATCAAAATGATAATTTTTCACTCAAAATTCAATGCCCTTCCTGGCCTTCCTAAATAAATACACAAAGAAAAAAAAATATTATTTTTTAATATTCCTTTTTTACTATGAGCATCAAAAGTTACACAATGAAAATGATTTTATTTGCACTGACTTGACATGCCAAGTCAGATGTATTTTTTCATGTTTGATGAGTTTTTTGAAAAGATACTCTACTGTGAAGACTTGCAGTACATCACATTAAAATAATAGATTTGATCTTAAGAACATATGCAATGTGCGATATTATCTGAAAAATCTAAGCTTGTATAGAATGAGTGACATCTGACATCAAGTTACAGAAAAACTGACTTTGTAAATAAGGTCTAAATACACCTTTGTGCTTTTTCAGATATAGCTATAAGTTGTCACAGCTATGTCACATTCGATGATATTCTCATTTCCTGGTAATTTTTCTCATACAGTTGTCTTCATATGTATAAATGTAAAATAGTACTGTCTGATGAATGAGGCAGAGTCCTGGTTTTATCTACCAGGACAGATAAGCACATTTTTTCTACATTCCTAGAAAAAGTCTATATTCTGTCACATAGTCCTCTCAAAATCAACAAGAGGTACTTTTCAGTAAAGACTTAGAAACTACTTTTTTATTTTTGTAAACATGTTTTGCTTGGATATTGTTTTTCTTTTTCATGACAGTGAAAAAAACAACTCTGATATCAATAAATGTTTTATTGTCTTAATATAGCACTCAGAAGAGATAACACTACATCTCCAAATTCTCTCTTTGCTATTTCACCAGATAGGTAATTCCTTACCTGGGTGACACAAATGACAAATAAATTGTAAATCACCCCTATATATTCTAGATACCATTTTGAAAGTCAGAGAGTGAGTCTTTCAATTTTTCCCCAAGCAATAGAAGAGAGCAGAGGCTGTGTCTGTTTACAGACAGATAACTCATACCAAAACATGAAAGGATCTATCAGGAGTAAAAACAACAACAACAACAACAACAAAAACTATGAAGCTGCACAAATGAGCAAAAGAAAGAGTTACACACTGAGGCCACATACTCCTGGCACAAAAGTGTGGAAGCTAACTGCTCCACTAAAGGGGCATGCCAGCTGCAGAGCAACTATTGCTCATTTTAATTGCCAGGAGTGTCACTTCTCAACTAGCAAACATCTGAAGTATGGGAGGCTTTTCTGAATATTAGAATCAGCCTCTCATTTTATACCAGAAATATAGAAGTATAATGTGGTTTCTACTGGTTCTATAATAGCAGAAAAATCAGCAGAACTAGATTTATGTGTTTCTTGCAGCTTACAGCTCTTGGCAAGGTATTTATTTTAAAAGTAACTAATATTTCCAAGCGGCCTGCATTGTGACAAACAGCTGCATGGTAAGCCTGCATTGCCCTACCCTGTTGCTTGCATAGTCTTTTGGCAACAGATAGCACATGAGAATCCAGTACTCAAACATCTCTAGGTGGCTGTACTTTTGAACAAAAGGTGAGTGAGCACTTGTAATAATGGGGATTAACTTCAATCCTGCTATGCTTTCTCTCTGCTTTACTCAGGATACCAGCATCGTCCCAAATTGTTTGGATCCAGAGAAATCTTCTCCCATGCTGGAGCATGCAGCCTTTTGTCATGTGGATAGAAGCCGTCAGGAAGAGTAAGATTACAAACCAGCATAAGGACAGGAAAAGAAAGCTTAAGCAGAATGTATTTGTCCAAACTGAAGCCTGGCTGGTGCCCAAGAGTTATTATTTCCATCCATGCAAAAATTAACTGTTATGGAATCTTCAACAACAGTAACCGGTCACCACATCGTTCTTGTATCCCATCGGAGAGATAGTACTCTAAACAATACTGTACAGCCAGATAGTGGGGAGTAAATTCCATATTGACAGAGGAAAGATTGCCACCTACTGAATCACCACCGTAGTCATGCCATAGCTGAACCATAGATCAGAGAGCTGGAAGCATGAATTGCCATACTGGAAACCATCAATGATGATGCTACACCGAGGTCTGAGGAAGGGGAACTTCACAGGTTGCAGGTTTTCTGTCTTGTGGTTCCTTGGCACAGGAAATGTGCAACATACTATAAAATCTGCTTTTATTGTAAACCTTAGAGCTTGACACATATGAAGATTGAGAAAATAGTTTCCATTTTCTGTAGTAGTGATGGTGTATACAAACTCTGCCTGTAAATGTAAAATACAAATTTGGATTATCCAAATCCTCGCTACAAGAAGGACTTCAAGGTGCTTGAAAGAGTCCAGAGAAGGGCGGCGAAGCTGGTGAGGGGTCTGGAGAACAAGTCCTACGAGGAGCGTCTGAGGGAGCTGAGTTTGTTCAGCCTGGAGAAAAGGAGGCTCAGGAGCAACTTTATCACTCTTTATAAGTACATTAAAGGAGGCTGTAGAGAGGTGGGGCTTGGTCTATTCTCCCACATACCTGGTGACAGGATGAGGGGGAATGAGCTACAGTTGTGACAGGGGTGTTTTAGGTTGGATATTAAGAAGAACTTCTTTACTGAGAGGGTTGTGAGGCATTGGAATGGGCTGCCCAGGGAAGTGGTGGAGTCACCATCCCTGGAGGTCTTTAAAAGACATTTAGATGTTGAACTTAGCGATATGGTTTAGCGGAGGACTTGTTAGTGTTAGGTCAGAGGTTGGACTCGATGATCTTGAGGTCTCTTCCAACCTAGAAAATTCTGTGATTCTGTGAAATATCCACCTGCAAGCTCTGACGGCTGCAAAATCCCTTAAGGAGACGAGGGAAGAAACATGACAATGGTTAGTGCTACGTTTGAACCACTAGACAAATAATGATGGATCCTTACTAAAGAAATTGAGAGTTTTTTTTCCAGACCATTGAAAATGTTAAGGTGATGGTGAGTCTTGAGCCAATATCAGTTTGCTTTCTGTTGCTGTTGTTTACTTTATCATTATATGAATTTGATTTATTTGAAGATTTGCTGCAGATGTTTGCAGAGAGTATTCTGCAGTTTTAATTACCCTTGTGCCTTCTCACATTCTACCCTCAGGAACACCAACGCAAATACAGATTAACAGGTAGGGCAAACTCTGCATCTGAAGTTTGCTTTTGCTTTACATACATAAAATAGGAATAAAATATATGCAGTAGGTTAGGTGAAAATCCTTGTTTCAATGCTCAGATTTCACTGTTTATTTACAGCATCATCATCCCTTTGTAAACAATCACCAATGTTTCACCCATCCCAGTTTACAGAGCTAAAAGTATTTATCCCACATGCTTCCGTGGGATGAATTCCCACTCTCCATCCTCTCTGTCTTGTATATAGTTGGTAATAAATAAATAAATAAATAAACAAGCTCTGCTTGGTGTAGCCCACTGAGTTTGGCCTGGGCCAAAATGGGTGTTCCCAGTTTCCCCAGTGGGTGTCTTTGGTGCAGTAGGTGTCTGCACTTACTATGGCTGGAGGTCTACCTCTTGAGAGGTGTGCACCTAACTTCTCTGGCAGCTTCAGAGATGACTTTTCCAGGCAAGGCAGCAGCAGAGCTGATGTTCTTCACATAGTGAAGCTCCATGTTGGCTTAGGGGCTTGGTTCTTGCCCCTCCTGCCAAAATTATGAAGTGAGGCCTTCTTTAATGGACTGAAAACGCAAAGTTATGCATGAAATAGAACACAAGGTCACAGGAGTTAAGCATCCAGCACATCCACAGAGTGGACCTGCACATGAGGTGTCCTTGTGGGGAGGGCAGCCAGGCCACAGTCACTCCAGACCGGGGATGGCTTGGGGAGCCTGGCTTACCAACAAGCCCCAGGCCTGGCTTTTGTGAATGCTTAGACAGGCAGGCTTTTATTTGCATGAAAATAGGCTTTAGGAAGCCATTAAAATGTAACAAAAAAGTATTTAATGCCCTAGGGTGTGCCCAGCTTATATCAACCTCCTTATTAGACTTTTTTTTTTTTCCCCTCTTTTTTCTTTTCCTCCCCTCTTTGGCATGTCCCTGCTGCACAAACAGTCCATATGGAGAACAGTACAGCCTGGAAACACCTAGCTCTCTCCATCCCTTTTTTGCTTTTGGCTTTTGCAGCTGCTGTTTTCTCAGTGTTGTCTCGGGGCAGTTTCCTGTTGCCATAGCTGATAGCCTGCCAGCGCCTGCCTGGGCCTTTCAAGTGTCAACACCGCAAAGTTTGCTGCGATGGCCAAACGCTTGTTAATGAGATATAGCAGCTGGGTAGGGGTGAACCACTGAGATGTATAAAGGCATGCCGCTGGTGCAGGAAGCGATGCCTTTTGAATCTTTTCAGCACTCTGAAAGCTTTCAAATCAAAGAGGGTATGTTGTATTCATTAATAAGCCCAAGTTCCCATGCAACTGCGTTAAAGCCAGTAGTTTAACTTTGCAACGGACAGGTGAATTTTTCAGCAGTGTTTTACACCGGAAGACAAAGGGCAAGAAAACAAGAGTTTATGTACTGCCAAAGGCATTACTTCCCTATCTAGCAGCCAGACAGAATTGTTAAACTGAGCTAGGTATTTGCCATTTCCTGACAATAAAAGCTTCTTTTTTTCCTCTATTTTTTATGCTTCAAAGCTCACAGCAGCCTGCTTGATCTCTGTCTCACACTTTTTTAGACGTTTCTTAATTTCTCTTTTATTTTCTTTTTTTTTTTTTTTTGCAAACCATGACTAAAAGCTGGAAATAAAAATAAAAATAATTAAAAAAAGAAAAAGAAAGAAAATAAGTTAAAGAAAAGACTTGTTAAGACTCGTTAAAAAAAAAAAAAAAAAAAAAAAAAAAAGCCAAGGAACCTATAGACAGGATTAATGACCAAAGCTGCTTTCATTCATTGGAGCAGCCCATGTGATCTGCACTCTGCATCTGTTTTGCTATGGCAAGACACAGGAGTGCCCAACAGCTGGGTAAAACAGACAGAAAGGACAGAAAGCAAAGAAAATTAAAAAAAAAAAAAAAAAAAAAGAAAATAATAAACAGTGCAAACTTATAAGGGTACTGTGAACCAAAGAGCATCTTAAAGACTTTTCCAGTATTTAAATGAGTTGGAATTCCCCCTCCCCCTTTTCTTCCCTCTATTTTTTTTTTCTTTTCTCACTTTTTCTTTTTCTTTTTTTTTTTTTTTTCTTCTTTCTGTCTCTCTCTCTCTCTCTCTCTCTCTCTCTTTTTATGTAGCAGAGGGGCAGCTGGGGAAAAGATTGAATGCTAGCAAAACATGTTTAAAACTGAAACAACCACAGTAATAATAGTGACAAAATTGCTTTGGAAAAGTTAAACAAAAGAAGTGTTAGAAACAGGAAAGGGCCATATGGCTCAACACGCCTGCCATTTTCTGGTTTATCTTAATTGTTTCCCTCACTTCTCTGCAAATGAATACAAGTGTCTCAGACTCATTTATATGCTTTCATTTCCCTTTCACAGTTACTTGTTCCAAGGTAATTTAAGCCAAGACACTTAAGTGATATTTAGCTATTTGACTGTTTAGAGAACAGCAGTTTAGCTATATTCATCAGCCGACTGCAGCTACTGTACTTGTTTTCAGAATTTAGTTACACCGATCAACTACCTGCAGAATGGCCTTCTTTGGGGGAAACTAAGTGATGCAGGCCCTGACCCAGAATGTAGTGGGGTTGAGAGAAGCTGTGACATGCAGTTTGGCAGATTTTCATTCAGGCATATTCTTCTATTCTAACATTTAATTCTAGTGAAATGCAAATTTTTGTTTGTTTGCTTGTTTTTCCAGAAATGTATATATTTAATTGCATTTTTTGTAAAACATTTCATTTTGATATAATCATATATCACATTATTAAAATTATTTAAAATTAAAATTATTATTAAAATGAGAAATAAAACCTCTCCATAAAAATTCTCAAGCAGTTACCACTAGAGTTTGTCTCAAAGGGATTTTATATATATGCATAAACTTTAAGTCTATATATATATATATGACTGAGATTTAAAGGATATTTTGATAGGTGAAAAATTCCCCCAGACAGAAGATTTCAAATCTTGCAGGCTCTACTTTGACTCAGGCTGTGATCATTTTGGCCTTGGGATATGCAGTTACGCTTTGATTTTAGTGGTTCTGAACATGGGGCTACCTGGTCACATGAATGTGACTGCAGAGCATGTAGAGAGAGGCAGAAGGAAGGTGCATTGAGATGTCTGGGGATAACCATGATGCAAGAGGGACCCTAAGTCAGGAAAGAAAAAGAGTCAAAACAAAACACTTCCTATTAACAATAACATCAAGTGAAACCATGGCAAGCTGTTAAGCCCTTAAATAAACATACCATGACAAGCTGAAGCATAAGCTTCAACCAGCTTGTTAGAACACAGTCCTCTACTATGACAGAAGTTAAAATGTTCTGCATGCACAAAGCTTGTGCCAAGACACAAGCCACATCTTGGCTACTCCGGCTACTCGGAATAAGCAGCAGATTAGGGGAGAAGCACTGTTAATGGAGGGAGACAGCGCTTTTCTCATCTCCGGGCTCCTTTCAACTTCAGAAAATGCTGACTTTTAGAATCTGCTCAGAAAACTCTTGTTCAGGCAGAAGCCAGTAAATTTGTTCATTCTTACGAAAGATAATGAATGATTAATAAATGAGTCAATTCAGTGAATGTCTGGCCTGTGCTCCTCCCCATATGTCTTCAAGAAAATAATTGCAATGGTGGGGACATGGAAAGGAGGGACAGACATCTGCTGAATGAGAGTACAGATAATTAAAAAAAAAAATCAAAAAACTTCTGCAGTTTACTCAACTGAAAAGAAAAGAAAAAATAAAGGAAAAAAAAAGGGGGAGGGGGAGGGTGGTTCAGATCAGTGTCTTTACTGGGTGCTTAAAACAAAACAGGAATATACAATATATATTTTCTGTTACCATCATAGTAGCACCACAGACGAGGAAGCAATGAGCTTTCTAGGATGCATGTTACAGAGCTTCTGCCTTCATCAGGAGATTTAAATGAAAGGAGCAGAAAATGAAGCCAAAACATTTCTGGACCTGTCCAGTTTTCTGCTGCCATTCTAGCTGTTTTTTAAGTTTTCAGAATACTGTCAAAATTTTAACACATAGTAGCCCTGAAAAACAGGGAAAAGGTTAATAGAGAAAATTGCCATTATTGTCATAGAAAACTACTTTTTCTATTGCAAACACAGAGAAAGTGTAAATTCATCCCAGAGATGACCTCACTAAAAAGAAACCATTTTTGTGGTTTTCTGAAAAGAATATCTCAAAAGGTGGCTGATGTCCTTTGGAAACACGTTGGCTATAGAGTTTAATGAGTTACATATATAAGAAAGCACTTGGGGGTGGGAGTGAAGCTTTTAGAGACCCAAGAAACACTGTCTTATCTTCCCATGGAACACCACTGTTCAGTGTGATCAGGCTCATGACATGGTTGTTCCTCCCATTATAATTTATTCGATCAATTCCTAAGCCTAGTTTTGTAATAAAATCCCCTAATCATGACTTTTTTTTTTTTTTCCTTATTAAATACAATCTCCATTTACTCTTTTGCTTATATTGGCTTATATTATGATATCAGCATGTGGTTTGTAAACTAAATATATTGTCCTTTACATTAAAAGTGTGAGATTTGCTAAATCACAGACACCTGTGGCAGATTCCTTCCTTGATTATGTTAGCCCTGACTCTTTTCTCAGCTTCCTCTTTCTAAACTTAGCTTTATAAGTCATCTCTTATGTCTCCTCCTCAGATCTTAGAGGTTTATTCAGTATTTCCCCTAACCCTAGATGCATAACAAGACCGCTGTTAAATGCCATCTCCTGAACACAAGGACAAATCTCTTCCACAGATTTGTCCCTGGCACTTTCAGGAAAAAAAAAAAAAAAAAAAAAAAAAAAAAAAAAAAAAACCACATTCACTGTCCTCCTTTAATTTCCGTGAATAGTAGTTATATTTGCATGTTTGTTATATCCCTTTTTCAGAGGAATACAAACCAGGGCCATGAAGATCTCCAACTCTACTGCCTTTCCAAGCAACACTTCTGTATCCCTACAAACCTGCAGTCCTCATCTCTCCTCCAGGAATTAGACTCTGAATGTCCATTCCTAAAACAGGTATCTGGGGCATTTCCTTAGGTAGTGGAACAAGGCAACTCATTTTACACCTCCTTTTCAGAGAGATCCTGCAATAAACTGTGTGGAATACAGAGTGGAATGCTGGAGGTGATCCCTACATTATGTTAGATCTGCCAACCTGACAAGTTCAATAGAAACCTCTGATGTTTTCTATCTCCATGCAGTGACCCGCAGCTAATCTGCATGACAATATATTGTGCAATTGCAGGAAGCCACTACAATATCATTCAGGAACAGGAAGCTTGGGAACTGTTTACAGCCACCACTATGGTGATGAAACCTGTCATTACTTTGTGCACTGTTTTTTTCTGAAACATGGATGGAATTGCAAAGTCTTATCACTCAGCTTTATAGGAAAGATCTGCTGAAGTAAAAGAATAACATGGGAAGAGGAAAAAAGGAGACTGGGCTTGGTTGATTGCTGTCATGATTACATTACACAGGTTAAAAGACAGTTTCAGTGCAATTGCTTATTGTGCATGAGAAGACAGAATTGTTTGACATCAGTTAGACTTCAGTTAAGTTTACTATTCCTTATCTCTTGTTTAATGTAGTACTTCAAAGGAGTACTTGCTTCTTGTCCTTTGACTCAAGTGGGCACAGCAACGAGATGCCATGTGGGAGATGCAGGCTTGAGAGCATTCATGTGCTCCCAGCCCTCGGGCCAACAAGAGGCAGGCAATTCTGCCAAATATTTTCTGTGCTAATTTAGACTAACTCATTAATTTTTACACAGCACTTTCAGAAAAAAAAAAAAAAAAAAAAAAAAAAATCTACCCACATGCTGAATATGACTATTAAAACAAACAAACAAACAAACAAACAAAGTGACATATCACAGAACTTCAGTAGCTGAATTTTGAACGTATTTGTAGCCAATTGGGGATTTTAGGATTCACATTCATATTCCAGAAGAATGGAAACATAGACTGTTTGGAACAGAAAACTACAATCTCCAAAACAAGGGCCTAAAATCAAACACAGCTTGATAGGTAATGGTTGTTAAGGAAAAAAGCTGCCTGTAGTTCAAGTATATGGGGAGCTGTTACACTCTGAAAAAAACTTCCAGGATCAGGCTGGTTCTTGCTATGAACTAACCTTTCAATTCTACTTTTGAAAATTCTGAGCTACTGCTCATTTAATGTATATCTCTGGTAGGAAACCATCAGGTCATCAAATGTAATAACCCCAAAAGAGATGATGCAGAGACCAGCCAAATGAGATATACAATACCACCTTTAGATTTAGAGATTAAACTGCAGAGAACATTGTTACCTCAGAGATGTCACAGTGATAGTTAAACTAAAGTTATCTTATCTTGTAATTGGACCCCAAGGAGACTCTTCCAGAATGTATACATACAGATATATATATACACACCTTTTTTTATTATTATTTTTTTTCTACACATAAAATGACTACATAAGATAGGTCAAGTGTACCACAAGCATCTTTCTTTTTTTCTTTTTTTTTTCTCTTTGTTAGGAAGGCAATAAAAACATGTAGGTCAGGTGTAATGTCACTACTGCTGAAGACAGTAGCAAAGTCAAGACTGCTGAAGCCAGTCTGCAAAACCACAGCAGTTAACCAAGTGCAAGGCCAAACCACACAGACAAGTCAGTGGGTCAGCATGAAGGTCCAAATCAGGGACATACAAGACCATGTACAGGTACAGCTCCAGAGTAGATCTGGCAGACACCAAGAGAAAAAGATGGAGCTTAAAAGCAGCTCCCAAATGAATGAGGAGCAATCTTGCTAAGGCACCACATGGCTGGGCATCTGAATTGTCTCTATTCTGGCTCTGAGTCCAAGTAGCCAAATTCCTGGAGGGGGTTGTCTTCTGGCTGTTGCTTATATGGCTAAGCCATACTGAAGCTTGGACTAGACAAGTTGCATCACTTCTGGTATGTTCCAAAGGAATCTCACATTGGTACCAGTACCAGTTTGGATACAGGCTTCTGTATGGTTTGACTATTCAAACCTGTGTTACCAGGGTCCTTGGAAGGCTTTCTCAGCTCATGCTACAGCATTTTTATAGCAACCACACTGCTTTTGATGTTCACACTATCTCTGATAATTATAAACTCTGCTTATAATTACAAACATAATGGGAACATCTTGTATAGGTGACTTTATAAAAGGCATGTGTTTTAATAGCCAGAATACTGTTACTTTGAAGGAACACCTTACGCTGCCATTAGTGTTATTGCAATCTTAAGGACTCTCATGGAGGAGGGTAGTACTCGGTCTAAGAAAAGGTATCAGATCTGGCCCCAAATAAGTAACTATTCAAGACGCAAGAGAGCTCTTCTATTTAATCAAACAAATTTTTTTTATTATTTTTTTTTTTTAAGAGAAGAGGAGGAATGGAAGGAGCAGAAGGGAAGAAAGGGAGTGAGAATATGCCTAAGAACATGTTTCATGGTTTCAGTACGTGGTTTAAATCAATGTCTCCCGTGTCATTGAAAATACCATTGGCATCCAGTCACTTGATTTTAAGTACATATCTTTGAGCTGCCTGTACAATTCTCTCATGTTTTTTTCTGTTTACAAAGGGGACAAAAAAACAGAAGGAAAGAGAAACTGTATTTCAAAAGATTAGTGTACATGTTTTAATCACTCACACTTTCCATTGTTCAAGATTATACTTTTATTAAATGAATGTTTCACTTTCAAGTACATATGAGAGTATTTGAAATATTTCAAGGGTACTTCTTTTAGCTTCTAACAACTAGACGTTGCTGCCACCACTGGACTATTACTTAGACAAAAAGAGAAATGGGGATTTTCTGACCTCTGATGCCTTGTTGCTTCATTGACAGGCACATAAGCAAGTGTACATTAAATAACAGAATGCTCATACCATAATCAATTGATAAGGAAAAGTTAAAAAATGTTAGACCAAATTTTCCAGTTGCCTTTGTAACTGCACCAGGGCAAATAGAAACACCAGTGGGATATTTTATTTTTTTATATTTTTTATTTTTATTTTTTGACTACTATTGTTAAAGGATTATTATAATTTTTAACTTCTTGCTTGTAAACAAAGTAGAAGACAAATTCTTTAACCCATGTTTTGTAATTTAACAAGACGATGTTTTGTAATTTAACAAGACATGTTTTGTAATTTAACAACTTAGCTATAGTGTATGGTGGATGCAGTGGTTTGCTCACACTAGAGCAATTAGAGACCAGGTAGTGTTCTGCTTCCAAATGACACTCAATTGATCTGCAAACTGCACCTCAGGTAAATTTGCGAGTCAACTGGAATAAATAGCCCTGTCACCTTTAACATAAAGGCTAAGATATACAACAGAAAAATGACACATTTTAAAGGATGATGACAGTATAGCATGTCATCACAACTTTCCAGAAGTATTTCTAAATATTTTCTTACAAATTCCATATGAAAATGTCCCATCTTTTTTTTATTACTGTTACAACTACTACAAAAAAAAAAGTTCCCAAGGAAAAAAAAAATAAAAATGCCTACTTCACTTCTAAGTCAAGTAATTCAAATCAAATCTGTGGCCAGGCTTTCATTTTGGGGTCAAATTCTGTATGCAGGTGGTTCTCATTGAGTTCAACATGATCCCAAAGAATGCAGAAGAGGACTGAATTTGGCCTCTATCAGCTAGCCTAAATATATGGTGCGGTTCTGTCTTCCTTTCACTGTATTGGAAAGAGATACTGTACCTCTTTAGTTTATGAGTCTGCTTATTATCAGTCTTGGGGAAAGAAAAGATGGTTAAATATAGATTTCTACAGAATGTTTCGATTTAAGTAAAAGAATTCAGTGACCAACAGTTTGGAACATCCTTCTTGTGTCATAAGTAAGAAGTAAGCAGATTCAAAAAAGCTGTGCAGATATACTTAATTGATTGAAGCAGGGAACAAAGAGAATGTCAGTCTTCCAGGTTTAGATGAGGATCAGGTGTTTTCTGAAAAGAAACAGGGGTCTTTGTCTTGTTTTAAGCAGAATTCTGAGAACCTCCATGGTTCCTCCTCTTTCTGGACATTCTACACTGTTCTAAAATGCAGGAGGAAAAAAGACTCTGCAAATATATAATTGCACCATTTTTCTCATTTTTTCATACCTTGGTACTTAAAATTTCCCATCTTTGAGCAAGTTCCCTCAAAAACAATGTTCTCATTTAGCATTAGTTAACTAAAGCAATGCAGTATTATCAGGCCATGCTGCTTGTACGGGACTTGACATTGCAATGCTTCAACAGGAAAATATCTCCATAGCCTGAGAAATTAATTTCCAATTATTCAAATCCCATTGGAAAAAATACATAACATAACATAACATAACATAACATAACATAACATAGCATAGCATAGCATAGCATAACAAAATTCATATGGTAATTTAGTGCTCTAAAAAGGAAAGACTGATTGGCAGTGCTATCAGCAAATTGTAGCTCTGGGAGGATGAGCACTTAGCAGCCACAGATTCCTCTCTTATTCATGTCCAAAGATTTAGCAGCTTATACCACTACCTTGGTTGAATCTCTCCCTTCAGACTTCTGCCCTATAGGGTTAGAGAATTCCAGCTTGCTCACACCTCTCATTTCAGGGGCTTATCCAGATGGAAAAATTAATATTGCATGGTGTTTGGTCCTCTAATCCCTCTCTTTGGCTAATATGGAATTAATCGGCCTACTCTGCCTCAGAATATGCACTGAACAAAGAGCCCAGACAGTGAGGAGAGTGCAATGCTATAGCATAACCAGAAATGCCGTACCATAGAATGGCCAAGTGAATTATTTTCAATAAATATTTTATTTTCTAAAATAAATAAATAAATATGCAGTTTCAACTGACAGGTTCCCCAATGTGAATCAGATTTGGCAGATTTGGACTGACACAAAAAATTAGGAAAACATTCAAAAATTACAAATTGGGTTATCTAGTCTTTCTGAAGCAAACTGATAAAGAGGGGCTATATTTATGAAGGAGATTTTGAATAACTCACAGACCAGAGGAGGCATATAACTTATTGGTTAGGATAATCTTTCACAAAATATGAAGCCAATGTTCAAATCTTCCCTTTGCCTCATTCAGTATATGAACATAAAATGTTTCTGTGTTCCTGGCCTGATAATACCACATTGCTCTAGTTAACTAATGCTAAATGAGGACATTGGCTTTGAGGGAAAAATCAAAACTGATTTCTCATTATTCTACTAAGTTAGAAACTGAGAACAGTGACTTGAATCCTAACTAAAGTGACCAGCTTCGAAAGGTGTTTTTGGCTTTATACTTCACAATTATACCTCATAAGGAGCTAAATAACTTAATCACAGAAGAATAAAGTTTATAATAAAGTAGGTTATTTATAGCAGAGTTCTATTTTTGAATGACAAACACTGTCTCTGCTCCGTGACAGGGATTATCTTTGGCTGATACTGTCTGGTTTGTGTAAAATAAATCGGAGACCACAGTGTGCATATTTTAAACTATCAATTTTCCTCTTTTGTTAACATTAATGTAATTATCAGGTTCCTAAACAAAAACAAAACAAAACAAACAAAAAAAAAGTTGCATCTAAGTGTTCCTGTGTGTGGAAAATGTAGAGAAAGAATTATTTCTTCCTCTCATTTATTTATTATATCACAATTCCTCTTGCTGTCTTCTGTCTGCTTTAACTGCCAAACTGTCTGATATTTCATGTATTTTCCATTCCTCACTTAAAAAAAAATAAAATAAATAAATCTCCGCTGTTCATAGTTACATTGTCCACTCTAGTCTTGATACAACTAGCTGAAATGCTCCATATAATATTTTTAGATCATGGTCAATTCAGCAACTCCTGTTTTTGAGACATTGCTATAAATGTAGGCTCTCTAAATCCATATTTAGTTACTGAGAACAACATTTTACTTGGATGAGTGGAAATATTTAAGAATTTTACTATATTTCAGTATAAATTCAGATGAAATTAGGTGTAAAATCTGGAAATACAACTCTGTAAAAGAGATTTTCTGATCTGGGATTGAAGAATGCAAGCAGGCTGTAATGTACATTTAGACTGCTTGTTCCCTACAGCTATAAGGGCTCTGGTGCAATACCTTTGCTCCCATGACACAATACTTTAGCTCCCATGAGAGCTCCCAGAACTCCAAACCACACAGGGGAAAATGAGGCACAGGCTCTTAGAAGTACTGAGTTCTTGACACCTGAGTATCTTTGAGGGTTTCAAGGGAAGATTCAGGTAATGCTTTTATGGAGATTTTAGAAATAGTGTCATGAGAAGCTCCCACTGAAATAAAAAGAATCTAAATGCAGAAATGAAAGCATCTTGTACTTCCAAATCTCCCAAGACTCCAGCTGCTCCCCTATCCTTTCATGGAACACAAACCCCATTCTCCATGAGAAGTTCCTTTTGAAGCAGAGACCCAATATAAAATCGTGTTTGTGTGTGGAGCCAGCATAGGGTTGTGCTGAGGTCTGATGGCAGTGGCTGTGCACTCCCAACTCAGGGACTGGACTACACCAGTACAGAGGTGCCACCAGTACAGTCATGGCTGTTCAAAACCCCCTTCTCAGCAGAAAGCAGGTGGTTTGACTCATCAAAACTTTCAGTAGCATTTTGCAGGTGCCTTGCTCTCTTCATACAGTCTCCATAGACTATAGAGAGAGCCTAAAGGAACTGTGCTCCCAATTTATTTTATTATATTATTCTTTTTATATTATTATTATTACTATTTTATTATTATCCCCACCAACAACAATTATACTTTTTTTGGTGGTGGTGGTGGTGGTTTTTTTTAATAACTGCAAAGCTTTGGGTCGGAGACACAGTTAAAAGAATGTTTAAACAAGAACAGAAGAGATGGTAACTTTTGGCAAAGTAATGAAAAACTGAGTGAATGCTAACCACCTACCCTATGTCAGCAGCAGAAATCTTCAAATCTCATTTTCATTGATAATATTACAGAGCACTATAAATAACTAGAGATTTGTATAATATAGAACTTTTTATAAAAAAAACATATGCACTGCTGTCAGGTGCTCAGAGTTAACTCAGACTTCAGTTCACAATATTTTTTTAACCCATGATTCTATGTTAGGAAAGAAAATACAGACAAGGGAAGAGAAGGGAAAAAAAAGAGAGAGAGAGAGATTCATTATCACTTGTATTTTTGTCCAGCATTAATACTTTGAAAACATTCCCTGGTGCTGTCAATGGGAAATAATAATAATAATTCAACAAGAAATCAAAACTAAGTAAGAGAGCTAAAAATACACTGCATTTTCTCTACACTACAGCATAACCTAAAATACTTTTTTAGCATTGGAATATCAAGGAGTCTAAAATGTTGTTTATAAAAGACAATCGTGGTGCTTCTGTTTAAAGTACAATAGCCATAAACATTTGTGTATTATCAGACATTTCTGCTTATAGACTGAAAAGGAACTGTATAGTCTGTTTGATTATCTTTGTAAGAATAAGTGTACTGCCAGAATCTCACTTCCATATCTGTACCAGAAAAAAAAAATGCTGATCAAGGATCATGACTTGGAGCCCTGTCTGGGAAGTCTAGTACACAAAACATATAAGTCACAGAAATAGCCTGTGATCTTCATCCTATCTTTTCCCTTTTTCCCTTTCACTGGTTATACTCTGCCTAAGAAAATTCCAAGGTCCTTAGGTGGCCATTGACAACTTCGCATAAGGGCAGATCAACAATCACTGCCCTCAGAAGTATGCATAAAAATTATTCATATTTTTAATTATGCTATATACATACAGATATACACTGACATTGTTCAGTGAGCAGTGGGATGAGTGTGATTTTTGTTCTCATGGGTTCCCACCCCATGTGTCCCTCTGTGATACAACTCCCATAGATGTCAGAAAAGCAGCAGTATGTGCTATGCTGCCCTTAGTTAGTAGTGTGTGCATGCTGGTCAGCTGCATTGCCTTCAGAGCTGAATTATAATGGTTTTTCCCTTGGTAGCAGACCTTATTTGGGTCTCTCTTACCCCTGTAGGCTTCAGTTTCCACAAAATGTGTAGAAAATAGGGTTTCTGGGACCTTCTGCTTGTTAGTTTAGGTTGTCACATAGTAAGTTGTCCAAAAGTTATTACAGAGGAGACCTGAGCAGGGCATATGGACATAGACTTCACCATGTGCTGGTCTAAGCTTCATTCCTCTCAAAAGCCAGGCTAAATTCACACAAAACTTAAATTATTTGAGTTAGGGAAAATGATAAGTGAGTTAACTCAATTTAAATATACAGGTTTTAAAAACTGCTGAAAAATAGTTCAAACAGAAAAACAAAGGATTTTGTGTAGCACTCTTTTAGACATCTTGAAGTTTAAACAAAGCAGTCACGTCATTTCTCATTTCAGAGAAGTCTGAAATATGAAGTCTGAAGTGAGTTTGGATGCATTATCAAATGATGTGAAACGATAAACCCGTGAAACTAGTTATGCCATAAAAAATAATAAATAAATAAATAAATAAATAAATAAATCTCTTTCAAATACTTTGTAATCAAAGGAGTTAAAATCCTAAAATATATTTTGCCCTTTGACAGCTCTGGAAAAATAACCTTAGATTTTTATGGAAACAATGGTATAGTACTACAAACTTATTTATTTATTATTTCTTAATGTTCCTGGGCCAAATCTTGCATCAATGAAACTAAAAGTCCTTGAAAAGCAAATGGGAGTGTTTGTATGGTTAAAGCAGGAAAACTTTGGTTTACAGCTTTTCTTTCATGGCAATGTTGATATACTGGCAATAACTACATTAGCACATTTTGTAGAGAGCAGTGTTTGGATTTCTGACATCAGTCCAGAAAAGATAGTCTAAAATGTGGAAGAAAGGCCCAAAGTTGCAGAATACCCACTAGTCAGTAAGCCTCGGTTCCTGTCTCTCCCACTCAAGTGTCTTAATGTTATGTAACAGGAGAAGGGAATGTTCCTCTCTTTTGGCAAAGGACACTGAATCCAGCAATTTGTCTTGATGGCACTGAGCAGAGCACATGAAAACAAATGAGTTATTACAGCCTGTGGTTTCAGGAACCGGTTTAAAGATAGCCTCAAAATTATCAAAATTTACATAAAGAAAGACATCTGACTATGGCCATGAAATACTTCTACCAAGTTTGGAAAGCAAAACTCAAGCAATGAATGGTCTGTGTCATAAATCAATTTTTTGGCTGCACGAACAGGCCAGTGAAGAAAGAACATTGAATAAGCAAAGGTTTTAATATTCTGACAATTATAAACAGTCCTTTGTTTTTCTTTTTCTCTTACATGCACATGGGTGTGGGCTGGGGAAGCCATATATTCATAAAACATCTGGTGTTCAGCTTGTTGTTATAATCAATCAGTCTTTTTATTTTATTTTTCCAACTCTATGGAAAAAAAAAAAAAAAGAGGAGAAGAGAAGAGAAGAGAAGAGAAGAGAAGAGAAGAGAAGAGAAGAGAAGAGAAGAGAAGAGAAGAGAAGAGAAGAGAAGAGAAGAGAAGAGAAGAGAAGAGAAGAGAAGAGAAGAGAAGAGAAGAGAAGAGAAGAGAAGAGAAGAGAAGAGAAGAGAAGAGAAGAGAAGAGAAGAGAAGAGAAGAGAAGAGAAGAGAAGAGAAGAGAAGAGAAAGGAAAGGAAAGGAAAGGAAAGGAAAGGAAAGGAAAGGAAAGGAAAGGAAAGGAAAGGAAAGGAAAGGAAAGGAAAGGAAAGGAAAGGAAAGGAAAGGAAAGGAAAGGAAAGGAAAGGAAAGGAAAGGAAAGGAAAGGAAAGGAAAGGAAAGGAAAGGAAAGGAAAGGAAAGGAAAGGAAAGGAAAGGAAAGGAAAGGAAAGGAAAGGAAAGGAAAGGAAAGGAAAGGAAAGGAAAGGAAAGGAAAGGAAAGGAAAGGAAAGGAAAGGAAAGAAGAGAAAAGAAGAGAAAAGAAGAGAAAAGAAGAGAAGAGAATAGAAAAGAGAAAAGAAAAGAAGAGAAAAGAAAAGAAGAGAAAAGAAGAGAAAAGAAGAGAAAAGAAGAGAAAAGAAGAGGAAAAGAAAAGAAAAGAAAAGAAAAGAAAAGAAAAGAAAAGAAAAGAAAAGAAAAGAAAAGAAAAGAAAAGAAAAGAAAAGAAAAGAAAAGAAAAGAAAAGAAAAGAAAAGAAAAGAAAAGAAAAGAAAAGAAAAGAAAAGAAAAGAAAAGAAAAGAAAAGAAAAGAAAAGAAAAGAAAAGAAAAGAAAGGAAAAGAAAGGAATAGCAGAAAACATAGCAGAAAACCAATACTTTAGCTTTCAGTCCCTACAATTACAGACGTAGTAATAACACAAACACAGGCCTAGACTTCCACAGAACCACAACGCTTCCTAGCTCCTCATTAGTAATAATGCATTACAACTTCCCAGGGTGATTTATAGGCTACTAGCATTAGGTTTGCAGCCTCATTCATCAGGTAAATTCAACTCCCACCCCCACCCCCAGCATTGGTGGTATCGTCTTGTATCTCAGAGAAAGAAGAGCCACATTTGCAAAAGTACTTTTTGTCCTACAAGGCCTACAGAGGACAGAGATGTTACTGGTTCACAATACTGGTTCACAAACTGAAATTACTGTGACCATTTTCAGATCTACTGAGTCTGAGAAATAAACAAATACTTAGAGGAAAATTATTTATTAGTCTTGCTAACTACATGTTAATGGTTAACATGCTCTCCAAATTTGTCTGTCTGAGACAACGTTATTAAAGCCATAGTTTCTGTCTTCCCAGAGCTATGTGCATTTAACAGGTGGCAAGAAGCCTGGCAAAGCTGGAGGTCTGACCTCTCAAAAATCATTGAACAGTAGCGCAGAGAAATGCTATAGAGATGAGTAACTACAAAATACAAGAAGCAAACTGCAGTGCACTGATGCAAAACAACTGAGGCAAGGATTCAGCTGCAGATTCAAATACTTAAAGTGTGATTCTGTTACTTCATACACTTATATATTTTGTGATAGCCTGGGATATCCAGATCACGAACACAAGAGTAGCAGATAGGCAGAGGACCCACTTACAGGTGACCTGGTCCTCTCTTGAGCATCGGAAGGAACCTGCTTCTCATACATTACATGTATGAGAGTGAGCTCCAGCCAATCTGATTTCTCTGCTGTCTGGATTTCACTGACTTTTTTTTTTTTTTTTTTGAACTCGGAACTTGTCTCTGTAAGTGACTAAGTGAACTGTAAGGCAAAGAAAAGTGAGTCAAGATGTTATAGATGTACAAGGTGATTTGCACACATTTTTGTATTTGTGTAAACAGGATGTAGCACACATTTTCACATGTTAAATAAAACTTGAAAAAGCCAAAGTTCCTCTGAGTTCTTTCCTCTTGCTTTGAAAGTTATTTTTTTCCCAAGGTTTGTCTCTCATAAACATATTAAAACACCACAAGCAAAGGAATAAGATAACCCACTGATGAAATGACTAGCCACATAAGTGTCCTCACTCTGCAGGAAACCTCGCCATGACTTTGCCTAGCCTACACATTAATGAAAAAAACCTTGTGTTTTGTAAATAAGCTCTGCAAAGTCTGGTGGAAAAGTGCTTTCTTCCTTGTTTCATCAATAAGGTTACTATGTGACTTTTAAAAAATTCCACTGCAGTAGGAAAACTTCTGTTTCCTTTTATGTCCAGATTTAGCAAGTTTTTCAAAGCCCTTCTTATTAAGAAAAGTTGTGGCTGGAAACATGGATAAGTAGTTACAACGATTCCAGAAGCTATAAATATTCAAGTTATGATATCCAAGAAATTATCCTCTCTGAGGTGGGCTTTATTGTCTCCTAGGGCCCACCTGCAGCTAGGTAAGGGCCTCCCAAAGTGAAGTGGATGGCCCTAAATGATCATAGGTGGTTTTTAAAAAATAAACACAAAATTAGTTTCACACCTACTTAGACAGTTTAGAATTTTAATGTGCAAAGTCTGCCAGGGCTTTGCAGTGAAATAAGGCCATGCATTCAAGCTCCCAAAAACCAATCAGAGAGCCAGGCTGAGTACTACCCATTTCGCAATTAGGGATCGCAGCTCAGTTTTAGACCATATTATTAATGAACAAACTGCTGCTTTTATCATATTTTAACATCTATCAGCTCACAGAAACTAAACAAAATAAAATAAAATAAAACAAAACAAAAACAAAAACAAACAAACAAAAAAAAGAACAGAACAACAACAAAACAGCACCTTATGTTAAAAAAAAAAAAAAAAAAAAGATCTTTTTTAGCCTGAGAACACCAAGAAGAGATCCATTTCATGCCATGTCTGCAGGCATATAGTAGTGGGCTTTTCATAGTTTTTTCTCTACACGTCTCTCTGCACACACACAACCCACTCCACCTACGCCCTTTCTGCTGAAAGACTCGACTCTATCTAGGTGTGTTTTGATAAGTTTTGTTTGTGACTTGATGTCTGGTTGCCCTGGTCCAGACCAAAAGCCTGGCATCATCAGCCAGATGGAAGTTCTGTCCCATCTCCTGAGAGGTGCTCTGACCCACCTTCCCCTAACACTTCCAGATAGCAACAGCAGACAGAAACCCAAGCATTGCCCCTTGGACTGCACATGCCATTAGTCCATCAGTCCAGTATGTCCTGCATTTGTGTTGGATTTGTTCCTCATCTGCCAGGCAGCTCTTGCACATTTTACCGATTTGGAGAAGCTCTAGGTATAACTGAGCTTTGTTCAAACCAGTTGCTGGCTTTAGAGGAGGGATGGACAAAAGTATGTTTCACTGTTTTATATCAGCATTTCTTTATGTTGTTCAACAATAAGCAGTGCTTATACTTGCCGTGGTTCAGGTATTCCAATTGATTTAACTCTGCCACCTTTATTCCACATTCAAAGCAATGTGATGAAGCAGCCACAGTCTGTGCAGTTTTCCCATCCTTTATACGCTTTCTGTGCAAATTTTCTGAAAACCTTTTATCATCCAGTTCCTCTTCACTACTAGGCAAAATGGTGGAAGACAGAAAAGGGTTATGGTGTTGCCAGGAGTCTGATTCATGGTAGCTTTTTGAGATGCCTTTATTAGCACAGTTTTAAAATTTCCCTTTTATATTAGGGATATATCTGAGTTCCAGTGCCTGTCTATCAGAAGCAAACAAACAAACAAACAAGCCAACCAATCAACCAAATAAACAAAATATTCAGGTCTTGTGCTTGCCTTTTTCTTACAGAGATAGATTAACTAATATAATAAAGAAGGGTTTTTCTGGGAAATCAAAAGTGAACTTTAAGGTCCGTTCCAACCCAAGCCATGTCATGATTCCGTGATTCTATGATTCTGTGATTCTATGATTCTGTGAGATGGTTTAACCCCTAGGAAACTCCTGCTCAGAACCACATATGCCCTCATAATTAGATTCATTAAAGGACTATGGTGCCCAAAGTGCACCTACAGATAAATCCAGACTCTCTATCAAGCTTAAACGCTCCAAACCCACATAAACCAGTGTGGGACAGGTGTCTCAGGAAGGACTCCACCACAGTCAGCTCTTCATTTGTACAGTAAAATACCTTAGGAAATAATAGTTATTCTTATGCTGCCAAATATCTTGGCATCCCTCCCCACTACCCCTCTAACCCCCTTCACTCCTGATTATCTAATGTCCCAAATCTAATTCATAATCTGCTTTGTTTTGAAGTGAAGAAACTGGCTTTCTGTGACACAAGCCTTGCAAACTGTCCTAGAGAAACACTACTCAGGGATCATTCCCACCAGCCCACATGGCTGCCCACGGCTTCTCCCCAAGTGCCACTGCCCCTACAGCCCTTGCTACAGTGACATGGCTATTTTGCTTCAGCTGGAACAAATGTCTTTTGCTGCACAGCCACAGCCACTGGGAACAAGGTTTTTCCCTTGGAGTATATGAGCCAGGATTACTTCCAAGCTCTTTTCTGATAATGATGATGATTACAGCACATTTATATAATAGCCTGTATCCAGGTCTAGGGTGACTAATTTAAGCACCCAGCTCTAGAGCATATGTGCCTACACTTCACATGTATCATCCTAAGTAAGTGACACAATCCTGATAAATTATGCAACGCTTTTCCCTGTATTCTCAGTGAAGAGACTTATGTGCCTATGTAGAGGTCCAGAAGACAATCCAAACACCTTAAGCATATTTTTCTCTATAATGACTGAACAAAAATGTAATGTAAATGCTATGTGATTCCATCCCAGCTGAAATCCATCTCAAATCCCCTTCTTCTGAGAAAAGAAGCCGAATTCAGAAAGATAGGTATTTTTGCACAGTAATGAAGTTATTAGAACATGTGCAACATCAACACTGTATTCATGATAAGACATTTGTGAAACCATCACCTATTTCACCATAACAACCCACCTACAAAGAGCAGGTTGAAATGACACATTAAAGTGTTAGCTGTCCTTTTTAGTTTGATTACACCAGCAGTCCCCTCATTATAATTTCTGTAGGGGGCAAAGCAGCATTACCACTCAAAAGGAAACATAAAATTACTTCAGAAGCTATGATTTTAATTACAGTCACTGGAATGGGGAAGAGGACAGAATAGGAAATACAAATACAAAGGGAGTATAAATAGCATTCCCTCTTAGGACAGTATTATTTATCTTACTCTGGCTATAAAGTTGCTTTATTTTCATAACTTCCTGCTTTGGAAAGCAGCCACTGAATTAAAAGAAAATGTGGTTTTGTAATGCAAGGATAATTTTCTTAATTTATAAAACTGGGGAATGAAAAGCAATCTAATTTAAAATGCAGGCTCAAGAAGGATTTAGATGATTCCAAATACTAAAAAAGTATTAAAGAATAGAAAAGAATAAAGAATTCCTTTCCAAAGAAAATGAATTCAAAATTCAAATTAATTGTGAATATTATGAACCAATCTCCTTTCTTGTACATTCATTCTCAGTCTGGTTTACCTGTTCTTGCATTCATCAACCGAGCCATCACTGTGTTAAATCATAGTGAAATTAATGTTTCCCCATAATCTAAGGTGTGACTGATTTTTGCTAAGGGTATCACAATATCCAAAATATCTATATAAGGAATAAACAGATTTTGAAATCAAATCACAGAATCACAGAATGGTTGAGGTTGGAAGGGACCTCTGAAGATCATCTAGTTCAACCCTCTCCTGAGCAGGATCACCCAGAGTATGTTACACAGAATGGCATCCAGGCAGGTTTTGAATATCTCCAGAGAAGGAGACTCTACAGCTTCTCTGGGCAACCTGTTCCAGTGCTCTGTCACCCTCACAGTAAAGAAGGGCCTTCCTTAAAGGAAACATATAAATCTCTGGTTAATGAATATCATGGCCAGCAGCATATGATACAGCTGCCTACACATACAGTCCTGTTTTCATTTTAGGCCCCTCAGGGTGGATGAAAGTTCATGCCATCCCAGACAGACCCAGTACACGAAGGTTTATGTTGGGTGTCCATGGTAAGGTGTTGGTGGTGAGGACTCCACAGGGGACTGTGGGAAGAGAGGCTGGGGCTGGCCCGTGCTAGACATAGCCAGTTCCGGCCAGCTCCAATGGCCCCACCACAGGGCATGGCTGGGTCCAGCAGCCATGGTGGTGTCACCTTGAGAAAAGCCTATGTAGTAAAGGACATAACACCACATAGCAGTGAGAAGTGAAGAAAAAAGAATGAGGAAAATACCCTGTGAACACCAAAGTCAGAGAAGATGGAGGGGAAAAGGTGCTCCATGTGCTGAAGCAGGGATTCCCCTACAGCCTGTGGAGAAGACCACAGTGGAGCAGGTTCTCCTGATGGGCACTTCAGCCCATGCAGAAGACTTGTCCTGGAGCAGGGGAAAGATGTCAGGATGAAAGATAGGCAGAGAGGAACTGTTACAGACCGACTGCGACCTTCATTTTGCACTGCTTGGCAGGGAGAGGAGGTAGAGGAGTTGAGAACAAAGGAGTAAAGTTGGGAAGAAGAAGCCTGGGAAGAAGAGGATAGGGTGGACAGAAGGTACATTAGTTTTTTGTCTTTGTTTCTCAACATCCTACTCTATCTTAACTGTCAATAAATTAATTTTCCACAAGTAAAGGCTGTTTGACCCACCACAGTAACTGGTAAGTGATCTCCCTGCCTTTATCTCAACCCACAGGCTTTTACATCTTATTTTCTCTCCCCATCCTATTGATAAGGAGAGTGCAGCTGGATGGGCATCTGACAGCCAGCCAAGGTCAGCCTACCACAGAAGGTTAAGATGTTCACACTTGTCATAAAGCATAACAGATTCTGAGTCCTTCAAAATTCCCACTGATTTAACAGCAGAAAACATACTTAAAAGTAATTGAAAGAAAAGTATAAAAGAATTCAGCTTGTGTTTTACTGGTTATAAAGAGATGAGATACAGTGCTAGGAGGTGGAGAAATCAAGAGCTGCATCAGTCTGGGCTAAAACATTAACTCAAGCCATTAAATACTTCTTGTTTCACTCTGAAAATTTTCTGTAGTTTTAGGAAGAGAACATCATAACCTACTTTCTTCATGATGCTGCCGCTCATCCTCATTTTCATTAGGCCCATTCACGATTGCAAGATAAATTCAAGTGCCATAAATAGAACTGTATTGGCATAAACGTGATTTCTCTACTTGGTTCTTGACTTAGGTAAAGAGCCACATGCTTCCAACAAGCCCTAAGGTTGGAGTCTCATCATTTCATGCTGTCAGAGCAGTCTTCTACAGGCAATTTAAATATGGGGTTGTCTGGATAAACCTTTGAGATTGATTGATTTCCTCTGTTGGTTACAGAAGCAGTTTTGCAGTAGCACTCTTTATTGGCACATCTCTGACATTCAGGGTGGGGATCCAGGTCAGGATTTCAGCTGTAGCATGCCTGCAGAGATGTGCATACCTAAGGTCTCAGAGACCAGTTAGGTCCCCAGCACACCACTACCCCTCACAGTAGCAGAGTAGGTTGCTCACAAGCTGATGAAGTGGACATGGTGACCTACAACATACATGTACTAGCTGGTGGAAGGATTTAGTCTCTGGGAGGGTCAAGGGCTCCTGCCTACTTTTTCTGCCTACCACTGAGTTCCCAGGGCAGCAAGAGCCAAGACTTGGGCCTTGCACAGAAGTAAGAGGGCAGTTGCAGGGCAGCAGTTCCTCACTGCCAGGACCCCAAGAACTGAGGAAGATGAAAGTTGTCCTCACAGCCTGTCAGCAGCCATGGCATTGGGTTCTCCAGGGTTTCCAGCTATCTCTCTCAGTGATGTTAGTTTGAAGCTGTGTATGTTAACATAGAAGTCATTTACAAGGCAGCACTTCCAAAGTCAGCTTCAAACATTATGGGTTGCTGAAATTACAGAATACACAAAAGTTAATGAGTGCAATCCTACACAACTTTCTCCTGAAAATAAACAAACAAACCAACAAAAATTACTCTTTAAAGAATAATTAAGATGTTGTATACTGTCTAAGAGATTGGTTGGTTGTTGTACTGGGACTCTTATACCATAGATAAATACATGTGGACAACCCTGGGATTACCATTAAATTCAAGGGTGGAGGCGTTTGTGAAGATACAGAGGTGTCCTGCACATAGAGAATCAGCTTCAGGACTGGGGACTTGGACAAGACCTGTTATTTATTTACAGTTGTAAACTTTCTTGCACTGGAACACATACACAAAGTTTAAGCACTCCATTTCTGGTTTTTATTTTGATGTGTAACTTCAGTTTGTGAATTAACCTCTTCCACAGAGTTTGCAAACTCCTTCAATGGCAGTGCTATTCCCAGCGAAGCATGCATCGAGTAGTTAATCATTAATTCTTCATGGTTCATATTTGCTGTCTGTTTTACTGCATATATTTTGATATAGTTCCTTCGAATAGACTTAACGCTGTCATTAGGAGTCACATGCTGGATCTTTATCTAAACTATTATCACAGTCCAGACATAGCATTACAACTTCCTTTTGTTAGCCGAAATTATGGAGTTCAGAAAGGCTTAAAACTTTATAAATACTGTGTTTTTTTATGGTAACAGAACAGCTGCAGTGGCAGACTGACACACATACACACCCTGACTGAGTCTGCCTAGTCACTGTAAACAGGTGCACCTAAAGGCTAAAGCTGTTATTTTTTTATCCATGACACTAATTTCATTGTCAAAGTCTAGCTTTACAACTGTATGTGTGTTGGGATAATGTAAAGGAATCCAGACACATATGGTGAACGAAATTCCTGGCTCTTGCAAAGGGAGTGTATTTTTAAATTGAAATTGCAGTTATCGCAGTGCAGATAAAACAGTCGACCACTTGCAAAAAAAAATAAATAAATAAAATAATAATAATAATAAACTGTTTGTTATTGCTGGAAATCACATGACGTATGATATGTGGAGACTGCCCTCAGAATAACAAAAATCACCACAAAATGGTGTGAATTATGGTACATAGCATTCTAGGAAGCTCTAAACCTTTATTTTAAAATCTCAGACATAGTCTGGGGTTAGATTCATATGCACTTTGGAAGAACTAGTTCTCACTGTGTTAAAGTGCACAAGTGGGTAGGCAGAGGCATTTGAAAACTTCAGCCCAAGTGCCTTAGATCAGATCACTAGGCCTGTGGCTAACCTATTCAACCACACTAGAAACACTTTCCTCCTCCTCACTGTATGCTAGCGTGCTTATTTCTTGGAAAAGAATGTCTAAGATCAGGATCAACAGCAAATAATTGCATTTGGCATTCCCATTTGTTTATACCTTCCATAGGGGATGCAGTGAATTTAGCTTACATTGGATGAGTCATCTCTCACACAAGTAAGCATTTTCTTCCTTCCAGCCACTTTTGGTGAGTCTGCCTAACAGGATGTGATACCCTAAAAAGGCCAAGGAAAATCTAAATAGGTTTCTATTCAAAAGAGTTTAAAAAGCAAGCAAGCAAACAAACAAACAAACAAAACTCTGCATCAGTAAAATCTTTCATACGCTAATAAGCTCAGCTGAATAGCAAATGATACGAGCCTGGGAGGAGTTCTGTCTTAGTATAGCTGTAATAATTCCCACAACACAGCACGATCACCTAGGGCTGCTTCCAGTATCTCTGCATGGCACTGAACTGTGCCATACAGACATACCCTTAACCCATGTCTTTAAAATGGGCAGCTTTCACTTGTCTCAGGTGGTAAAAGGATCTTCCTCATCCATGTGGAAAGATCCCATAGAACGTAAGAGAGATGAAGCCTATACAGACATAGAGAAATGTTCTGTAGAAATTAATTTAGAATTAGATCATTTCTAAAAGTCTGTAAGCCATACAAAAAAAAAAAAAAAAAAAATCAACCCAAGATTACATCTCTGCTTTAGAAATTGATTGAGTTAATTGAAAGGTGAATAATCACTGTAAATTCAACTGGGCTTTCTTCTGATGCCTGGAAAATGTGTAGAAATAGAGTTATGTCTTTTTAGGATTCATATTATCTCAGCCAGCCACAGAACCCAAAGTTTCCAAAGACAGTTTTTGTCACCCCTCTTTTATAGAGTATTTCTTGGCTTTAAAATTGGCAGCCATGACCTGAGCATTTCTGGAGATGTCACAATCAGGCTTCCTCTGCATGATATCTGGAAAAGTCATCTTTACTTGTCTTTGAAAAATTAAAGTTTCCAGACAATTTCCCTATAGCAAGACAAGCTATGGACTTGTAATGTCTCAAAATTGATTTAGAGATATTGTTAAGAGAATGCTATTAATAATCTTCAACCAGAGTTGTTTTGCATAAAATCCATTGGAGGATGGCCAACTGAGTTTGAACTTCCTTGTGTTTAAATCAAAAAAGTTCCACACATTTTTTAGAAACTAGTCTATCAAACAGTGGTCTGCTGTCAGATTTGATAAAAGTTAGTTACCACATGTGCTCAGTATATGATCCAAAACAGGAAGCACCGCATCCGATGAAATAGATGACAAAATGCCAGCAGCGGATATCTGGAATATGCGTTCCTCAGAAAGAAAATATATTTTGCCATTGGGCAATAGTTCACAGAAATCAGCTGCAATTGTCTCCTTTCATTTGGTATCTGCAATTCAGATATTTGAATTGTTCTGAGAGCCTTCTCCACACCCCTTGAAATTACTGAAGAAAATGATAGTGATTAATCTTTTCTTCTGCCAGTTTGCCAATGAATGAAAAGCATAATTTCCCCTTATCACTTCTTCAGTTTGCACTGCAGATTTATGAATTCAGTACAGGCTGCAATTTGGACTTATTTCAGACAAATTTTTAAAACACATATGCTTATTTATCAATCTTTAAATGTTTTAGCCTTCCCCATAACCCCTATCTCACAAGCCAAAATTATAATTTTCGTAGTGTCTTCAGAGATTGGCAAGGCCCAGCAGTTTTCAACATTTCTCTGATGTCTTAAGTGTATGGCTCAATCCTTGCTTTCTTTTAGGGACTAATATATTAATTAGCATCACACAGGTGTTCTCTAGGAACACTTGGTGTTCCTGTCTTTTCTTTCAAAAGTGTTGTCACAGGTTCTGCTTGTCATGACAAAATAATTTGCATTATTAAATGAATAAGTATATAGCATACTTTTATATATATATATATACATAATTGTGATGTAGATATAATAGGAACACAAATTTGAGTGAAAAAGGAAGTGAGGGGCTCAACTGTCATTTTTATAGGTGTCAAGAGCCAGCTCTGTTGTGGTTTTTTGTTTGTTTGTTTGTTTTTTCCAAGAAATAGGTTCCACATGCACCTGGACTGGCCAGAATATATCTATACAGTGCATAACACTCTCTGTTTTGTTTTTGTTTTTTTTGAAATGTAAAGGGCCTGAATTTTACCACATTCTATGCTGCCAATGTTTTCCTTTTCAGTATCCTTTTGAAACTTGTATTTCAGTAGGCATCAGTTGTTGAGATTCTCTGTAATTTCCAGTACTTCACTTAATTTTTTCCCTTTTTCCCATTACTTATACTTACCTCTTTTATAACCCTTATCTAGAGCTCTTGTCTAAGCCTGTTAAGTATAGACAACTAAGAAAATATAGCACTGACAAGAATGTAACTTGTAAATAAGTCTGTTTCCCAGAAATAAGTGTTGTGTTTTTGTTTTTGTTTTTGTTTTTTGTTTTTGTTTTGTTTTTTTTTTTGTTTTTTCCGTTCTGCGGTATGACAAATCTAGTTCTTGTAGTGCCACCTAAAGTGAAGGGTTACTATACTTGCTTTCATTGAAGCCGGTATAAACCAGAACTAAATTAGAACTGTTAGACCTGCTAATGAAATTGACAACACACGCTGATGGGAAATCAATGGGAAAGGCAAATGCAATATAAGACGATGTACGAGCCCAAGCTCCTTCACAGATCAGTGTGACTTGCAAATTCTGGAATCACTGAAATGGCAGCACTGTAGTCTGGTCAAGAGGAAAAACAAAATTCCCACCCAAGGAGAGATTATATCATATGTTAAGATACAGTTTTGAAGCAGACTTTTACAAATTGTTTTATTATTTTTCCTCAGTTCCTGTGGGAAGACAGTCTGGCTGTGGGATAAAGAAAAGAAAAGTAAGAAAAATTAAGACAATTAACCAGAACTACCAGAAATGTTCCCGTCAGTCTCCAGACTCTGGGTTTTGATCCCTGTTTAAGAAGTCAAGCGGGCTCTGCTCAGACGTTTAGCTACCAGCTCAAAATGATTACCGCAGAAACAGGGAGCGTTTGAAATACATGGAACAGCTGTCTGTATCACTTCAGCTATAAAAGAGACTGTATTTCAATAAAGAAACACAAATAATGAAGTATTTTCTTGGGCTATGGTAGGAGGCAGTTGGGAGCTTTCCCTTTCAGCCTGCTGGTTCCCCCTGAAGCTTAGAGACCACCTGTTCCAAGGAGCTTCTGGGGCTGAATGGCTAGAAGGTGGATTTCCTTCTGAAACAAAACCAAAGTGCACAGTGGATGCCAGCATTCCAGAGTAAGGGAAGGCTGTCTATTCTTGCTTCAATTATTTGGTGTTCTTGGTTCAAGTAGAAGGGTGATTTCAGACAAATATGATGTGCTTGCTTTGGGGCTTTGGGCTTGTGGATTTATTTATTTATATATGTATTTATTTATTTATTTATTTGGGGTGTGTGTGTGATTTGTGCTCACATTTTTTTATCTGTTTTTAAAAACAGCTTAGTGGAAGACTGTTTCGTTGTTGTTGTTGTTGTTTTTCCTCACACATAAGGAGTAAAAGTAACAAACCTGAAAAGGCGTTTTCCCCTAACTCTTCCCTAACTCTCATTTATACTGGCTGATGTGACAATGCCTAGGCCAGTGCAAACACCTGTTTTCTGGGAGACAAAATACTACCAAATAGTAGATACTTTGCAGCCTATCACTAATACACTATTGTAATTATTTTAAATTCAATAAAACTTGCACATGTATATAAAAGAAAATAAAACTGGACTATTTTGGGGCTGGGAGGAAGGATTAGAGAAGACACAGCACCACCTTTCTTCTCTTCCTTCTCTCTGTTGATCACTGGAACAAAGCTGGAGCAGCACATCGTAGCCTTTACTGTAAATATAAAAAACAATAAACAAACCATCCCTACCACCAAGTAAGGTGGAACCTGGGGTGCAATTGACATCCATCAATGCACCTCTGGGAGGCAGAGTGACTCCAAGGAGGTTCATGGCTATGCAGTTTATGCAGTTCATTGTTTATTTCCAAGGAGAAATTCCACATTATTAAGGAGGAAGGAGGGATGGCTATATTGTTTCAACAAAAATTACTCTGTTTTTTCAGTTAGAAAAAAATCTCTTTCAAAACATGCAAGAATACTTCATTAAAAAATAAAACTCATTTTTAAAGCATATTAAAAGCGTTAACATAGTGCCTGCTGCCAGAAGAGCCCCACTGCAGCGCTGTTGAAGGAAGGAGGACAGCATCGTTATTTATGAGCGTCTGCACTCTCTCAGCCTTTCATGAAACCCTAATTTTATCTGGCAGCTCTTAAGAATCTCTGAGAAACTGGGTCCTTTGTTACCACTGTATCCGTCTAACTTCTGGACCTAAAAAGACATGGGTACTTTTTTACAAATATAGAAAAAATGTCCAAACTTTCTGACATTAATGTCACACTACTGTTTTAGGCCCTAAACCTTCAAGTTCCTCTCTCTGGGAAAACATCAACAAGTGCCCCTTTTTGCTTAATTTCCAATTCTAGATTTTACAGTAACTTTTCTGAGAACAAGATCAGGCCTCAGTCATTTGTTTTCATTGGGGGAAAAACAAGACAAAACAAAACAAACAGAACCCTTTATTACTCTTTGACAGAAACAGAGTTAAGCCTGAGGGGGTTATTTTTCTCCCATTAACTTTTTCTAACCTCATCCCTCCCTCATTCCTTTTCTCATATTTACTCCCAAACAGTTCATGCATATGTGTGGATGTTTCTATGTGCCTATCGGTGTGTGCATGTATGTATATGAGTACATTTATCCATGTAATGAAAAGGAATCTATCTGTTCAGATAACTTGCTGTTGTTTGCAACATGATACAGCTAGTCCTTTTGACTTCAGTGTGAATAAACAGTGTGATCCCATAAAATAGGACTTTTCTCTCCCAAGAGTTTGTTCCAAGATTGCGGAACCCAGGCTAGCAAAGAACATCTGCAACAGTTAGTGGAAACCCTAAGAATTCTTGTGAATAAATAGATTGGAAACTAAGTTGGAAATTTCTCAGTGAGATATAAATTTTAAAAAAATGAAATCCAGTTTCCCTGGGAGAATACAAGTCTAGCCAACCCAAGTCTAAATACATGTGGTAGTGATCACTGTATGCTGTTTCCAGTTTATTATCAAAAACAATCATAGCTAAAGTATTGTCATTTAAATTTAGCTTCTAACAAATAAATGTTACACTTTTTATCATAAGTGTCATTGCAAATCTCCATTATAAAGAAGATGCCGGAAAAAGATGGAAGAATATATTTTTTTAAACTTCCTATATTTTTCCCTATTGCCAGATGTACCTTGAATCCTAGATGAACATTAAATATGTCAGTAAAATCTACTGATAGTGAACAATACAGATCAGGTAGATATAAGTGCTATAATCAAGGTTTCATATCAGTCTGCTTTTCAATGTATTTATAATGGTAACTCTGCAAATCACACTCAGTGAAAAAACCTTTCAAAGGCTGAGGTTTCTTAACTACATTGACTTTCACTTTTATACTCTCACTTTCCTTAAATATGAATTCTTCATTTCAGTTGCATGCTTTCTCTCTCTCTCTCTTTTTTTTTTTTTTTTTCTTACCACTGGCACAAAAGGAAGACATTTGGGTTATATAGATTATAAGCTAATAGATAGAAGTTACCAGCTTCGTGGGAAATACTTCACTCTTATTAAAGAAAAAAATATATATTGTTTGGCTTGATTTAGTATAGCTTTAGTACGTAGAATAAATCATTTGCAGCTGGCTTACCCATGCACATGCTCTGGCAGTGAGGAACACATGCATGTTATCAACTCATTATTTGTGCTGCAGTTCATTACCACTTATGTGCTGGACAGCGACATCACTGTCTACCCTACATCTGAGGGTATAACATTAATGGCAACAGATATCAAGCTGTTGGGAAGAAAGCAAAAGCTAGACTGTGGTCGGATTAACATTTGATTGCCTAAACAGTAAGCTTTGAAAGCATGGGAAAATTTGCCTAGTGAGCAAGCTGGATTTTTTTAAAAAACATAAAGCCTGCCAAACTCCTAAACCTAAGGGGAAAAAAGAGCTTGTGGAGAACTTTAATTAAAGTAAATGGAGAAATCTCCCCTCCTCATTCTGAAAAGGACTTAAATATGTGATTTTAACTCTATGTTCATTCTGTCTTTTTTTTTTTTTAACTAAAAAAAAAAAAAAAAAAAAAGAAGTTAATCATGAAACTTTCACAAATGTTTTCTAGTTTCCAAGCCCTGCTTCATCTTCTCTGCCTATTATGGTGAAGAGGAGAAAACCTCTTCTAGTGAATACTGACCTGTATTGATCCACAAGACCTAGAGTTTTTCATAAATATGCACATGTACCAAGTGTTTTCTCAGTTTGAGCTGTTTTGGAGGCAATATGAAGTTTGCTCCCACTCTTTGCTCTATGGATACAGTCTACTGAAGTGACTGTACTAAGGATGCCCTCTACTGAGAAAAAATGATAGAAGTCTAAATATTAGAGCTGCAGAGAATCTTCATTAGTTAGTACAAGTAACAAAAGACTGTTTTCAGGAGGAGAGAACACTGAGCTTTATTTATTTTTTCGATTTGAAAATGGTTCTGATAATTGTGTGGGTAGACATGACCACAGAATTATAGGTTAAATCTATACTAGCAAATTAAACTGGGTCAGGGAATGTTTCTGAACAATTCTGACCATTTACACTGTTCAAGTGCTAGAAGCATCTCCCCAAAACTGTCTGACATAGTTAGCAGCCTCCAAAACAATTTCTGCGCACAGCTTAGCAGTTGTCACAGGGTCAGTGTCTCTTATGAGTAGGGTGGAGTTGGCCACCTTGTTTTGGGTGGCAAAGGAGTTTAATACTGTGGATACACACTGCTCTTTACTAGCTAGCATCATGCCAGAAAAAAATTATCCTGGACAGACTTAGCAGTATAGATGTGGCCTTAGAAAACAGGGGCAGAAGGAGCATAAGATCTTCTGCTTTTTGAAGGGAAGCTGACCATGCATGGCTCAGTGCTTCTGACAGGTGTTTGTTCTGTCCTCAAAAATCTTCAGGAAGAAAGATCCACTGGCAGCAAATTAACTGATAACCGTAGTTGATTTTCTTTTTTGTAGCCACCATTTAATTATTTGGGATGAATACATGGTTTCAGCCTTTTTCCTATTAACACTAAAAATACTCAATTGTTTTAAAGTTTCTTGTTTGTCATTGTTTCCAGATCGCTAATATCACATGCACATATATCAACACACAGAAAAGTAAAACACAAGAAAATTCAGAAAATTGTTCAGTAAATCAACCACTTCAGTGGTCACTAAACCATTTCTTAGCTCATACCCTTGTACCTTGCTAGGAAATTAAAACAGGCAAATAAACATATGGCTTCAGACTGTAACAAAAACAATAAAGAGCCTGTTCTGCACCTAGTTTCACACTCCTCAACCCTGCCATGAACATTAATAATGATATTTATGATACCTTCTCCAGGATGAGACCTTCTTTTGCAAATATACTGTAGGACTTTTTCTCTATAAGGTTTACTTATTATTGTTATATTATTTTTAGTCATAGTTACCCTGCTTCTTACAGACAGGAGGAGAGATTGAGGAATATTCACCTCCTCTACCTGAAGAGTTTGAAAGGCAGATTTCTAAGACTGCCTCTCTTTTGTCAATGTAAAGACACATAAATCATGAGGTTGAGTCATCTCATCCAAAACCAGACATCTAATAGACGTATGATGGGTATTTTCTCAAGGTACCTGTTTCCACTGACAACAGAATTAGTCCAATATTACTAACTCCTATGGGAATATCTTAGAGACAAGTGCTAAAACAAGATCTAGAGAAGAAAGGATGATCTCTCATGATTGTTCATGAACAAAAAAAGTCCTGCTGAAAAGTCCATCATCAAACCCTGAATGCTTGAAAACTACAACTCCTGTGAGGTATATTTGTGATAAATATTACAGGTCTAAACAGAATCAGATAGCTTCATGCCAGTGGGGGTGATTTTGCTCTTGCTCATATGTTTGCATGATCTGGTGTTTTCAGTCACCACATAGCATGCGGACATTTATGGGACATCACTAAATGTTCTACATACTGAGCAAGTGGATCTGATGACCACGATGTTTGTGTTCAGAGGAGTGTCCTGAGGGAAAAGCAAATATTCTCTCTACATGGTTTTCTTACTACAGTGCACAGGATGACATACTTGTAAGACACTACCAACCATTTAGGAATGCGCTCTCAAAAGTGACAGGTTCCATTGAGACCATTGTTAGAGAAGCGTCCAAAATTTGCCTGCCTACTTTTTATCATCCTTTTAGCTATGAATTAGAGACAGATATAACTGTTCTTGTCCATTATAAGAGCCCTCTTCCTGGAGCCCAGGCATCTTCTACAGTAATAAGGAAAATATTTGTATTTAAGGAAAGAGCATTTGTTTTATTTTTGTTTGTTTTTGTTCTTGTTCTTTTTTTGTTGTTGCTGTTTTGTTTTGTTTTGTTTTGTTTTGTTTGGTTGATTGGTTTATGTTTTGCCAGAAGGAATGCAATACAAGGAAAATTATTTTTCAAATTATGTTACCCACATGTATTTAGCAAATTTTCTCCACCCTATCAAAAGGAAGGCCTGTTTTATTACCAGTTTCTGGGTCAAAAGATGTGGCCTACTCCCTCCTTTAAAGTGGGAGGAGGGAGCCCACCAGTGTTTTTTCACTGACACAATCTGGGCACTCTCTTGATCCAACCAAGTCTCCTCCCTTTCCAAGTATCTTTGAGGTTTTTCCATGTCTTTGATCCCAGAAGAGATGGAGCCAGACAGGCAAATGCTTCCCATCACTCGATGGCCTAGCCATTGTTATCTGAACTCCTTTGAAGCTGGGAACCTGCAGCCCTTATCTGAGACCATTGTCTCACCTTTCCTGTTAAGTTCTGCAGCCATTCCTTTTACAGTTGCCTTTGACTTCACTTCGCATTCAGCCAGGCACAATTAGGAAAGAAAACAGAACCACACAGAATCTCTAAAGATCACACAGATAGTTTTCCAGCAATGTCAGAAATGCAATTTCAGGGGATAGAGGATCATATATAAATCTCTCTATATATATGCCTTAAGAGAATCTGTCTAAAATATGATTTTAGAAAGTGAATTCTTTCTGACTATTACAAATCACCCAGGGTACATTCTAGATAACATTCCCTGATTTCACCCTCTTTTGAATGGAATGTGCACCTGGAAGCTGCAACACAATGATGTGAGACTGCCTTCGGAGGCTGAGGCACCACTATCATTGGTGACAAGGAGTCAGTATGTAGCTAGATGTCTAAAAACATAAATTAATTCAACACTGTGTTCACACTTGCACTGCATGTTTTTTTCTGTATTGACATACAGACTATGTGACATAGAAATCTTTATCATTCTCGAATAAAGTTAGTTAATGATGAGACAGCAAGGGAGTATCAAGATGGGAGTAGACATCTTGCATGGAATATTCTCAAAGTAATTAATGAAGTGCCTAAATTGGGAGATTAGGGTGCCTTGCATTGCCCTGTAACCGATGAAGAGAGACAGAGAGAGAGGATCTCAAAAACTTTATCCAGAAAACTTCTCTCAAAAGTAGTTTTTTGCTGTAATGATAACCAAAAAAATACATGGAAGAAAACTATTGGAAGAAAAATGTAGTGTCTTGTTTGATCAGCTGATGTGGGTGGAAGAATTAGATAAACTTTTAGTTACAGAAGTCTTTCTTCAGGATGGAAAGAGAAGCAACAAAAGCTTTCACAGTTATGTCTCAAATTGGAATTGAATAATATATCCTTTGTTAAAAATTTTCAGGATGTATTAATACAAGCTTTTGATATGCAAAAGAGGGAATTATCAAAATGAATTGAACCAAAAGGGGAGGCATCCTTAAGAAAATCTAGTATCAGATAAGTAACAGAAGGAGTGGCCATAATTGCTGGATAATTTTACTTTGTCTCAATAGCTGTCAATTCTATCTTTATGGCTTCATATAACGGTAATAATAAAAAAGGTTTCTTAATAATCTTTTGATGTACTAGTACTTTCCTAGTAAAAGTTGTGGTCTCAGCTTGGACTGGAACATATTCAGAGAAAAAAAAACAGTCATCTCAGAAAAGAACTGAATGAATATTCTTTCTTTTTTTTTTTTTTTCAGAAAAAATGCCCCATCTCTTAAAAAAAAAAAAAAAAAAAAAAAAAAAAGGGGGAGAGAAAAAAAGAAAGAAAGAATGGGAAAGTGAGAATAATTTCAAAAGAACCAGATAGTCAAATTATTATTATTATTATTATTATTGGCAAAACAATAACCCAAGGTTTTAAAGAAGATTTTTGGAGTACTTAATTCCAAACTAAAGATATTATTTAATTTGTAGTTTAATTAACTTCCCATCCCTTTTTAATTTAATCTTTTTCTTGTTTTGGTGGTGGTGGTGAAGTTTTTACTTTAGGTCACCACTATGAGTGAAAATATCACTTAAAAATGAAAAGTCAGGAAGTTCAAATATGTCAAAAACTGATAAGCCGATAGACTGGGACCACTGTTTAACATGATAACTAATACCGTCTGATTGTTTATCTTCTTTTTAGTTCATCTGTTTTGATCTCATGTCAACAGTCTCTTGCTATCTCTGTGAGGCAGAATGGGTTTTTACACCATGTTTCTAGAAAAATAAATAAATAAATAAATAATCTTGTCTTAAAGTATCTTGATGTATGTGTAAGCCTCTTTGAAATTACAGCCAATAAAGCTTCTGGGCTTTCAGTAGAGTTTTTCTGGTTGAAGAGAGGTGATTATTCAAAAAAGTGAAATATTTCTCAGAAATGATATGAGGCTGACAAAATTTAGAAGCACACTTAGGTTTCAGAGTCTGATGATTCTGAAAGTTTCCATCCAGAATCTGACTGCTTGGTTTCCTGTCATTTCACTTGCTTTGCTGATAGGCTACAAAGTGCACTGCTGATAAGCTGAGCCTGAAAGCTGACAACCCTTCAATAGCTCATATGGTAGGTAAATATACTATATAGTTAAATGCATTATTCCCAGGGATGTCATTGACATCGGTTTTCTACCGTTGGAGACACAGCAGCAGGTTTGTCTTTATTGAACACTCTCTTTTGGAAGAGTAAATCACCATCTAGTTTGTATTTGGTAACAAGTTTTTTTAATGAAAATGAGTAAATATTTTGATGGTAAGGAGGCTACTAAGGTGTATGTAAATAGTGTTTTTGTCCAAGGAAAGATGATTGACGACCACAACTAAGGAATGTGAGCAGTTTCAGAATGAGCCAAAGATGTTTTGCTAAACAGAATTAACATTTCATAATAAACATCGTAGAAATTATGTCAAATAAGATTAACAGCTGGGTGAAAGAAATTGGACCACAGTAAGGTCAGGACCATGGGCTACTTGGCTGTACAGATGAGGAAAACATGAGAGAGAGGCCATTACAATGCAAAATTGGGAATAAGATACAAACCATGGAACATTATTGAAAAGGAACAAAATTTAGTGTAGGATCCTGACACCTCACTTGTCCATAGGTGCCTCCATGATAAGTGTAGTTCTCAGACAAAAGGAAAAGCAGAAGTGAAAATCAGTGATTTATGCATGGCCTACCAAAATCTAAGTGCTCAAAAGATGAATAATTTTGCTTATGGTGTTATGTTAAATGTTCCTGACTTTGTCTGGGAAGGCCACAGATAGCTGAAGCAGCCAGGGCTCAGAAAATACTCCTCAGAACATAGACTTTTTTTTTTCAGTTGCATATGTATGATTTGAAAATTAGTACCTTAAAAATGTTAATGTAACAATATATATTACTAGATTTTACAGTGAAAGCACACACATCTTAATCAGATCACAACAAAAACACACACACACAAAAAAAAAAAAGTAAATGTTTTTCTAACCTCCAATAAAAACACTTAGAGGCAACCCTGCAGAAAGTAATTGGCTATGCCTCTGCTGCTAGACACACACACACACACAGCAGAAACAGAAAGAGATTCCTTGGCTTTTAAGCCACATGACAAGGACTTTGTATCACCCTTGGTGTTCAACATGTGTCTCAGCAAGCATCATGCCACCCTCCTCCCCCCCCCATGTGAAAACTGGCCTTGATCTTATCTACTAAGTGTAGTATTCCCTCAGCCCTGAATCATGATGACTATTCTGTGTGTTTATTTCAGTCTGCAATGTCTAAAGACTGAGGGCATTTTCAAAGTCAACAAAGTGTGGGGTTTTTTTACAAAATTAATTCAAAGGTATGTGGGGCATGACCTGTGATGTGATATGAAGGCATGCAGGTGTTTCTTTGGGTGCAAAAACAGGTGGAATAAAATGAGATCTCTGTAGAGAGCTAGTAGATGCTAGACATTGTACAGTGTCATCTGTAACACCTTCAGAAATAAGTTCTGGAGTGAACTATCACCCAAACCACCTAGGAGGATTGACTTTGGTAGAACTAGCAGTCGATATTTTTTACTTCAACTTCAGTAAGGATTTGACATCATCTCACATAACATTCTCATAGACAGGCTGACAAAGTACAGGTCAAATAAGTGTACAGTAAATTGGACTGAAGTCTGGCAGAATAGATTGGGTCAGAGGATTGTGGTCAGTGGCACAAAGTCCAGTTGGAGACAGATCACAAGTGATGTACCCCAGGAGTCAATATTGGGACCAGTACTGACCCAACACTGGGATAGACTGCACCTTCAGAGAGTTCACAGATGAAAAGAACAAACCAATTAATGAACTAAAACCACAACTACCACCAACACTAACACCAAAAAAAAAATAAAAAATAAAAAAGGTATAGGAGGCTGATACACTGGGCCACTCAGGAGGACCCTGACAGGCTGGAGAACTGGACAAAAAAAGCACCTTATGTCATTCAATAAAGGGAAATGTTAAGTCCTATGTCTGGAGAGGAATAACCATAAACGTCAGTAGTTGGAGGGCTAACTGGTTGGAAAGCAGTTTTGCTGAGAATTTCAGGTTGCTAGTGGACATAATTGACAGTGAGGCAGACAGCCTCCTGGGCTTCATTAGAACGAGTGTTGTCAGTGGGTCAAGGACAGTGATCCCCACTCAGCACTGGTGAGGCTGTATCTGCAGTACTGTGTCCAGCTCTGGGATACCCAGCACAAGATGGATATGGACATACTAGAGAGAGCCCAATATAAGTCCATGAATATGAAGGGACTGGAGCACCTCTCCTGTGAGGAAAGGCTAATAAATCTGGGGATGATCAGCCTGGAGAAGAGAAGGCTGGGTGGGAATCATTAATGCATATAAAAATACACTTGGATATATTGATGAAGAAGAGGCAGACAGACTCTTCTCAGTAATGCACAGTGACAGCACGAGAGGCAATAGGCACAGGTAAAAACACATGAAACTCTATCTGAAATCAAAATAACATTTTTTTAATTATTATTTATTTTGCTTTGAAGCTGGTAAAATGCTGGCTTAGGTTGCCCAGAAAGGTTGTGGAACACCCATCCTTGGAGATATTCAAAACCTGACTGGACATGGTCCTGGGTAACCTGCTCTAGGTGATGCTGCTTGAACAGAGTGGGTGGACTAGAAGATTTGAAAAGCTCACCTGCAACCTAAACCACTCACTGATTCTGTGAAACTTGGAAATGACACAGAATCAGACAGGAAGTGAAATAGCAGTTAGCTGTGTGGACAATCAGGAGTCTGGTGCTTGTCATTTTCTTAGCAATGTGGGTGAACACATTTTACAAGCAAACTTTCTTCATATTCCAGAAAGGAGGGACATGAATGTCAGTGAGATAATTGCCTAGTAAGGTACATAAAGGCAGCAGCTCCAACGTGTACAGACAACTGAGGCCTCAAACATGACATAACTTGAATTAATTCAACAACTGCTAACTAGAAAAAAATTATGACTGATGGAAAAACTATGCTACAGCATACAGTGCATCAAGTCACATCTAAACAGCAGACAGATGTTTGCCATGAGGTGTCTTGGTGCATTGGTCATGCAGACTAGGGGAATGCACATGGCTTCACCACATGCGCAGGTTTCCCTTGCAGAATCAGGCCTGTACCAGGAGTAACATGCACACCTCAATCTGCCCCTCATGAACAGCACAGATGAAAAATGACAGGTATCTGAACTCTGAAACTGGGAAGTTGCCCTTTTTGAGACATACCTTCTGAGATTACTGGAACACAGTGAGTTGGCAGCAGTTGTTATAAGATATAGAGGCTTATTTTACCCTTGAGTGATCAATGAGGAATCAGGGACTGCAAGGAACATATAACTGCTAGATTCCTCAAGACTGCATGTATCATCATCTGCTGGACACACGTGATTCCATCTACACCATTGCTCCTGCCAGCCCAGACCATCTGAAACCAGAATTTGTTTGTGGCCACCACCTTTCTTTCTGCCACAAGGGTTATGTGAGGATAAAGCCATACAAGACAAAGAGATGTGTGCCACAGAAATGTCTGCTGACCAATGCACATTCAGAAATCAAGAGCTCACAAGGAACTCAGTCTATAAGCCCTCCTTTTTACTCCATTCATTCACTTGTTTTTCAGATGGATTTCCAAATAAGAGTGATGGAGTTCCCCTGTTAACCTGGCTCTTTGGTCTGTGCTTCCTACCTAGTCAGTGAATGTGTCCAGAGTCCAAATGTGTTCAGGAGGAACAGCCCCCTCTCCCACGAGAGCCCCCCCTTTTATTGCTGAGTGTGACATCAGGTGTTATGGAATATCCCTTTGGTTGGTTCAGGTCAGCTGCCATTGCCCGGCAATGTCCCCTCCCCATCACTTGCTCACCCCCATCCTGCTGGCTCTTGGGAGCTTGGAAGGAGTCCTGATGCTGTGCCAGCACTATGCAGCAATAGACACAACACTGGAGTGATATCAGTGCTGTTCCAGCTACGAGTGCAGAGCACAGCACTGTGTGGGCTGCTGCAGGGAAAAGGTGACTCCAGCTCAGACAGACCCAACACAACTATTTAAATGTGTTCTATCCCATTGACTAAATATCCAGTTAAAGTTTTCATATTCACTGATTTTTTTTAATGGGAAGTGAGTTTGAAAGGTCCCAAGCTTCTTCCTGTGACCAAAGACCCATGAGCTTTTTTTTTTTGCTTTTGTTTTATTTTATTTTATTTTATTTTATTTTATTTTTATTCCCCAGAATATCAGAAAGTTTTTAGTGCTCTTAGAAGAAAAACAGAAATACCAAAATTACTTGGTAATACCTGTTATCTTGCCAACCTAAGACTCACACTGTGAAGATATTACATTGAGCAAGTTGAAAACTTTTTTAAGAAGAGAGGTAGGCTCTATCTGTTTTCATCCACGCTGTTTGTAAGCAGAAAATGGTTCTGATATTGTTTGATCTTTCTTTTAAAAATTTTAATAAGGGGAAAATTAAATAATGGAAATTACTTCTCTTAAGATGCTGAAGGAAGTTTTGCAGAAACAGGTATACAATAAAGCTGAATGAAACAATAACAAGGTGGAAAATGGATTTAAGCCTCCAAAATGAAGAGAAGCATATTCACAAAGAGTTCACTGAATTACACAGTCTGACTCCATTACCATCAATGTTGCTACTATTTATTTTTTGGGTTATCATAGCACAGAACAGAAAATGTTTTATGTATTTCAGACAGTGAGTACAACTAGGCAGTTATTAACCAGTGTTATTGTGTCTAAATCTGAGACAAAGATAAACAAATGTGTTAAAAAAATCCATGTTGGAACCGCTAGTGTATAGACTTTAGTATCAAGTGTAATAACCAATCTGTAACAGGAGAAACCATGAGCATGTATATTTTTAGAGGTATAGGAATGTTTAAAATTCAGCCTGACTGGACTACGTCAAAAATGTTCTCAAAAAGGACGTTATTTGTGTTATTTATGAACTCATGGTGTTAATGATTTATTTTAGACAGGCAGGTGAGATGCTATGTTTCAGGGCATAAAAATGAAATGTTTAGTTTGTGCATATTATGTTCTTTTTCCAGCAAAATTGTCTGACTGTAAGAATTACTAAAATATGTTTTTGAAACTCACATTTGTGAGGCTAATTTTCTGAGACAAAAGGAAAGAGAAGAATAGGAAAAAAAATGGAAGTTGAGCTAAAAAAAAAAAAATCACTACCATCTGTAATATAGTTTTAATGTAAAGATTTTAAATATTAAACTTTTGATCATAAAAGTAGGTTTTGTACCTTCTAACCAAACTGAAAGAAAGGCAAAGAGAAGAGTCTGGAATTTCACTGCTTAGTATGAAATAGATCAAAATGCATGCTCATGTGAACAGTAAATATGTTAAACAGGTAATTCTAGAGGCTCAGTTCTGAATTTTTTAAACTAACTTATTAAATAGAAACAAGCATTTGAACCATGGGTTTACCTTTCTTATTTTAATTTATTTTCAGATAGCATATCAAAATCAGTGCAGTGCAAGAGTACCGGATCAAAACAGCAATCAGAGAATCAGAATTTATTCATTGGTTGGATTTTAAAGAATTTTGCAAACCAAAGGCACTTCCTAGAGACTATTTTATATATTATAAAATAGTATAGAGACTATTTTATATTTAAGCAAGCAAACACTATTGTTGACATTGGAGCCTAATAAGGAGGCTTGCAAAACCATTAATGATAATTAATGCTAGAACCAATGTGTATGAGACAAACCATTCTAAATACAGTCTAAGAAAGCACCTTCAGCAACAGTTCAGTTTCTTATATAAATACAGTACAAGAGAAGTAACCACTTTGTACTTGGTGCATTACTGCAAATGCATGAATGAGTGAAACAAAATATCCTAAAGCCTGTTTACAGAAACTTTTGAAACTTGACCAAGAATGTTATAATTTGGTCTTGTTTGTTTTAGAAGAGCAGGCATATTTCCTGACTCTAAAATATGGAAGTTGAAGAGAAAGTAATCCAATTTTCTTCCCCACATATGGTCATCCAACCTTCCCTGAGAAGTCTCCGTCAAAAAAAAAACTTGATAACTCTCCAAGAAACTCATATACTGCACATTTAACTTCTGAACAAGATGATGGGGTGATGGCAACCGGAGGACTAGACCACCATCTGTGTCTGGTCAAGTAACCCAGATGTAGCCACCCTCACTGTATCAGATGATAGGATTTGCCCCAAAATCTTGTCATGAGACATGGTGTGAAAATCAGTGGCAGGTAGCTGACCTATACCATAGCATTTCTTAGGGAGAGAGGGAAGCTGTAGGATGACATAGTCACCAAGGACTGGACGATGTGTCAGGGGATGAGAGAGGGGGACTGAAAGATTCCTGGATGACCTTAGTCTTCTTCTTCTTCACCCCTGATACAAGAACATCTGAAACAGTGGCAATCAACTGTGAGAGACAGACCAATGTCACATATGTATTCATACATACATGTATACATATGCATATGCATACGCATTCACACACACACACACACACACACACACATATATGTATGGAAAGAGGAAAATAGGGAGAAAGAGCCTTCGGTGCTGTCCTGAACAGCTAATTTTTTGATCTTCCCCAATTCACCCTTATTTTCCCTTTGATATTATCTCCACTTTTTTGTCTTTACATCTCAGTGTATCCCTCTTTCTGCCACATACTTTTCACTATACTGTGTAACAAATGCAAAAGACAGTCTCAGAAGTGCCAAAGAATTTGGGAAATAAATATAGCCAAGCTGCCCTATGAGCCTATGTAATCATATATTATGCCATTATTAGTTATATCCTCTCTGATACAAAGGTTTGTATCTCTGAAGTAACATAATATTTTAATTCTTTTACAGTCTTAGATGCAGAACAAGAATTGCAAGGAGTACGGATTTAAAAATAAATAAATCAATGATGTCCAAAGAGTACAGTGAATACATTATTTCCTTAAGATAAAAAGTCTCTATTTAAATCATTGCCAAGGCATGTTGTGATTGTCAATTGAATTTGACAAACCTGAATCATGCATTCATCTGTAACTATTTCTCTTTTGTCCTCTTTATCTGCTACAGAATTAGCGGTCAGAGTCAGTTTTGAAGATGTCATTTATCATTTTGAGTATTTTCCTGTGAATCAGCCCTACTTAGTCTACTCACTGGTTCATCTCGTATATTCATTCATTCATTCATTCATTCATTAAGGTCAAAGAAACTATAGTCATATTCACATCCAGTGTTCATGCAACATTCAAATATTTGTGTTTAGGCCTCAATGCCTCAATGCTGTAATGTGATGGACAGCTGGTGTTTGATATAGAGTTCCACTCTTTACCCTGAGAAATAAAAAAGAAATGCACAATTTCTGAATAAGCTTTTTTTTTTTTTCTTCTCATAAGGAGCTCACATGGACTAGCATACCTGCTGTTATTTGGTGCAAACAGAAAGAAAGATCAATTTCTACAGTTCTTTTTTCGTTATTGCAGTTTTTTTCAATGTGCTGTCATTGCAGAGGTTTCTTCTTTAAGCCTGCAGACAAAAGCATCATATTCTTATTTGTGAATAATTTGGGTTTAGAATAAGAACACATACCAAATGATTGTCTTAGAGACAGTCTTGGCAAAAGAAAATCATATGGAACTGCACTGCAGTTCAGGAGTATTTAAACTGTGAATGGCTTTGTCTCTCTTTTGATCTGTTTACTCACTTTCCTTATGAATGAACTCATGGATACTTTGTCAAAATTTATATTCAGTTAATGTTCTTCACATCTTGCAAATGAAGGCAAACTTTTCTATTGCATCGGGTAAGTCCTAGACAATAAGAAATCAATACTCCACAATTCTTAATTTCAGCTTTAAACAATAGGGGAAAAAGTAATTCTATCTGCATATCAAAAGAAAAGTATTCCCGTGATACCTGGAACTATTAAAGCTTGCATGTTTATGGGTATATGTTACTCTTGCAATTTACCTATTATGGACACACATTCCCCTCATCATTTAAAAAAAAATCTTTTGACAGAAACTTTTGATTATTACATTAAAATACAGAAATTACTTCACTGAAAGTGACCATGAACCCTGCAAGTTTTCTTTATGATATCTTCTCTACTCAGGAAAACAGAAAATTTCTATTTAAAAAAAAAAAATTACAAAATTGTAGGAACAATTCTGTCCCAGATCATACTGAAAGTTCTGGACTTCCAGTCTCCTCTGTCCTATTGAAAACAAGAGTAAAGCATGTTTTTGTTATTTTTTAAAAAATAAGTATTTGTCAGTTACCTATGAGCTGTGTTGCCTACCAGTTTAGCTATTGTTGATACTCTCCTGTGGCCTGATTTTTCTGCTATGTTTGATTTGTAGTTATCTGCAGCCATAAAAAGCTGATGGATATTGATAACAAGTCTGCAAGGCAGTTCTTTGCACATATTTTGTCCTGCCATTCAGAAGACTTTCCCTTTAATCATAGAATCATTAAGGTTGGAAAAGACCTTCAAGATTGTCTTGAAGATTGTCAACCATCACCCCACCACCAATGTCACCTTCTAAACCAATTCCCTAAGCACCATGTCCAAGCTTTCCCTGAACACCCCCAGGGATGGTGACTCTACCACCCCCCTGGACAACCCGTTCCAATGTCTGATTGCTCTTTCTGAGAAGAAATGCCTCCTAATTTCCAACCTAAACCTCCCCTGGTGCAACTTGAGGCCATTCCCTCTAGTCCTATCACCTGTGAGAAGAGGCTGACCCCCACTTCCCTACAACTTCCTTTCAGGTAGCTACAGAAAACGATAAGGTCTCCCCTGAGCCTCCTCTTCTCCAGACTAAACAACCCCAATTCCCTCAGTCGCTCTTCACAGGACTTGTGTTCCACACCCTTCACCACCTTCATAGCCCTTCTCTGGACATGATCCAGGGCCTTGATGTCTTTTTGGTAGTGAGGGGCCCAAAGCTGAACACAGCACTCGAGGTGCAGCCTCACCAGAGCAGAGTATAGGGGATGATCACCTCCCCGGTCCTGCTGGCCACACTATTCCTGATACAAGCCAGGATGCCGTTGGTCTTCTTGGCCACCTGGGCACACTGCCAGCTCATGTTCAGGCGAGCATCAAATAATACACTTTAGGAAAGATAATAAGTGCATATAATTGAATAATAATTAGAAACGGATTGTATCACAAGAGTATTTCTGCCAGTTGTCAAATTAATCACAAATATCCTTCCATATTGCTGAGACTCGTTTCAGAAACTAAACAGTTCTGAGCCAGAAAGTCGTTCCAAAATTTATTTATTATTTTTTGTGCATATGCAAGCAGCTAAACCAGGAATGGATTTCTACAGCCAGAGCAGCTGCAGTGTTGAGCTGAGCTCTTTCCTTCCAGGGCTTTTCCTTGCAACTCTGAGTTGCGTGCACCCAAGCATGGGCTGTAAAAAGGAACAGACTGTCACTCTTTTTCTTCCTTCCTCCAAATGCTGTGCCACACTATATGCATACAAGAACACAGCCAGACAGAGAAGCCTGTTGTACGTAGACTAAAGATTCTGCAGATCAGAATAATAGTTCTTTAAACTAAGTAGTTTAAACATTAAATATTAGTAGTTCCTTAAGGGTGTCTTTCTCCATCAAGCATGATCCATCCTACACCTAGTACAGAGCTGATATAATAGACTAATGACAAAAATGACAAGGAGAAAAAGTAGGCTGGGGTAAGTTCACTACCATTCTTGCGGTCTGGTGACACCTTGTTGAAGGCATTAGATAATAAATGAGAAATTATTGTGAACTTTCTATATTTTATAGAGCAGGGAGGATGTTTACTTCCACTTACCTGGTGGCTGCATATCAGAACTTCCTCAATATCTGACTTGAAGCAAACAGGCCACGTTATGATGACTTTGTCACCTCACTTTGGACTTATATGTAGTCTCTATAGAGCCTGAGAAGCAGATGGATATGAATAGTCTTGACCAACAGGTGAGCTAAACAAAGAAGTTGCCAGAGCAGGAAGATAGCATTCCTCCTGTACAAATGTATGCACCAATCAGCAAAAGAGAGAACAGGACCGTGAAAGTTGTGATGGAGAGTAGCATCTGGTTAAAGTTAAAACATTAAACAACGGTAATGAACAGGACTGAGAATGAGAAGAATGCAGAGGGAGCTATCTCAGAGAGGTTAATCAGGCCACATCAGTCCTGACTCATGGGGACAGGCAGGCACATGTGGCCTCTGTGTGGGGAAGGGAAGGGAAGGGAAGGGAAGGGAAGGGAAGGGAAGGGAAGGGAAGGGAAGGGAAGGGAAGGGAAGGGAAGGGAAGGGAAGGGAAGGGAAGGGAAGGGAAGGGAAGGGAAGGGAAGGGAAGGGAAGGGAAGGGAAGGGAAGGGAAGGGAAGGGAAGGGAAGGGAAGGGAAGGGAAGGGAGTAAAATTTTTATTTCAGAGTTTTCTTCCATAGAATGTCTGAATATCTTGGAAAATATTGGGGAGTGGAAGGGAAAAGAGTGGGCACCTACTATTCTGGTCCCTGCTCCCATGACAGTTCTTGTTTATCTACTAATAATCTAATATAATATAATCACTTTGCAGTTAGCTGGTTCTAGCTAGTCTCCAGTAGGAGCTCTAAGGGCACCACATGCTCTTTGGATGAATGAAAGATGCTAAATAGCATTTATCTTCTGTTGTCAGTTTTCTGTCACTGTGCTAACCACCCAGCATCGTCCTTCTGTCAGCATGCTAGACACCAAGCTAATCAGCAACACATGGGCAGAGTAATTTTGTCAAAGGAAACTAATCAGTGATTTGATGAAATCTCATTTTTCAGGTGGCTTTTTTTTTTTTTTTTTTTTTTTTTTCTTCCCTGAGGGATTTGGGCAGCATTTGAGCTCCTGTCTTCCTCAGCTTGAATCACAAACTGCTTTGGATGACAGACAGGCACCCATTTCCTAGCAACAGCAATCTGAGCATTTACAGGTGAATAAAATCAAGCTACATCAGAGAGGTTTCAACTAGGTAGTTGGCTTAGAGGCTTAGTGAATTTTGGTGCATACAGAATTAAGCAAGACAAGAAATGGAGTAGCTTTGGGGAATCTGTCTTAGCATAAGCACGATTTGCAGACTGGCTCCCTCTGAAAATTTTTTCCTGTGATATCTTAAATGAAACAATTCAAAAATCTACAGAAGAAGCCTGATTTCATTGTTTCTCCACCTCCCATATTTCCTTAACACAGAAGCTTTTGAGTTTAGAAATGCCTATGAAAATGCCTAAATTCATTTTCTGTAGCTGCATTTAACCACCAAATCTTGACAGCTTGAATCTATAGCAATCAATTAGAACGTAGCCAGTACAACTGTATACCCTCTCCCATAATCATGAACCAGTGATTATTTCAGTTATATTTTATACTGTGAGTCTATTCCCTATTAGCATTACATTGGAACTAGACAACATCACTCACCTTATATGACACAATTTAGTACTGTTGCAATAGCTGATAACACACAAGAGAGGAAGGGAGGGAGGGAAGGAGGGGGAGAAAGACATGCCAGGGAATGAGCAGCAAGTGCTTGCACAAACCTTTCTTTCAGTTCAAGTATGTAAAGTGAGATAAATGGTCAAGCTGCAGACATACTGTATGCAGCGAGAGCCAAAAGCTGCTCCCTGGATTGGCAGCTCCAGAAGCCATCAGCACCGGATCCTCTCAGCAATTACCAGCTCGGAAATGGCCTTCTATTGATTGTGATGGACGTAAACCAGCTGTGTTTCAATAGTGAGAGAACAGAGGGAGGAAGAGCCAGACGGCAGGACACAAACAGTACTGAACACTGGGACCAGCTGCAGCCTGCAGGTCACACTTCCATGTCAACAAAAAATGTTATTTAATATTTGCCAAACACTGAAGTAATTCATCACAAGGTATAAGTGGATCTATAACGTCTGAAATCGCCCGTTGAAGATTAACTGGACATATCATGTTTCCAGTGCAGTGACCTAAATGGGAAACAAAACAGTCTGAACCTTGTAGGCACAGCACTTATTCACTCCCTGCAGTAGCAGGGTTCCCATGCTGGTCAGCCTTGCCCATGTAGTTTAGGAAATCCTTGTGCCAGAATATTTGTGAGCACAAAGGACAGTGCTAAGACAGGACAGTGCCAAACTGTCAAAACACAGCTAATGTGAGAATCTGATCAAATGTATGCAGCTGCCTTCATCTAATCTAGAGCCTGTATAAGAAAAAATTACTGTGAATCACCAACTGAGAGCGGAAGAGGTCGATTATTGTTTAAACATAGAGATAAGCTGGCAAAAAAAATGCTCATTGCTGGAGGGTGCCTCTAAAAATATCTGTTTTCCCCTGCAGACGTTCTTCAAATGGACACGGGGCTTCCTGCCTGTAAAAGGTGGCACTTCCATGAGAAGTGGCGTCACAGCAAGCTGCCAACACTGAAACACCGTGCTTGGTTTGCACCCCCTCAAGCTTTTACAACAAAACAAAGAAAAGCCTTTGAAACACACAGAATGGAGGGAAGTCCCACAAGAACTTTATAGAGAGAAGAATTATCACACACATCCCAAAGTGGATACTAGAAAAAAAAAAAAAAAAAAAAAAAGGAAAAAAAAAAAAGAAAAAAGAAAAAGGAAAAGAAAAAAAAAAAAAAGATGAGAAGTGGCTTGTAATTTGTTTTATTACTTTTTAGTACATCTGCCTGAATCTATAACTGCATCTAACAGGAGAATAATTGTTAATTCAATCCAAAGAGTCATCTGACAACTGTAATGACTAACATTTCTGTTCGCTGACCTGTCTGTCTGCACCCCAGTTGGACTCTGGTACTGCTAGACGTTGCCTCAGGTAGAAAGCAAAGCTCAGGTAGTGACTATGGAGCAACACACTTCTGGCAGGGGCTGCAATACTGCCCCTTGTATTGCCCCTTTGGAACTGCAATTTCCTATTGCAGGCATCAAGAAGCAGTAAGCTAGCACGTTATGTACATTCTTGTAGTTTTTATAACTAACCCACAGAGTGCTTCTACAATATAGTATTTCACAGGATTTCCTCAATAATTTCTTCAGGATCTACTCAGGACTGTTGTGCAAAAGCCATAAGTATGCCTCTAGAGAACGGAGTAATTATAAGAGGTTTTAAATAACACAATTAAGTATTTAAAATAATAAAACATATCAAGGTCACACAGTGATGAGAAAGTACAACATGAAATGTTCTCCTTCTTGCCATAACAGTCTTCCTGGAACTCTGCAGAGCTCATTATGTGAGCTTTCCAGAGAAGCTTTCTGCACATCATAAAAGGCAGCAATCGAATCCTTTTTTTTTTTTTTTTTTTTGACCCCTGACACATGGGTTCAATGCTGCAGCAGTGTGAGACTCAAGCTCAACCTCTTTCACACTTTGAGGGTGTAGGTCCTGACCCTGCAGGCCCAGCTCTTCTTCAAGAATGGAGGCCAATGAGGTTTTATACCCCATTAATTCACCCTATTCCACTTGTCTTCTCTGCCATCTTTCACTCTTACTATCCTTCTGCAAAATCCCACTGCCAACCCCTATCTTCTCTACTCCACCCCACTAGTTCCACATTGTTTACCATTTCTAGAGCACATTATGCATTTCCTTAATACTTCTTTGTAAAAGTTACATTTTTACTCGAAAAGCCACAAGTCAAATGCTACATTAAAAGATTTCGAGAGTCTCCGAGATACTAATGTTTGCGATTAGAAAAAGACATTTTTTTAACATATGAATACCTAACAAGGTAGTGAATTTCACAGGTCATCCTTCACAAGTCTTTAATTAACCAGCAAAATTAACAAATACTACTATTTCACACAGTCTGTGTAGATCCCAAGACCCCACTTTATCCATTCATTCCCCTCTCTCTAGTCATTCTCCAATGCCAGAGTCAACAGTATTTTTGCTTGAAGCACTGAAGATGCATGACCCTACAATTCATGGAAACACTGATTAAATACAGAACTTACTGCAGTACCATTTTTTCCATTAGACTGCAGTCATAAGATTCATCAGCCCTACTGCAGGTGTCCAAAACTTAGATGGACAAGTCTGAATTCAGTAAACAAAAAGAGACACACAAAAAAAGTCACCATATAAGCAGAAATTTCATCTGATGCCCAACATTTATTTTTTTTTCAGAATGTTCCTTCAGTAATTTTTTTAATGATCTGTTACCACTGAGAATAAAGTTCAGCGCTGACAATCTGGAAGTCTGCTATAGCTTTTGCTTCCATATAGATCCAGTCAGCAGTGCTGGAAAAGCATTGCCAAAACCATTTGTTAAGTTTGAAGAGGGAGAAGAACATGCCTATTCCGGTTTACTTTTTCATTGTGTTAAAATTATTTTTAAGCCCTCTCTCATTTTTCCAAGACCTTGTCAATACACATCTCTCTGAAATTGAAAGCCTAACAAGCAAGAACTGATGGATATGCAGCCAGTAAAATTTCACCTTCCTGTCTGATAAAATTCCATCTTTCATCAGCTTTCTTAAGAGTTAATTTTACACTGGAGTAATGGAGAGGCAGAGTGGAACATTCCCTGCTACACTGCGAAAAGAAGAAAAGGAAAGGAAAGGAAAGGAAAGGAAAGGAAAGGAAAGGAAAGGAAAGGAAAGGAAAGGAAAGGAAAGGAAAGGAAAGGAAAGGAAAGGAAAGGAAAGGAAAGGAAAGGAAAGGAAAGGAAAGGAAAGGAAAGGAAAGGAAAGGAAAGGAAAGGAAAGGAAAGGAAAGGAAAGGAAAAAAGGAAAGGAAAAAAGGAAAGGAAAAAAGGAAAGGAAAAAAGAAGAGAAGAGAAGAGAAGAGAAGAGAAGAGAAGAGAAGAGAAGAGAAGAGAAGAGAAGAGAAGAGAAGAGAAAAGAAAAGAAAAGAAAAGAAAAGAAAAGAAAAGAAAAGAAAAGAAAAGAAAAGAAAAGAAAAGAAAAGAAAAGAAAAGAAAAGAAAAGAAAAGAAAAGAAAAGAAAAGAAAAGAAAAGAAAAGAATGTATGCAGTATGCATAACAATAACAATACGGCTATTGTTACTTCAATTTCATGTAAAAGTAAAGGAAGCAAGACCTTTTCTTTTTTTTTTTTTTTTCTTAGAAGCAGTCAGTGTAGTACAGTATCTCTGTGCTACCCATCATACTTAGCAACACCCTTTCAGGGTTCTGTAGCTGTCTAGCTGTGTTCAACAGAAGCCAGTTTAGCCACAGCACAGGCAACATGTGCCCCAGAAGTCAGATATATTAGTTAATAAGTGAAGGGGTGAAGCAACAAGCCTGACAAGAAACTTCCGAATGATGTCATCAGGACAAGGGCTCGTCTCAGCGTGATCCCAGCAGGAGAAACCACTGGAGAGAGAGAGAAAACTCGCCGTATAACATACAAGGGTTTGCTACAGCCAGACTTTTCAGCATAACAGACAGGAGCAGAGCAGGGAAGGACTTTGCCCTGCCTGGAGGAGATGTGAACTTCTGATCATTAATAAAAGAAGGATGACTGACAACTGATGACATCAATTTCCTTTATCACGGCTGGTGGTCTCACAATTAGCAAAGCTTTGGGCAGTTACAGGATTTAAATCTCTTCCCTTCTAGGTTTTGTGGGTTTTTTTAAGTGTTACTTTACAGTATAGTATTACTCTAGCATTTTGGGGCTGAAGTGAATTTTCAGACCATGCACTGAGGTCTCAGTCCTGCAAGCCAGTCAGACAAATAAAGTGGAGACTTTAATACCATGACTTCTGAGAGTCCATGAAATTAGTAGCAACTCAGAAAGAGGTAAGAAAATCTTCCCTGGTGAAGCCTGTTCACAAGATTTGGGCCTGTCAGTCCTGTTCAAAGTCCACCCGCCGCACACCCCTACACCTAAATTTGATCTTGATTTGTCTTTTTTAGAAAGATGAATGGATAAACAGGTGATATGTAATCCTAGGTGATGCATACATTTCAACACTAAAGTAATATACAACATTATTTGGTTTGCAGTGGTGATATGTACCTACAACATTCAAATCAACTCAGAAGTATACTGTGCTGTGCACACATGCAATAAAATCCAGTTCCCCCACCCCTTACCACCTTATTAAGGAGTTTCTAATCAAAATAAACACAACAGACAAAAGGTGTGAAGAGAAACAACAAATACTATGTTGAAATGTCCTTGTTTGCAGTGAGCCAGAGGCTCAGCAGCAGGGAAGATACTGATGCCAAGTCTGTCCACACTCTTCCACCTGAATATACCCTTGCTCAGCTCCACCAAGAGCTTTTCCAAGATCTACTATTGAAATTGAGAAGTCAGGCTTTTCTTCAAAAACTGTTCAGCCTTTTTTCCTTCCTTTCAAAATGTGGAGTGGAAGGAAGGAGTGTCCACTTCTATATAACAACACAGTATTTAGAGATCACTTCTGGTTTGTGGGAAGTGGAGAAGGCTCTGCCTTGGAAGGAAGGCTCTGCCTTGCCTTCAACAGGTTCCTTTCATGCCACTATCTGCAAAATGGAAACACAGGTGGACTTAATTAATTAGGTGGGTAGTTTGGACTTGCTGAGTGGCAGAGGCATGAAGCGTTTAGTTGTCTTTCATTTAGGAATGTCTCTAGGAGCATCCAGGACTGTAGGACCCCAGTGTGAAGCATTTCCAACTGACCAGGCAGGTGGCTCCTTTGAGGCTGCACTGGCTGACTCGCCACATTGGAAGTGCCTATGCTAGGTTATGCAGAGCATCCAAACACCTATGTTTGCTCACGAATTTGCACCTCTTGGTCCTCATGGGAAAGATGGCAATAAAAGGCTTCCTTGTTCCACAGGGTGTTGGGAATGCAAATATGTGAAAGACGTGCAAGGCTCAGATTCCATACTGAGGGAATCATCCTTTTGTCCCACAAGCATTATTTTAACAAGAAATGCCCATGATTAACTTTAAGACAGGGTCTTTTCAAAGTGGCAAAATATGTGTCCAAACACATTTTAGGAGAAAACTTGTCATGCATTGTCCTTTAAAAAGGCCAGACTCTTCTCTGCACTGAGTTTTTAAAACTTTCTCAAAAAAAACAATAAGCTGCCCTTCCACCCCCCCGGATCTCTTACCCAGAGTCTCCATCATGTGCCTAACTGAAGTGTTGTGTTATGATTGCCATAGAAACAGCAATCCAACAGCTGCCTTGACATTTCGTCTTCTGCTGCTTTTAAAATGCTTTCTTTTTGCCAAGAAAAACTTTTCTCAATTATTTATTTTTTTTCTTTGCTGCACACTGTTCATTCCACTTTTACAAAATAAACATTTAGAAAAAAAAAACAGCGGAAACTGCTTTGGTTCTAACCACATATTTTGCTAATTGCTTTTATTCTTCTCTCAAGTCATTTTAAAGGTTTCCGAGGCTGTGCACTAAAAAGCTTACGCTTTATTTTGCAGATAAAGTGATGATTATGCACCACTGTGCAGAGCCACTGTGGATTGCCAGAAGACACCTCCAACCCCCATGTGCAAGGGCAGCTGCGCAGCCCTACCCAGCCTCTTTAGATTGAAAGATGGAAACACTAACCTCCTCCTCATCCCCTGAGTCTGTTCAGATTTAACCTTCCCACTTAGATGTCTCCCCATTTTGCTACTCACTCTCCTCCCACCAATGCTTTTGGCTCCCAGCTCTATCTTACACATTTTCAAGGAGCTTTTCCTACTATTTCCACTTCTTTCTTCTATTGAGGAGTTTAGGAGATAAGACAGTAGGGAATATGAGTAAACACACCTTTTCACTCCTATTCTGGAAGGGGCAAGGTTGTGCATTGTGAAGCAGGAATTTGGGGATGCCAAAGAGGGTGCAGCCACAGAAGGCCACAATCCCCTGCTGGTGACCCAGTGTGCTCTAACATCTGAGCTACATTTCACATACAGAAAGTGATAAGAAAGCACCACATAGCTTTTAAGTATATACAAATGAGCTCTGCTAATTGACAATTTATTTTACTAATTCCACAAATAAAAAATAACAAAAAGCCCACGAGTTGTTAATTATCTAAGCTAGTCATCCCTTTCTTTTCCAAAAGGAGAGAAGGGCACAGTTTTCCTTCACTGCAGCAGCAGCCAGAGAGGTGTGAGAAAGCACTTTCTCTGCAGCCTCTCAGAGCGCTCCCCCCAGGATTCTTTCCCATCCCAGCCTGCACTTGAGCATGGTTTCAGGTAGCCTGGTGCCAGGAAGGTGTGGGCTGGAGACGTGCTGGGGCATGGAGACACACACAGGACATATTGAAAAGAGATTGATTCAAAGCCTCAGTAGGCTGGATTGTCTACAGCTTGACCAAGGTGGGAGAGGCAGGATGCATGTGTGTGTTGAAGGAGTTTTGGCAATTGTAAAATAAGGTTAAAACTCAGAGACATTTGGGCTAAGAAGATTTAGGGTTTAAAACGAGTAAAGGGGTGAGGGTGAAGGCATGGGCCTGACAGCTTCAAACTGCTTTTTAACTATTTTTCCTTCTTTAATTAGTGGATAAGCTGACAAATTAAAATTAACAACCTTTATCTGAAATGCATGTATGTTTAACATGAGGAAGAAGGAAAACACCTTCAGAGGCAGTCAGCTTCCTGTCTTATGTTTTTGAAATCTAGCTGATGGCTCGCAGAACGGATCTTAAATATGTATATATATAATCCGCACAGCTAAAAGTCATCTATTTTAAAAGACAAGTGTTTGCTCACATGAGGAACATTGTACTCAAGCGTTCAGTCTTTGTGATCCATATGGATTTCATCAACTTGTTTGCCAGGAATTTAGGAAAAACAAACTTTATTCATGTTCCTTAGAGAAATGAATTCAGTTCGTGGTCTGTGCAAAAAGAAATACAGCTTGGGAACAAAAAAGCCCAGGGCATTCCTGGAACTGGAAGGTCAGAGAGCCAAAATAAGTGATCTACTTAATATGTGAAATGAGTGACTTTCAATGGCATCTTCATCAGCACTTGAAGTATGGGGTTTCAGCTTAGGAAGTGATTTCATGTCACATCCCATAAAGGGCCCCCAAATGTGAAGTGTTCTCCCAAGCCGCCCTCTAAGCCAGGCACTCCTGTTGCTCTGAGAATAACATTAATTCCTAATATTGGATTCCCATTTCTGCTCTTCCTCTGGCTTGAGAACCCCTGAAATCTTCTCTTTTTTTGGACAGTCCTTCAGCTGGACTGCATGTGCCTTGTACATTGGGTGTGGGACCGAAAAGAACTACCCTCTGAGCACAGACCCAAATCCTCGCCTTCCCCCCAGCCCACTCCCCTGGTCAAAACACAACCACCATGTCTCCTTGGCCTTTCTGTGTAGCACCACACAAGTTACAAATTACTCATTTTCTCTGGGATCTCTTTTTTTTTTTTTTTCCTACTTCCTGGTCTGGACCTGGTCTGGAATTAATTGGGAAAGGATGGTCCCCTTGTTCATTTGAATGAACATAAAATCTTAGAGTTCACCACTGCAAAGAAGAGGAGAAGAAGAGGAGAGCTAACAAACACTAGAGGAAAGATGGAGCTGCCAAGACCAGACTGCATGAGTTTGTTTCCTGTCTTTCCTTTCTTGCATGAAACACATTTACACCAGTATCTGCAAGTGGAACATGCTTTCAAAAACGGGTACCTACTGCTAGCTAAAATATACTTGATATGCCTATATGGAAATCTGAGGTTCTTCTTCTGCATCTTTGAGGGGGTTTACTTCCAGCAAGAACACTTTTTTTTCTAATTCATAACGTTTTCCACGTCTCATAGTATTTCTATAGAGAAAAAAATGACAATTTGCCTCATTTGATGTGTTAGATGTTTAGGTATTTAGATGGGGGAGGGAGGGGAGGATGGAGGGAAATAAAAAAAAAACTTCAGATGAGAACCTTTTCAACTGTCTTAGACTTCCAACCTAAAAATGGGATGTATAATTGTCTAGAAGTACCTGAGGCCTGGTGCCTAACCTTTTGAAAGCTAAATTTGGGTGAAATACCCAAATTATCCTGTACTATGACTTAGTACATCATTTTTGAGTATAGGAAAAATTTAGTTGTATAACCCTGAGTTTCATTTTACTAGTGATGGTGAAAACCCGTGTTCTTTTATACAATGTACTGGTGTTTTGTTTTCTGTATCAGAAAGAACAGTTTTGCTTTTCTTTGAAGATGAGTTAACATATATTGCTACTGCAAACAAAGGCATTTATCTCCAATTACACTTATTTTAAAAGTACATTCTAATGCCAGAAATATATACTCTGATTCATTCTCAAAGTTAAAGTTAATAATTATGCAGGTTAATCTGTATGCTGCTCAATTTTAAATAGCCAGGTCTAAAAGTAATGCATTACAAATCTTTATGGCTGAGACATTATAATATGGTATCTCACTGACTTTTAAAAGGAAGTGTATTACTGCTCAGTGAGATGTTTGTTACATTGAATTAATGTTGCATTAGAGCCCTTTCAATAAATCAAATGGCATTACTCACTCATATAGTATTCTTGGCAAGCCTCAAAAAAACATTTTTAATACTTAGGAACTGTGAGATAGAGCCAGACAGTGATCTGATCTTTAAAACGGGACTAGGCACCTTGTTTCAAAATTGAAGCAGAGAAAAAAAAATAATTGAGTGATTAGTTTTTTAAGCCTAAAGGCACTGCATTTGGTAAATATTCCTATGCACCCCTGCATCCAGATCAAGATAGAGAAATCTAGTCTTTTCTTCATGTGTTACTGTGAAAAGCACTGTGTGAAACCAGAATTATTCTTCAAACAATGTTGAGAAAAATATTCTTAGCGGACATGTTCTGAGAAAATGAACCCAACTTTTTGCAGAGGCACTGAACACACACAGCCTGCTGCTGTCATGTCAGGACGGGGAGGGAGGGACGCCCTGTCCCCGGCTGCAGAGACCTCAGCAGTTTCCTCCATCTCTTTCTGTGCCCAAGCAGTGCAGAGGGGCCAAAACATGTGAGCACATCTGTTGTTACCCCTGTTTAACAGTGACACTTGTCCTGTCTTTCTCACAGCAACAACCACCCCCAAATGCCTCATTCAGCTCCTCAGCTGTGTCCATCTCTCCATGAGTCTTCGGGTGGTTATGCACAAGGAAAGTGAAAAATCCTGAATGGCATGGGTTAATTTTTATACTGGTGACGGCTGTAGCTGTTTACTTTTTAAACAAATGCCTAATATACACTGCAACTGGCTGAGTGCACAGCCAAAAACAGACCACAGGAAATCTCTTTGACAGCCAGGAAGGCAGAATTGTTAACATGGGTCTGCATTACAGTGAAATAATAATAATAATAAAAAAAAAGGAGGGGCAGGGGGGTTGTGAAATCTCAGTTGATGCTACAGAAAAACACCGCAAATGGCTGTTTTCTAAGAAGAGACATCTATTAATAGCACAGGCATAAATAACTCTTTCCATTTTGTCTGAAGGATTATTGTGGCTTTTCACCTCAGTTTTTTCAACGGAAGTGAAGAAGACAGTGTAATACCAAGCAAATAAACCAGCCTAATATAAAGTTCTCACTGGCGATAAGAAAGCACATGAGGTTATTTATTGCTATATTTTTATATTTTCTTTCAGTTCTCCTTTGATCTGTGTTAACATAGGCATTAAACTGACAGCTTAAGGTCAAAATATGTACTGCGATATTGAAAGCCAGCTATGTATAAGGGAGTATCAAATCATTCATTTAGAGTGAGTTACAAAGCTTGGTTAATATAGTTCTCCAGGGTCTAGCTCCATCCACACAGATTTACTGTCTTTTTCAGAAAAAAAAAAAAAAAAAGAGAGAGAGAGAAAAAAAGAGTTAATAGAAAATCTGTGCGTACTTCTCTCCTTTTTTTTTTAAGGTACAAACATCTGCACCAGACACTGGGTTTGATTCTCCATCCACTTACGGTGGTGTAACAAGAGTTGCTTTACAGACAGCAGTGGAATTTCAGCCTTAAATGAAAAAAGAATAAGGCTCATTGTGCTTTTAATTTTGTTTCATGTAGGCAAGAGGGGAGAAAATTGATTTTGGTTTTAGCCTTTTTTTTTTTTCTCTTACATGTCACTGATGCATTTCCAACCCTTGGAGAATTGGTGAATGTGGGAATACAGGCTCTAATACAAAACACTTGGCCTGTTTTCAGTTCCTAACACATACTCCAGAGTTCATGTTATGGTTATCAGAAAGAATCTATGAAAAATGAAGCTGTGCACAACTGCAGACCATCAGCGTGGCTTAACCTTGTCAAGCGGGGATGAAACAGGAAGTGCTTTGTGACACTGACTGGCAGAAATACAAACTGATGAAGAAAACACGCTGCAGGAAAGAGGATCTGAGACGGTGAGTTAACGCTGAGGATGTTAACTAGAGCTACACTCTGCTATGGCCAGGATCAGAGCAGCCTGACATACTTGTTAAATGTTTCATCAAAAGGATTAGTTCCAGCAGCTTTTTTTAACCTTTCCTACAACACAATTTACCCGAAGGTGGCTGGGGGCAGCAGGGCTGCCCTGTGCGATAACATTTTTAATTGTACAAATGCCATTCTTGATGTCATAATCCCAAGGTTAATGCAGCTGCAGGTCCTGAACAGATGTGCTGTAGGCTGCTAATAATGCAGAGAGGTGGCCACACAGGCCCAAAACAGTTAAAATAACTACATTTCAGTGGCAATTTAAGTGATCAAGGGTGTTTTCCTACATGTCACCCATGTATTTTTGCAGGCTATTAAACATTCTCAGCCCCTATATAAAACAAACAGATCACTCATACGATGTATGACAGAGGATCAGCAGCCAAATATAGCCACTGCCTACTGGGACAGCTCAGACAGGGCAAGACATCCTGTGATTTAAGGAGAGGACAAGCAGAAAGGGAAGAGACCGGAAAACTTACGGATACCAGCATGCTAAATCTTACACCTTGCAGTACTTTGTCAGTACTGATTAATAAGAAATACGTTTTGAAAAGAGAACCTCAACATGTTCTATTAAATATAAATACACCTGCTGGATTTTAAGAGAGATCATATTTTCCACATGCAGAGAACTTGTCGATGGGTTTGCACATGACGCACTCTCTCTTCACTTAGAACAAACATTTCTTAGAAGAGATGTTCACACCACACAGTTCAAAGAGCACAGTTTTCTTCACTTTTAAATCGAACTAAAGGTTTGTTCTACATGCTAAGCTGACGCCTGTACCACTGGTTCCTAAGTAGGGAGGCATGTCTCATTGATGTGACTCCAGAAGATGAGAGTTGCAGTTCAGTTAAGCAAATAAATGGAATATGGGCAGGTTTACACAGGGTCAGCTTGGGCATTTCTGCACCATGTTTCCAAAATCCATAGAGAGGGATAGCATAGTTCAGAGACATTCACACGGGGGTGGGAATGAGCAAAAAGCAGAAGGCTAGGGCACTGGAAGGGGGAGAGCAGTTTTAAAAAGGGGCAATTCCTATTGTGGGGTCAGAAATTTGGGTTTGGAGTGGCCAGGAGGTGTATCAAATTGGGCTACTCTCTTATGGGCTTCAGAAAGTTTGGGAAAGATCAACAATTGGTCATATTCCCCTTTCCTATGTGGTTGCAGCATCAGCTACAGGGAAGGAGTTGTTGCTCCCAGGTGCAGCAGTCACATCACAGGACTAAAAGGTATCTTACCATGTATCCACAGGTCCCCACTGCTGGCCACAATCTTGTACCACACATCTGGAGAGGATTTAAACAATCATGGCAGTGACACTTTGATTGTCAAAAACATGACTTAAATTAGGTTATTAAATCCTCTCTCAAACCCTTTCAGTTCTACTTGCCAGTTAAACCTTATGATCTTAGGCCATGCCCAAACTTCAGTAATATGACTGGTGTAGTATTAATGCAGTTTATCCCTGCACACATCTCTTTATTCCAGTATGACTACACAGACCTTAGGGCTGCTGCTAGTATGAAATTGCCACATAAATCCTCTCCTGAACTGCTCTTCACTGCTGCATAACTTGTAGCAAATGGTAGGGATATTTGCAGAAGTGTAAAGGAAGGTTACTTTTCTTAAATACAGGTTAAACTACAAATAAGGAGAGGAAGGGTCTTACATAGAAAGAAGTACTTAGTGTGGTGGAGCTGAGTTATTCAAAGGTGACAGAACTGGGAGGGGAAGGGGTTATTTAAAACAGGAATTGGGGAAAAACTAACAGGTGCTAGGAAGCACTCAGGTCAGATAAAGACATCTGCTAGAGATGTCAAAAGCACAAAGGTAACTTTGTATCTGGTAGTAAAGGGTCAGATAAAAATGACAACTGAACAGGAAATGGGAAAGACTGGGACTGTAGAAGTACACCCCAGCCCAGAAACAGGGTGTCAGATAGCAGAGTAAAATACAGACAGAAAAACTGTGAATACAGATTCTTGTAAGGAAAGGAAAGGAAAGGAAAGGAAAGGAAAGGAAAGGAAAGGAAAGGAAAGGAAAGGAAAGGAAAGGAAAGGAAAGGAAAGGAAAGGAAAGGAAAGGAAAGGAAAGGAAAGGAAAGGAAAGGAAGGAAAGGAAAGGAAAGGAAAGGAAAGGAAAGGAAAGGAAAGGAAAGGAAAGGAAAGGAAAGGAAAATGCTCTAGAAAGGTTGGCACAGAAGGCGAATAGTAACGTAAAATCATTTCTGAAATGTGGTGAAGTGGTAAATATGCAATATTTAGTAGTAAATATGCAAAATATGGTGGTAATAAAATAATGCAAAATAGATAGCTTAATTAATAAATAAAATTAATTATAATAAATTATATATATAAATAAATCATATTCTATATAAATATTATTATTATATTAATGTTATTGACATTGTGTAAATATATATTTAAATAAATAATAGATTATAATTAATTAGATGTAATTAAAATGAATAAATAAGGCAAAGTAACATGGTAAATATGCAAAAATGCCATTTTTTTAGGCATTGTAAGTCAATGAGATGTCTTTTAAGAGACACTCCAACTTCTATAGACAGCATAGGCTTGATTCAGCACTGTTAGTTAACCTATGGTCTGCATTGCATAGGAGATATAGGATCTTCATAACAATCCTCTGACTGAAATATAGAAATAAGTTGTATAAAATATAACAGATGGACAAATCAGCTTGCACAGATGAAGCAATTTATGTCAACAGTTCTGCGAGATTTTAAATCATTGAAAGCTGATCTTTTTCCTTCACTAAATGTGCCTACGTTTAGTCAGCTTATAGTAAAGCATATTGCAACATATGTGTTCATTCATTTAAAGGAGTGAAAAAAGAGTTCAAAAAATAAACTGCCAGAGCTTTTATGTAATATACTTTTGTTTAATACAAAGAACACGGAACCTTTTCATTTAATTGTATGTTTGATCATCAATATCCTGTCTTTTGCAAGTAAATACTCCCACGCAACAAGTTCAAATAAGGTACTTCTAAGTAGAGAAGCTTTCAACTACTTTCAGTTTATTTATCTAGATTGTTCCACATGTTGGTGTTCATCTTTCTCATAACAGGACTTAAAAACAATCATCATGATGAACTTTAACGAAAGGCAATAAACAGTGCTAACAATGTAAATTGAAAGTAAATACAGAGGACCAGTAGCATCATATAACATGATGAGATTTATGAAATGACTCTCAGTGCAAAAACACTCGATCGGATTTTTGTCCCCAAAACATCTATACCTAGGACACGTAAATTCAAATTGTCTCCAAATTAATTGCTTTTATGAAAGACAAGCATTGCTTTGCTTCTGGCTTCTCTGTAAAGAAAAGCTTGTAAGGTAAGTGTGAAATGTCATTTGTGGTAATAGCACAAGATAAAGTCCCCACATCAAGCAGAACAACCCCCAGGCACCTCAGCTCAAAGGCAGGGGTACCTTCTCTCTGCAGGTAATCTCTTTCCTACAAAGGATTTCAGATGCACCTAGAATCCTAATGCCTCTGAGGTTCTGAGTCTCAGGGGCTAAAAGCATGGTCTAGAAAATGTATGGGGTCTATATCTCTAATATAGTTAAAACTGACCCTACAGCATATGTAGAAATGTTCATAACTTGGGCAGCAAACCACAATTAAGTCAGTTGCTTCCACATGGGCCCACCTATTATTTAGTTATTTAGGAACTGGAAGTTCTCTAGCCCCCCAGTTACTTAGGAACTGGAAGTCCTGTAGCCCCTACACCCTGCAATTCATGGCAGACTGCACAAGTGAAATCTGATAAAGACTCAGAGGGTGATCCTGGTCGCCATACAGAGCAGCTATTAGGACATGCCCCTTCCACAACTGCTTTATTGCTATTTTATGTCTCTAGGGCTAAATTTGGATTTTCAAAATCTCTGATTAGATGCCATGTCACCTTGGAGGCACCTAACTCATGATTTCAATAGTAAACTTCCTTTGGTACCAAAATACATTTCTCCTGGGTACTCCCACAACAACCTAAGATGTGATGGTGTCAAGCAAGCTGACCCACAATTCACATCTACAGACAGAAAACTGAGAAACTGCTCACAGTTCTGCCTGCAAATTCCAGTCTGGGTGTTATTTTTGTGCCATCTTTCTACTTTTCTCAGAAAAAAAGTAGACACCTGTGTCTGAACAGCAGGAACCTGCGTCCCTCCATGTGTGGAATTCTCTCTTGGACTTCAGTTATTAAACCAGCCCTTTGTCTCAAATGACAGAAAAAAAGCAGAAAGTCAGGCTTTATACTTCTCACATTGCCAGGGAATACTTTAATTGCTGTCCAGAGATGTGGTTCCCATCTTCTGGTGACCTTTGTGAGAAAAAATACATTAAGGTAACCAGCTCTGAGAGTTGTTTCATAGTTATGACCCCAGTTAGCAATAGGCATTTCTTTGCGGCCTCAAAGTAGGTATTGCCCTTTCAGAAGTATTGCCTAAACCACACTATCTCATAAGTATTTCCTAACAGCCAGCTAAGTTTTTCCACTCTGTACTGACTTCTGTGAATTTGCTTTCTGGCACTTTCTCTCCTAGTGGTTTGATTTCACTAGTGGCAAAGAGTTAGATGCCTCTAATCTGATGTCAGCAGTCTGAAAGATGAATGTGCAAGCTAAGCTAGTCCTTTAGGCTCCCTCTACAGTAAGTGAAGAGGAACTGGTGTTTCCAGACAGTGCCACATCCCTTACCACAATAGCCCCATCTAAGATACTGGGTTGAATTCACTTCTAGGAGGAGCTTCTAAAAGAAACAAGATGCAATGAAATTGTGAAATATGGTACCAGTTAGAAGAGTTTCCCATTTTCTACTCAACAATATTGGGAGGTCTTTGAAGGCTTTATCTAAATCCTTAACACCAAGGGAGTGTAAATCAGTCTGTCAGTTCCTGTGACTGTAAAAGCTGAAAACGTTATCTTCCAAGTCAAGACTATATAAGGCTTTCCAGTCCCAAACAAAGAATATTGGAAATGGCAAGAGCATGTGCAATGCAGAGCCAAGTACTGACAATGTTTGAACTCAAGCTGAAAATACAGCCACTATCCAGATCCCAAAGAAGGCAGACAAAAACTGCAGATGGTTTTAGGGGACACAGTGGCAAGGATACATGAACACATGTGCAGCAAGACATAACATTATATAATCATTGTGTTATCACACTCAGGTGCACAGGAAGACACAACATTAGAAATCTCTGCATTGCCATACTGCCTGCTACCTCTGTTCAGTGCATTTCCAAAAATTTCTTATAAACACTTATTTATTCTATATTAATTCTGGAACATGTTTTACCAAGTTGGCAAATTGAAGTCAGTCAGGGCTTGGCCGCTTGGTTTCCAGGTTTGTGTCATGTATCTCATTAATTCAAATGGCTTTTCAGCAGTCCTTGATGAGCAATGCAGTGCTCATTCAGAATTCTGTTATAATCCCTGTACTCACACATTCTTAGCACTACATAACGTTTTCCCACAAATTCAGATTCATCAGTTCAGCCATTCTCAAATGCCTTGCAAGTCAGCCTCCTCCTTTGGATTCCTGCTCCCCACAGAAGCAGTAGAAAGGAGACTTCTGTGCCCAGAGGAAGTGTTGGGAACTTGTGTGTTGGGAAGCCCTTGCTGTAACTTTGGAGAAAGATCCATCTCTTTTCAGTTGATCTTGTTTCTTTATCCAAACTAAACCAAAGTTTGTATAACCTCTTACTGAAAAAAACTCTAGTGGTAGATTTCCATTCAGTTTAGCATTTAGTCATCAGAACAACTTTTTATTATTATTATTTATTGCCAAAACCTTCTTCACTCCAGTTTAATGAAATTACTTCTCGTTCCTATGAATCTGAAAAGCAGATGATTCCCCTCCTATTGGAAGAAATCAATTAAACTCCGTGATCATTCATCCCCCACTTCTGCTACATCTTCACTAAATTATGCTCTGCATCAGCAAGTAGCTTTGGTAAGTACATGCTGTCATATACATGTACGTTACAGGTAGAAGCTCCTTCCATCTCTTAAGGAAGTCCTCTGGGTAGCTTTATGCTATAGGATCTACTGAGGAATTGTTGCAAGCGTCACTGTATTAACCTGATCGTTGTCTGGGTACCTTGGCTTCCAGCTGGGAAGCACTTGTGTTTGGTGGGATTTACTTTGTCTAAATGTGAGCAAGTAAAATGCAGTCAGTGAGTCTAAGCTGGGTTACCCATGAATGGATGGAGGGAAAGATCCCTGGAGAGTGATTCGCTCCATCTGCTTTAGACTATCCATCTTGAGTGGGATGAATCCATCACTCTCAACCACAGAGGGACCTTAAAGGATGAGTTTAAGATGGAGCTAGAGAAATTTTAACCCTTGCAACCAACTCTGGGATTACAATTTTTAAAATTAAAGCAATTTAATTTTTTAATTTAAATTTTAAGTTTAACAATTTTTCAAGAAGTGTCCCATGTTGTTCTAGGACAGCAGCAATATAGTCCCATCCTATGTACAATGTATTAGGACCCTATCTTGTCAAGCAATACTCTCGCACAGCTTTGCAAGCAGTACCCACGTGCTGTAGCACTCGTGGGAATTCACATGACTTGCATGGAAACAAGGAATTTGTCACATGGAGTTACATGAAAAAATGTAGACAAAAAGTTGGGATTTGAAAGCCAGAAGACAAACCTATTAATTGGGCCTAAAAGGCGGACCATAAGGTTAGAAAACATTTGGACATACTGATGCACAACCTGTTTCTTTTCAAAAAACAAAAACAAAACAAACAAACAAACAAACAAAAAAAACAGCAGATCTCTCAGATCTCCCTCAAAGTTAGGAGGGTGATAGTGTTTAGGATGCTTTCCCCACTGATGTTTAGATACAGTTGCTGGCACTGCACCCTGCCATTTAATTTAGTTTGTAACTGTGCCTTAAAGTGACAATCTAACCCTGAATAAAGATTAGGGAATATGGTTTTGTAGAAGCACCAAGAGCTTCTTTTCATTGTGTTTTGTTTTTGTGTTTTTTTTTTCCTTCCTTTTTTTTCTTCTTAGTATTGAATGCAGAGAGGAAAAGACAGGCAGATGCATGTCATAAATAAACCCAAAGTGAACAAAGAACAGATCTCCCAAGGAACTTGCTGTCTCAGTACTTGGAGCACAAAGGAATGAAGTCAGCACAGCCCTTCATAGAGGAAGTCCTTCACTTCCTCAAAAAGTTCGAACATGCCGAGAAAGCAAAACAATTTCACAAGGCCAAAGTATATGGGCTTCTAATCCCATGAAAGTAGTATATGTGCAGTTGCAAATCCAGAGTCAACAGAGCTTTCCTTTAGCACAGCTACACCATGGGTCTAGGACCGATAAGGTTGTTATCACTTAAGATTTCTTTTAGAAAGTGTCAAGTTTTTCTCTGCAGTGTTAAAGCAGAGATTAGAAAATAAAAATAATATAAATCAATACTTTTTTTTTCCTCCCCTAGCTAATTTAATGGACTATAACATGGATGGATCTTAGTGTGAGTCACACCTGGGGGACAAAACTAACACATGCACAAGGAAAACTCACTGGAAAAAAAAAAAAAAAAATTTTCTTTGAAACCTCATGATCCAAAAAACAACCAACCAAACAAAAAAAAAAAAAAAAACAAAAAGCAAGCAAAAAAAAAAAAAAAAAAAACAACAACAACCAAACAAAAAGCAACAACCAGCAGACAGCTGGTAAAAACATGCAGAATTCACCACACATTGCAACAAAAGGTGGGTAGGACCTGCTTTATTTACTCTGCACCATTTTATTTCCCTTTCAGCAAATCTCCTGGGGCCAGCCAGGTGCAGCACTGGGGATGTGGAGCAGGGCCAGACGTCCCTTGCTCCAGGGGCATCTGCAGCTCAGCACAGGGGCTGTAGGGTGGCTGCACAGGGGTGACAAGGAGAAGGTAGCTGGGGCTGGAGACAGCCTGAGGGAGGGACGGCTCTGAGCTCTGTGGCTCTGTCCCTCTGTCCACAGACACTCAGTGATAAGCACTGCTGGAGTGACGGTCTGGGGACATAAGCAAGAAGAATCTGGAAGGAGATGTTGTGGCTTTTGTTAGACCCAACTAATAACTCTGGGAAAAAAAAATAAAAAAAATAAAAGAGAGAGAGAGAGAGAGAGAGAGCGACTTACAACCTAAAGATGAGACAGTATGTCTGAAAGCTGTCTTTTTTTTTTTTTTTTTTTTTTTTTCAGTGTGCCTAATGAAAGACACTGCTTTTCCCCATGAATCTTGCTTCATATAATTCCGGATCAGCATTTTCAGCCATTACATTTCTCATCCAGACTTTCAGGACACTGATGGGAAAATAAAAATTAATGGGCCACTGACCATAAACCAGAGGGAGATGTACACAAACAAACAGACTGGAAAGCTGCTCTAACCCTACGAATCGCATGATCCTTGCAAGTTGCAGGTTTTGGACCTCGGTGTGTACCTGTTTTGACAGCTCTAAGCACTGGTGTGTGCTCAGAAGGAGACAAGGTGGGGCTGCGGTGGCTGGAGCTCCCAGCTTACCCACAGCAGTGTCGCGGCAATTGAAACACTTGGATGGGAATGGAGCTGCATTCCTCTTCCAACTAATATGGAAGGTGGCAGTGAGGGCAGGGTACATGTAGCTGCTGGATGTAGACTTCTGGTCCACAGTAGAGCTATGACTCCTCAAGTTGTGAGACCAGCCCCAGAGCCAAAGGCAATCTGTCCTCACTTCATACACAGGGGCTCTGTTTTTGTCTTTATTGGCTGATGTTTAGCTTCCTCTCTAACTCCCACCTGTGGTCTTTTCATTCTCTTGCTTTCTTACCTCTGTTTCTGTGCTTCTCTGCATCTCCCTTCCCCATTGCATGCTCAGCATCCCCTGCCCTGCTCCTCTCTCCTCCTCCTGTTTCCTTCTGCAAGCTGCTTGGCCCATCCAGCTCTCCTTCCCAGCCAGCATGGCAGCAAGCTGTCCCCAAGGCACCACTGCTGTCATCAGACTTCTCCTCAGCAGGAGATGGCTCCTCTAAGCCCCAGATCCTGATCGCCTTCAGCCTGCCCATACATCACCAGAAGCAGGAGGTTGCAACCAGAAAAGGCAGGCATGTCAGCTAAAAATGTATTAGCCCATGGGCACACACAACCACCAGCCCACTTTTTCCTACACCACCCAAATTTCCACCATCCTTCCAGTACTTAAAGGGGGCCTACAGGAAAGCTGAGGAGGGACTCTTTGTCAGGGAGTGTAGTGATAGGACAAATAGTTTACTCTGAAGGTGGTGAGGCACTGGAACAGGTTTCCCAGAGAAGCTGTGGATGCCCCTTCCCTGGAGGTGTTCAAGGCCAGGCTGGATGGGGCTTTGAGCAACCTGGTCTGGTGGGAGGTGTCCCTGCCCATGGCAGGGTATTGGAACTAGATGAGCTTTAAGGTCCCTTCCAACCCAAACCATTCTGTGATTCCAAGAATTTCCTGACAAAGGGCCCCTGGCATCCCTGTGAGTGGGCAGCAGCATGCTGCAGCAGGGAGAAGGGGAGGTGGGTGAGTGCAGAGAGCAACTCACACCTCCTAGTACAGAAGCATCATGCAAGACAGGATCATGCCTGCATTTTGTAGTGAGGCTGAAGAGAAATGCAGAAACCATAGCTTTTGGAAAAATCACATCTATAACTATGTGACCCTTCCCCCCCCCCCCCCCCCTTATTTTCCTGTATCAGCTTTCTCTCCCATGCATAATACATACATATGTCTTCTTATATATCTTCCCAGCTGCAATGACAGCGTTTGTCCTACAACCTCCACAGAGAACTATGAGTCCTGGCTGATATTAAAGCATTTTTTTTATTTCCTTCAGTAGAAGAACTGAACAGAATTAGAACAGAATTAAAATCTTCTATTTTTTTCCCTGCAATTAGCTTCCAAAGGGTTAACTTAGGATGATGTTTTTCAAAAATAAAATAAAAGCTTACAGCTCCTGAGATAGTATCAGCCCATTAAACATAGGTAAGAATATGAGAGGGAAAGAGAAGGGAACAGATATTATATATGTAAGGAAAATTAAAACTCAGGATGTTGGGCGTGGGGGGAATGTGCTTTGAAGTACAAAAGATCCATTGTTAATGTAGGACAAAACCTCCCCAGTATGGGACAGAGATAAAAAGGAGGGAGTTTCTAACAGATCAAGGTCAACCAAGATATATGAATAACATAAATGCTATTAATCTCGTACAGCATGAATCAGAGAATTGCAGCAGGGTATAGCTGTGTGGCGGAGTTCATGGCATGAGTGTTTTATGCCACTTTGTATTAGATAATGAGCGTATTCATCACAGACTCCTACACATCATCCAAACTGGCAGAGAAGGAGCTTTAAGGAGCTTGAGAGAACAAATCAAAGAGCTGGCTCTAAAGCTCATAAAGGTAATAGGGATGTTCAAATACTGCCCCAAGTTTAGATATTTGCAGGCATCCATACAATCTGACTCTGCAGGAAATAGCGTGAGAAAGAAGCTCTTAGTTGGACAGCTTGCTGCTTATTATTTATGATGTTGCCTCTGTCATAACAGCCGATTTTACCAATTAGAAAAGATGTAGAGCAATACAGGAAAAGATTACACCAGGAAAAAGAAAAGAAAAAAAAAAGTCTCCTTCTTGCCTTTTTGTTGTTGTTGTTGTTGTTTTTAATTCTCATGACTGAAAATTCAGAGACACAAAGAGAATCAATTTTCGTCTTGAAGGGCTTAATCTAAACATTGTTGGGAAGCAAGAAGCTGAGCCATACTGGAGTCAAAAAGTACATAACCAGATGTAATTCTGATTTCACATGTTGCATTTCCACACATTTTAGTCTCCTTAAATTCCAGAGACACATGTGTTCCACAGGAGAAGCTTAAGGGATAATTTATCTTGAGGAGGAAGGAAATGAAAATGTATACATGTGTGTATATAATTTTGACAACAATCTGCAAACAGATTGTTTGGAGTGGTTTGCACTTCACTTTATTTATTCCAAACAAACATTTTAACTCAATGACATGGATCTATGTAGCATGGTTTTCCTGATTTTTATGCTTTTCAGATTTTTGAAAGAAAGCTGAAATACAGTTGGGACCAAATTAAAATTCCAAAACCAACTAATTCCTTCTCCCTGAGGTTAGCAGGGTTTTCTCAGCATGAACTTAGACTTGCATTCAATTCTACATTTCGGTGCCATGTAATCAATGGAAAAGGGCAAGCCCCATAATGGGGCCAGCTCTCCACAATGAGCATATCTAAACATTTGAAGAAAAAAAAAAAAAAAGAGAGAGAAAAAAAAATGAAAGAGGGGCTGGTTGTTGGTAGTGCAGTAGCATCTAGAGGCTAGACTGCATTCAGAGATATTCTGCATTGCTCTCTCTATATATGCATATATATCTGTACATGTATTGTACATAGACACATATGCAAGGTATGCTGTTAACTGTTTGTCTACCTGACCTTTAGGCAACATGTTGTTTCAGTTTAGTGAAGGGGAGCTGGAGTCGGGGAGTGTGGAATAAAAAGAGAAGCAAGGAAGGGAACAGCTGAAGGTAAGGCACCCCTCAGCAAACTGCTGAGGACTGTTCAAACATAATGCTGTCAGATACTGTCACTCCTCCAGCCAGCTTACAAAGTGGGCTTGAACAATACAGGAAGAGCAATGGGAGACCAAAGGAAAAGCAGCAGATTTCTTTAAAAAACTGCCAGATCAATCTGCAACTTGTGTAGGGAAAATCAGACAAAAGGACAGAGCAAGACTCAGAACACCAAATTCTCCTTGTGGTTACCCAAAGGACCCTGAAAGCTTCTAGTGGCCAGCAGTGCCTAAGCCTGAAGATCCTGCAGTCTATCAGCATCTGCCTGGTGAGCTCAGGCATCTCCAGAGCACAGTCTTGGGCAGGGTGATCTCCAGGAAAAGGCACCAGCACAGCAACAAGGCTCAATCCATCTGCCACAAGAAGATGCTCTGCTAGTCCCAGCTTCACATCCTGCAGACCTTATCCATAGAGTGGAATATAATAGGCCTGAGAAAGCTAAATGCTCTTCCTCTTAAAAGAGGTGTAGCTGCATTCAGTGTCCCATCTGGAAATTGCTCTGGCACATGCAGTCCCTCATGCCCTTGGTGGACAGTATCTCTTAGAGGTGTTTCAGGTTCCTCTCACCTAAGAGGTCTACATAAAGATCCCATGTTCACAGAATCACAGAATTGTCTAGGTTGGAAGAGACCTCAAGTTCATTGAGTCCAACCTCTGGCCTAACACTGACCAGTCCTCCACTAAATCATATTGCTAAGTTCAACATCTAAACGTCTTTTGAAGACTTCCGGGGATGGTGACTCCACCACTTCCCTGGGCAGCCCATTCCAATGCCTCACAACCCTCTCAGTAAAGAAGTTCTTCCTAATATTCAACCTAAAACACTCCTGGCGCAACTTTAGCCCATTCTCCCTCGTCCTGTCATCAGGTACGTGGGAGAATAGACCAAGCCCCACCTCTCTACAGCCTCCTTTAAGGTACTTATGAAGAGCGATAAGGTCGCCCCTGAGCCTCCTTTTCTCCAGGCTGAACAATCCTAGCTCCCTCAGCCGCTCCTCGTAGCACTTGTTCTCCAGACCCCTCACCAGCTTCGTCACCCTTCTCTGGACTCTTTCAAGCACCTCTATGTCCTTCTTGTAGTGAGGGGCCCAAAACTGAACACAGTACTCGAGGTGCGGCCTCACCAGAGCCGAGTACAGGGGGACGATCACCTCCCTAGCCTTGCTGGCCACACTGTTTCTTATGCAAGCCAGGATGCTGTTGGCCTTCTTGGCCACCTGAGCACACTGCTGCCTCATATTCAGCCGACTATCAACCAATACTCCCAGGTCCTTCTCCGCCTGGCAGCTTTCCAACCACTCATCTCCCAGCCTGTAGCTCTGCTTGGGGTTATTGCGCCCCAGGTGCAGGACCTGGCATTTGGCCTTGTTGAACTTCATACAGTTGACCTCAGCCCATCGGTCCAGCCTATACAGATCCTCCTGCAGAGACTTCCTACCCTCCAGCAGATCGACACATGCACCTACCTTGGTGTCATCTGCAAACTTACTGAGGGTGCATTCAATCCCCTCATCTAGAAAAGGAGAGTGCATGCTGCCAGCACTCTCCACCTCACCTTGTAGGGAAAGACACCATGTAGCCAAGAGTAGAAATCAGAGGAGAAGGAGGAGTCAGGGGAAGAGGAAGCCTGACCTTAAGGTCTGATAGTCAGGGCCTTAAGCTGAGAGGGGAAATAAATATCAGACACAGCTTCCACAAGTTTCTAGCTAATGTTTTCCCAGACTCCTTCTGCTCCTCAGAAAATGCTGGCTACACCAAACAAGTGCAGTGCTGAGGGAAACCAAGGCAGCCACTGTTTCTGTAGGTGCAGAGGAACAACTGTGAGAGAAGGAACAAGAATCAGTGCTTTCCCATGAAAATGTGGGCTTAGAACATCTTCCTAACTAGAGAGAATTAAAATGTTAGCTTGTCATTAGTGACAGATCCCATCCTTCCAGAAACACTACAACAGTAGGATAATGTTCCCAGGTAGGATGCAATTCTTTCATTTGGGTCCCTAAGATAACACATGAGGCTCTTTAGGCTCAGCATTTCCATCCCTGCCATAAAGACACTCAGCCAGGACATAAGAACAACCCCCCAAAAATGGCAACACTCATTCTTGTATAGTTATGGAGCTGTGAATGAAACATTTGTTTTCATTTCAATATAATTGCTATGTTTGATTCCTTTGGATGTGTGAGATGGAAAAAAAAAAAGTCTCCCAGAGGCTTTTACCTCATGGTTAAATATAGTGGTGAAGCAGTTAACATAGTTATATATCACTGTGTTTGCATGGGTTTGTTATCTTTTATTGGCATCATTTTATCCCTGGAGACAATAGGAGATTGTTCTTGCTGTGTATAAAAAGATCTTGTTCTGGCAAGTAGGGTTTTCCCAGTCAACAGGTTTAAAACCCTTGGTAAGGAAGACGTGTGCCTTGCTGGAACCGGCCTGTGAAGCATCTCCTCGCTGCAGCCATCGCCTCGCTGTTAACATTTCCATGGGCTGCAGAGCACGCAGATACTGCACGGTTGAACCCAGCAAAGGAGAAAAGGCAAGGCTCACAAGTCCCCGCAATACTATTATTATGAAGATGGGGAAAAAAAAAAAAAGTTGATTCATCTTCTCTAGGTGCCACCTGTACTGTAACATGTAGACACTGTGTGGGGAGATGAAAACCCTTGTGCTTGTAAACCATTTTTTTCGCTAAAAATGTGAAATCCGTAAGAACACAATGACTCTGATTCCCTGCATCAGGTGCTTCTGTACACTCTAATATGTAGAGGGTTTTCTCTTTTAATTTTATCTTTTTGATTGTATAAATAGCGCATAACACATAATTGCAGCAGTTAGAGGCAGTAGGAATAAGAAGATATTTACATCAGAGATGTACATACAAGATTGTGTGTGCATGGTAAATTTTTATCTCTGACTTTAAATAAATATTATGCTTTATCCACACCCAAAGTCTTGAAAGAAAGCTGTTTTAGTGTAAACAGTTAGCTTCCTGGCCAATTGTTAAATTATTTGATGACTTGTTGCTGAGAAATTCAGATTCTGTACTGCTGAATACACTTTACAAATTTTGATTAGACAGATAATCCACCCTAGATTTGTCCAGACATTGTAGTTTATTTGTAGTCATATCACAGCATTTGGCTGGCCTAGTATTTCAGTTGTTCTCATTTGCAGAGGCTGTAAAGTGCTTTGGTAGCTACCAGACTTTCAGCGATTAGAAATACAGGCATGAAAAAACGATGGCAGCCTTCGCTCTGTGTTTTATGAATACCCACATTTCACCCTTCAAAATATGCTCTCCAATCTCAGGTTACACTGAAAAATAAAGTCTAGCAGTTGGAGCTGCAGTGTTAGCTTTCAAAATGTTTACTAAGTGTAAGGCAGTGCAACCCATCAAATCACCAGGCTGCCGAGCGCTATGAACTACGCAGAAGGTTGTAGCTGAACTGCGATCCTATAGCCATGACTATTTTCCAGATGCAGTTAAATTCATCATCTTGTGGCAGATGGAAAATGAAATGTCGAGAAACCCTCTCTTTGCCCTGCAGGGATCAACCTGCAGCTGCATTTCCCTCTCTGTCTTTTCTCTGCAAGGCCCAGGTAGTTATAGATGTGTGAACAAATTCATTTTTGTTGTTTGTTTTACTTAAGCCTTGGAATTAAACCACTGAAAAATTCAAAAGACGTTTTTCTGTGGCTTGAAGAGAGGGGTTCTCATTGACATTCAAATAAAACAAAACAATCTGTTCCAGGTCAAGCAGAATCTCTTCTCTAATGGTTCAACGGCTGTGCTTAGACACTGTTTGCAAAATGAAGGCAGCACCGCTCTTATTTAACAGCCCACGTGCAGGACTGGGGAGATTCTGGTTCAACCTCTTGCTTTCCCCACTGGGGATTTGAAAGCCACAGCAGCCGTCTCTGGGAAGAGGATCCTGCTCGCCATGACAAAGCAGCCATGCTCTGCCAAGCTCTCCTCCTGGAGCTGTTCCACCCCTTTGTATAGGGTAATTACTTAAATATACATTGAACAAAGAGAGAGGGAAATGACTTTAAGGCCTATCAGTTAAGGCACTCTACTGGGAGGTAAAGCAAACCAGTGAATAATTCATTCATGATATTATTTCAGTAAGCCAGTCGTTTTTATTGAAGAAGGAAAACGTCATCATCAGGGATTGCGGGATTGTGAAAATAGCCCCCCGTCAGCCTGCTACTTGGGGCACCCCTTTGGGAGGTAAGTGTCATGGTTTAAATTGCCTGACGGTGAAACGAGGATTGAAGCCTCCTCAGACAGGTGCTCTAGTGACAAAATTGCTGGACAATGGGAATTGGGTTTGTGTGTGTCTCTGTGTGTTTTTTTGTTTGTTTGTTTTCTTTTTCCATTTGCTTGTGTTTCAGAGCCTTTTTAAATTCACATCATTAAACAAAATTGCAACTACAGCTTTTAAGGAACTCAAGTCAGCCCACATATTTAACAAATTAATTATACATAGGGCTGAAGTACAGAGTTATTGAGCTAATTGCTTTCAAAAGAACCCTCCCTGCCTCATTCCCGGGCCCTTGGATGCAGGTGGCAGGTTATCTCTGGGTCCTGCTAACGTCTGGTCTCTCACCCAAAGCCAGGCACAGCTCCTTTGCTTCTTGGCACCGCGGTCCAGGAATGGCCGGAGGTACCGGCTGGCCAAATAGACTGCCTGAGAGCAATTCAGGCACTGCAAAAATCAATAATAAACTCCCACATTTCCTGATACATACGAGAGGAAGAAAACTGAGATGCTCGACCGTGCCACATTAAAGAACCCAAAAGTCTTGCAGAGGGACAACTGGAAAATGAAGTCTAAGAAACCATCAGCAAGAGTAATGACTGTGTCTGTCAATGAACTTTATACCCATATTTTAATCTGTAAGCCACAGTAAAGCAAAGGGAGGGTAGCTGGTTATGAAGAACACATTATTGTGACAAAAAGCATGTTGCTGGAGGTTTTAGACATTCCTGCTGCAGAAAGAGGTCACCCGGTGCCCTGAGGAGAACTCATCCCACCTCCTCTGCCTCCTGGTCATGAAAAAGCCTCTCTCTGACTTCCAGAGCCTGAAAACATTGCCATCTGTTCTCACTTGAGGGAAATACTTGTTTTATCTTTTCCATTTGTTTTAAGCTGTTTTTAAACAGGAGAGGCTCAAAATACAGGCTGTGCAACAGCATATGATACAGTTAATTTCTCTCACCATCTAATGTTAACAACATATGGAGAACGGCCCGAATTGCCAAGGACATAAATTTATCTCTGCCTGCTGGTTTGTTCACTGAATCTCCATTTTTTACGACTACACATTCCTACACAGAACTTCACCAAAACACCTGGTGGGGACGTTCCAGATGAATGAATCTCACTGTGCAGAAGGGACTCCTCTTCTCCCTTCCCCCAGAAAACACCTCCCATCAATCTCCTTTCCCCCAAATCCAGATTCCCATTTCCATTGATAAATCCCATTTCATTAATAAGCTTGATTCCTTTTTACAGTTTTATACAAATGACTACAACTCACTGGGTTTTTCCTTATAATTGTTTCATTTGTCAATGACTTCAGGGCTCATGACAGCAAGGGACATTCATATCAGCTAGAGCCAAACCAACTGTGGGCAGGTATTGTGCAAGCTTCCTCACCATTTTGCCAGCTGACCTCATTCTTGACCTGCAAATTCTCTGCTATTCCCTTCCCATGCCAAACTATGCAGTGGTTTTGAGATGCACACAAACAAACTCTCAAGCTCTTTCCAACATGCTGAATTAACCAATATTTGAACTCAGGTTTCAGGCTGAAGACATTTACACAAACCTTAAACTGCATTGTAATCAAAATTTGGCATTTCAAGGCCACTTGTTCAAATGGACATTAGTCTTGTACGCTTTGTAATTGCTGTAGAAAAATAGCTGGCCTAATATTGGGAAGCAAATTATAACAGCAATTTTTGCTGAGTTGCAAATGGGCCTACAGGGCAGCTAACTGGAAAACCACTGAAACGCAGAGTGATGCTGAGGACTTGAAATGGACATTTTTATTTCATGTTTTTGTCCTTTTCCCTACGTACTGCACTGAACTGTGTTTTTAGGTACCTTATACATGAAAGATGGACTCTGCTTGCAATCAGCACGTGCATCTGGTCTCTCACAAAGCCTATACGTAATTAAAATGGAACAAAGTCCAAGATGTGAAACCCACATGTCTCAGGTGAAACCAGATGGTAATGGATGCTTGCTTATTCTCTTATGTATCCTGTCTCCTTACAACATACATAATGTATATATTTTGCTATGAATATCTTTTAAGTCTGTCAGAGATGGGGAATTAAGCTGTCACCAGTAAAGTCTATGAGCTCCTTTCTGTTAAAGGAAAAGTTACATAATGGAAGTTTACTGGTGATGTTTTCTTTTAAAATCCTTAGCTATCTGTCTCAGGGACAAATTCTGACCACAGTTCTCCATAGGAGTTAACTACTGAATAGTTTCATAAAAAAAAAACACCTGACTGCACAGACTTGAGCAATATTTCTGGTTGTCAGCATTAATGGACTATCATATGATGAACTGGATTATTCATTAGAAACTTCTCTTGCCATACCATCTTGCACAGTGTGAAGTCACCTGGGTTTCAGACAATGTATAACATTGCAACTTTACTTTACCTTTTTCCAACTGCTTTTTCTTAATTATTGTGATCATTTCAGGTTTGGGGATATTTTTCCCCCAGTTCTAATTCTTACCCCCTTTTTAGGGAATACATTAAGATTAAAGAATATCAACATGTGATAAATATTTTTTCAAGAAATGGTCTTTTCTTTGAATGAAGAAATTAATCCAATGTTTCCTATGTTTGAAAGAAAAAAAAAAAAAACTCTCAGACTGTCAGGTGAGGAGAAGGAAGCAGAAATGAACCTTATACTCTATCCAGACAGACATCAGGATCGTTTCTTTTAAAGCACGACATGCCAGATCCAACCCCATTTCTTTTTTGGTGCTAGGACTTATTACACCTTTCAAAAGCAGTGAAAGAAAGCACACTGTATGCCACAAATGCTGTTTTATCACTATGTCAACAATAGCACAGGCCTCAGCATTTAGCAGGAGCTATTTACTTTAGGGCTGAAAAGTCTCTCATCGGCTGGGGCAGACAGTACACAACACCAGTTTCAACACAAGGTGCCTATTTTTTTCTGATGTTGATACAGCAAGGTGCAGAAATGCTGTGTCCAGCTGTTGTCAGCGCTGTATTTCGCTGCTGTCGACTTCAGTTCAAGCTATTTCTGCCTTGGTCACGTTCCAGCTCAAGGGGACACAGAGGAAAGGGGGGGTTACGGTGCAGAAAGCATCAGGAGCTCCATATCAACGCTGTTTGCCAATCCGGAAAGGAGTTTTGCAAATAGGTCACTCATTAAAAGTTTATAGAGCTGAATTCAGGAAGCCTCCTCTAAGTAGAACAACGGTAAAGAAAAAAAAAAAAAAAAAAGGTTTTATTGAGCCTTCTGGGTGGGCACAAGCATCAGGCTGAATCCAAAGCCTACATAAAGCATTACCCTTCAGATACTTATCTAGCCCCTCTCTAAGCGGCCAGTTATTATTTAGCCCTGTGTAAACAGCTCTGAAATCATTTTTGTACCTCTTTACAGAAGCCTAAAGGAGGAAAACTTGACTACAATATTAAACAAGTCACATTTGCTGTGTTTTCTTTTTAACCAAAAAGACTAATTGAGATGGAAAAAAAAAAATCCAGCTGAAAACCAATCGTACAAAAGAGGCCTCTCTTCTTAACTCCTCCTCTTCAAAAGCGAAGGGACCACTTACAAACGTAAAGTGAAGATTATGTGCTAATGTTGGCAGGATTCGGGACTTTACAGCTTGTGAAACTATCTGAACTTGGTCTCTTTGGCTGGGCAGGGCAAGTGTATTCTGTAACACACCTTCCTTTCATAATTGTTCAGATCCAGGGATATTTTCAGAGCTTGCTGCAACTCCCTTCCTTTGTACGGAAACCGGCGTGCCAAAAGATGGGATGCAAAGCCGAGTCGGGAGCTGGGAGGCACTCCTACATCTTACAGGATGGAAATTAAACATTAACATGCATCTCCTGCTACCTGCCTGGAACTGAAACAGCATTTTAAGTTGTCGAGTAGCAGGGAGGTCAGGTTTGAGCTTTTGAGTTGTGGTAGGCTCTCCTGTTCCTCAGCAGCCAAAATTAAACACTCCTCAAGTCCTTCAGCTTACGGCACTGCATTTTGAATAATTTCTTATAAGAAACTGAAACATTTATACCTTTAAATTCTGCTTAGTTTGGAGCAGCTGAAGCAGTTTTCTGGAGCTGAGAGACAGAGAATCTACACAATTTCTTCAACAGTATAGAGGCTTGTTCTAAATTTCTTTGATTGAGCTTGTAGCTAAGTAATTTTGCATCATAATGGAAATAGGTTTTAAGGTTATGTTCACATTGCTAAATGAAAGAGTTGGGGATTGAATGCAAGCACTGGAGCCCTGATCTTCTGCACTGCTGAGCTGTTAGGTCATTCTCTGGCGCTATTTTGGATGCTGTAGCTAGGCTCTCTCCCCATGACCAAACTTGGATGAAGTTCTGGTGAGAAACTGTACTCCAGAAGATGCTCTCAAAAGGCAGCATGGCTAAGACTGCACCAGGTCTGAATCCTCCAAACACTGTCTCAGCAGCCTTTGAACCTTTGAACTCTTCAAAATATTGCAGACCATCTGCTCCACACTAAGAAAGCACCAGCCTGAAAAGTTGCAGTGTAGGCCAGATTTCAGACACTTTGACTTAAAACACAAATGCAAAAATAACACTTCTGACTTAGGACTCAACTACAGTCAAGGCCATGTGCTGTGGACTTATGTAGTGTGGATGCAGCCAGCCCGCTCCAGGTCTGCTGGGTAGCAGTAGTGCAGATGTAAGCCACTCTCCACCACTGGCCATGCACCAAGGATCCCTTTCTGCCAGTGACACTGTTAGCAATATACTAAAAGCCACAGAAACTCTCAGAAAATTAGTTCAATTTAGACTTCAGGTACCTCATATCTTGAAAGTGTTTTCTAGCAGCGTAACAGCATTTGTGGAGCAGGGTTTGTTATTCTACAAATGTTATTCTACCAATTAAGACTCACAACTGATGGATCTCTTTCATGGGAGAAGGATCCAAGAGTCAAATGAGGCCATAAGTCTCAGAATACTTAGGTGAACTCCTGAAATCTCAAAGCCTATCTAAAGTAGTGATTAATCCAGAAATAACAGCTACAAATGCCATTCATAAACTAGGTAAACATGCCGGGAACATGACAAATTTTGACTGGAGGCTCGCTGCTTGGCACTCTTAACACACCTCGCCAGCTTTATCACAAAAACATACAGACCCTACAAGCCATACCAAAAAGAAGCATAACCATGGAAAGCTGTTTCTCTCATTTCTCTGGTCTTTGTAAATAACTTGGTCACTCTAATCACAGCAATATACCAAAATACTGGGGAAAGGAGTACCACAGCTCAATGTCATATTTTGTGGAAAAAAAAAAAAAAATCAACATCTGCATACTTGCTTCATTATGTTCCCTCAGTTCTTGGATCAGAAAAGAGCAAACAGCTGATCCTTATTTACTTGTGAAATAGTCAGTAGGAAAACAGGATTTCACAACGCCCAAACCATTTAATTTGAAACACCACAGACTGAAGTCTACTGCCAAATACAAGGCAGGATCCTGGGGGAGCCCAAGAAATTGGCAGCTCTGGAAGTTATAGTATCCTCAGCCACAGGACAGATGTGCCCAAAGGGCAGGAACACTGGAAGCAGGGGTAAATTGCTCAACAGAATGCAAAAGAAAGAAAAAGCCGGTTTCCTATAAATGAGAAACTCTTCAACAAGCTTCAATGTGACCAAAAGCTATTGTTTTCTTAAGAATCTGCAGGGCACATTCTTTAAAAGGTACTGAAAGGTGCAGCTTGCAGTCCAAATACTTTTCAACACTGATTCAGTTGACTCCATTTGTGACAGGAAACTTTGGGTATGGAAAAAACATCATTTGCAGATGAGTCTCTTGATCTGACTGCAGAGCAATCCGTTGTGAATAGCTTAGACTAGATGACTAAACTTTTAGGTAAATGAAATTAGATGATGTAAATCCCACTCCAAGTGATTTAGGTACTTAAACCTAAAGTGCCACGTAGGGAGCAAGAGGCCTCCTAGAAGTGACAATTTTAGGAACTATTAAGAGAGTTTACAGCATCCAGAGCTCTGGGTAGTAAGATCCTTGAGGAAGCTGACAGTGAAAAAAGTAGAAGGCCTGCCATCCCTTTTTCAGTGTTGGAAATGTCAGCAGTTCATTGGAGACTGAATACTCTTTCTCCCTCTTTACACTTGACAGTTGAGCAGTTTGCATGGCTACTCAGTAACTAAGACATCCTTCCTCCTGCCCCAAAGCCTGGGATTCAGATGCCAGGAGAGAGATCAGAGCTGTGGGGTACTGTGGAAGGAGTCACTGACCGTATCTCTTGTGGAAACTAGGTCAGTGATGATCATGAATGAGGATAATGAAGCACTGGAACAAACTGTCCAGAGGGTGTGTGAAATCGCTGACCCAGCTGACAAAGTCCTAATGTGATCTGAACTCAGCACTGGCCCTGCTTCGAACAGGAGCTTGCACTAGGTTACCTCCTGTGCTCCCCTCCAACCTGAATGACTGACTGCAGCAAGTGTGGAGACTGCTGGTCCAAAGGAAAGAAGATAAGAGGATAACTAACTCTTTAATCTAGCTGTAGCACTCAGTCAGGAGCTGGGATACTCAGGGGATGATATTTTCCTTCACACTAAACATAGAAATGATCCTGACAGTAGGAACTCAGCTTCTACCTGTTGTATACCTGAACTATTTCACAGAATTTCTAGGTTGGAAGAGACCTCAAGATCATCGAGTCCAACCTCTGACCTAACGCTAACAGTCCCCACTAAACCATATCCCTAAGCTCTACAATATATACACCAGAACACAGGTTCCTAAAAGAACTTAAATACTATATACCTCAGCTTGATATTCATTTCTCACTACCATGAAAAAATATAAAATTATCTATTTAATATGGATACTGAAGATGTGCTAAAGAGCATGATGCTGATGCTCAATGGTCAAAAAAGTTTGAGCCTGACCAAATTTGCTTTACCTGAGTTACAGCCATGACACAAGCTGGCTCCGCACTGAAATCTCTGCACAGTGTTTCCCGCTAATCCAAACACACAAACAAATTAGAGACTAGGATAACCCTGAATGCAGCTAGCCTGGGTTCAGCGGACTTACTTCCTCAGGATCTGTGACATACAATGGCAGCAGTGCCATTTCCAAACTCAAACCTAAATCAGGACTCACAGGCAGTATCGTTGCTGTGACTAAACTGATGAATGCAGAGCTGGCAGCCAAACAAAACCACTGCAGGTGTCAGCCCATGGCATTAATTAATTTATAATGCAGATAAACTACCTCTGGATAATTGAGAGTTAACTGTATGGCATTTTTCATTCGAAGGGCAAAACAATTCTGTACTAATTAGGAGCACAAATACTAATGGATTGCATTTTATGCATTTCACAAGCCCCAAATCTGGATTAAATCATACACACTGGCTGTTTAATCACTTTTATAACACAGATGCTGTACAATTAGATGCTTTAAAAAGATGTGGTGCAGGATTGTGCTCAGCACTGCACAATAGTTAACACAGGACTCATAAAAAAAAAAAAAAAACACACTATGATTCTACAAGGAAATCAAGAAGCAAAAATCACCATTATCACTACAGTTTATACTTGAGGGCAGAGATGTAGAAGTGGTAAATGGCCTGCTGAAAATTCCAAAACAACCCAAAACCAAAACTCATTAGATTTTTATTATTATTTTTTATACAGATGCCATTTTTTCTCTTGATATCATCACAGAAGTGCATACTACTGTATGTATATAAAACACACATCACCATGAGTATGGAGTCATTATGGGTATAGACCACAGACACAGCTAAAATTTTACATGCATTGTATATATTGCCCAACTTTCATCGTTAGAAAGACTTACAAAAACTGCAGGAAAATAACAAACATACAAAAAACATGCTGTCAGTAAATGTTATCACAAAGAGTAACTAAATAATTATTTTTAAGTTCTTTGATTTAAAAGCACAAAGCATACAAAGAACATATCTTCTCATTTTCCAAAAATATTGTTCTTATACTACGGAGTCAAAGCTGAAGTATCTTCTTTCATTATGCATTGTCAAGAGAATTGAGGAAGGCAAGAATAATATATCTTGCTCCACACATGCTTGTCAGAGTTAACCTGTCTTAAGTGTACTCACTTCACAATATGGCTTTGAAGAGTCTGATCATAGGAGGGGAATTAGGAAAAAAAAAAAAAAAAAAAAAAAAAAAAAAAAGGACATTTCTCATAAAATGGCAAGTGCACCAAATTTTAGGTTAATTAATATAGGACGGACACCTTTCTTGACTTACAAAATCACCAACTTTCTGTTTTTCTGAGTTTTTGTAAAACAGACTATATGCACGTTGACTGTGGGAAGCCTAAATACAAATTTAATTGTGAGAAGATAATTGGAAGGATTCCTTCCTCTGATGAGATTTTATTAATACTGATGATTTGCAAGACAAGACCTTGCAGAACTAAAGTTAGTTTAGCATGACTGGCATATGGAAAGTGGAAAAACTGAAAGAGATTCCACATACACACACACACACACGTTTGACTTTATTTCTTGTGTATGTCTTCTTGATCAATTTGATTCTTAAGTTCTTGATGACTCATCGATCTAGAAAACTCCCTTAGACATTTTCACATTCACATTTCAAAGAAGAACCAAATTTCATGGCCCAGCTTTTGAGAACATTCATCCTTTAGCTGTTACATCTCCCAAAGAAGAAATTAAATGCAAAAACCAAATGAAAGCATGTAAAAAAAAAATAAATCAATCCAACATGAAAAGTTTAACATGGTGCTTGATTTTTCTTTTCTCACTGAAATCATGTATTATATTAGACGCTATTAGCAAGAATGATTAGTGTTCTGGGTAATATTCCTCCTACAGCTGTTGCTGTAACTGGATAGATAATATTTCTAGTAAGCACCAGTTTGTCTTACAAAGTACAAATTTTATGAGTAAAATGGTAATTCCTAAGAAGTCAGTCACGAATCACAGTACCCCCTTTGTATCAGGTAGTTACAGAAAGTTCCACAAAAGATTAGGAGCAAATGTTTATGGATATATTGCACCAACCTAAAAGATTTTCAGAAATATGCTGGGAAGAAACTTTTTCCCAATCCCTCAGCTGAACCTTGTGTAGCTACCACTCTAACTAAAACAGTAAGAAAGATTCCCAGCTTCACAAGATTTGTGACAAAATATAAATGTTGACTGATCTATCCATCATTTATCAACAGTCCTGGCTATCAGGGGAGGTTCCAATCGACTGGCGGCTAGCAAACGTGACGCCCATCTACAAGAAGGGCCGGAGGGCAGACCCGGGAAACTACAGGCCTGTCAGTTTGACCTCAGTGCCAGGAAAGCTCATGGAGCAGATCCTCCTGAGAGTCATCATGCAGCACTTGCAGGGGAAGCAGGCGATCAGGCCCAGTCAGCATGGCTTTATGAAAGGCAGGTCATGCCTGACGAACCTGATCTCCTTCTATGACAGAGTGACGCGCTGGGTGGATGAGGGAAAGGCTGTGGATGTGGTCTACCTTGACTTCAGCAAGGCTTTTGACACCGTCTCCCACAGCATTCTCCTCAAGAAACTGGCTGCTCTTGGCTTGGACTGGCGCACGCTTCGCTGGGTTAGAAACTGGCTGGATAGCCGGGCCCAAAGAGTTGTGGTGAATGGAGCCAAGTCCAGTTGGAGGCCAGTCACTAGTGGCGTCCCCCAGGGCTCGGTGCTGGGGCCGGTCCTCTTTAATATCTTCATCGATGATCTGGACGAGGGCATCGAGTGCACCCTCAGTAAGTTCGCAGATGACACCAAGTTAGGTGCGTGTGTCGATCTGCTTGAGGGTAGGAAAGCTCTGCAGGAGGATCTGGATAGGCTGCACCGATGGGCTGAGGTCAACTGCATGAAGTTCAACAAGGCCAAGTGCCGGGTCCTGCACCTGGGGCGCAATAACCCCAAGCAGAGCTACAGGCTGGGAGAGGAATGGTTGGAGAGCTGCCAGGCAGAGAAGGACCTGGGAGTGATGGTGGATAGTCGGCTGAATATGAGGCAGCAGTGTGCTCAGGTAGCCAAGAAGGCCAACGGCATCCTGGCTTGTATCAGGAACAGCGTGACCAGCAGGGCTAGGGAGGTGATCATCCCCCTGTACTCAGCTCTGGTGAGGCTGCACCTCGAGTACTGTGTTCAGTTTTGGGCCCCTCACTACAAGAAGGACATCGAGGTGCTTGAGCAGGTGCAGAGAAGGGCGACGAAGCTGGTGAGGGGCCTGGAGAACAAGTGCTACGAGGAGCGGCTGAGGGAGCTGGGCTTGTTCAGCCTGGAGAAGAGGAGGCTCAGGGGTGACCTTATCGCTCTTTTTAGGTACCTCAAGGGAGGCTGTAGCGAGGTGGGGGTTGGCCTGTTCTCCCACGTGCCTGGTGACAGGATGAGGGGGAATGGGCTTAAGTTGAGCCAGGGGAGTTTTAGGTTAGATGTTAGGAAGAACTTCTTCACTGAAAGGGTTGTGAGGCACTGGAACAGGCTGCCCAGGGAAGTGGTGGAGTCACCATCCCTGGAAGTCTTCAAAAGACGTTTAGATGTAGAGCTTAGGGATATGGTTTAGTGGAGGGCTGTTAGCGTTAGGTTGGAGGTTGGACTCGATGACCTTGAGGTCTCTTCCAACCTAGAAAAATTCTGTGATTCTGTGATTCTGTGTGATTTTTTTGTTAATGTAAACCTCAATATTGTGAGAGTTGAAAAGGCTGCATATTCCATGCAGATACTATAATCAAAGCCAGGGCTGAAGATTACACTCCTCCTGGGAAGGCAGGGAAACAGCCAGAGGCCTTTCCCATAGGGCCAGCTAGGCTAACAGCTGTTGGCCAAATGCCTTCATGGACATCCAGATGGGACCTCCTTTATTCTCCTCTGTCCAAGTGGAGGAGGATTTGCTGTTCTAGTTGCCTCCAGGAAGCAAAGAAAACCTAAGGGCTATTCTCACAGATTACGTAGGTACACAAAGCAGCATAGGCATAGTGCTTGTAAGCTGGCTAGAAAGAGGGTGATGACTGCACATAAATGTGCTCACATCATGTTGCCAGAAACACCTGCTAAATCAGCTGCTGCAAATGCAGAGTTAAAGGTCTGAGTAGTTTCTCTCCCTCCCTTAATCCCTTCGCTGTAAATATATGCCTAACATGCAGGAAGAGAACATGCAGCAGCAGTCTCAGTTTGAACCTAGGACATATCCTGAGCACACTTCATAGCAGGACTCATGATCCCTAAGGAGGAGGAATCAGGCACAGGCCTGAGCCAAGCCACATGTAACCGAGTCCAACATGGCACATCAGTCAGCTTACAGCCAGAATTCACAAACATTTAAGTCTCTTGAATGTTTACGCTTACAATTTTTTAACCAGGGGATTATGCTGTCAGTATTTCTTGTATTTAACGTGTACCCATGTTGCAATGAATACCAGCAGAACTGGTATGAGCATTGTGAGTTTCCAACTAGAAAAAAAAAAATACTAAAACATGCAAACTGACTCCTCAGCAGAAAGAGAGCAGCAGTTCAGAATTCAGAATAAAGTAACACTACAACTGGCTGCTGGTAATTATTTACAATACAAAATCCTGTTTTTGCTTAATTGCAGTGTCAGCCTATCGTCAAAGTAGCAGCTTTTAAGTTGGATTTGATTTTCAATTCAGGTAAAAAGTAGTAGAATTTGGCTCAATTTCTTTTGCAAAAGTGATCCCCGTTACAGTGGGAAGTGAAATGACAGGCCTGCCTTTAGAAGTTTGTTGTTCTGAGAGCTGGAGAGGTAAAATGATCAAAAACAATTTCTCATCCTTTAAGACTAAAAACAGCACAAAGAGTTTCTATGAAAATTGCAAGAAACAGATTAATTAGCTAATTAGAAGTCACCTAGCGATGCAAAGAGCAGACCAACTGAGCAATGACCCCACAAGTGCTTGTTCTACAATTACACGGTGACTAGCATCAGCTTTATTCTACTTACACTTCCAGCAGACTTCACTCAACTATCCTGTCACTGCTAGTAGAAAAATACACCGAAAACTTCAGAATCTAGGAGTGAGAGCTCATCGGCTATGTATAGCAGAAGTGGCCTAACATTACATTCATGCAAGGACAGGATCTAAGGAAAGCAGCAGTGCTACTACAATTACATTAAACTGCAATACTCATTTAATGAACATGTGCAAGTGAAGTGTGTTTTACAGTTACTTTGCTGTTAAACAAATTATACCATCAGCAGTCTGTTCCATGTGAAAATGACCATTTAGAAGTCATGGTACTACACCAACCTAGAAAATGAAGCTGGATGGGCCTCTGTGCGTGCATAGTGATGAATCAATGAACTTCTTGGATTACATTAAGGATATCTCCACAAACATACTCCTTCTTTGACCACAAGAAAAATTGAGAGTGAAGACTACAAGAACAGATGTAATAACAAGGATAACTGCAACCATCCCTCCATATGAAAAATCCAAACTTTCTCTTCTGAATATATACTTTTCTATTTTCCACAAAAGGAACAATAGCTGGAGACCCGACGCTGTTTTGAATACTTAAGTCTCACTGCTTGTAAGTTTCCTAAAGTAAAGAACAACTTTAGACACTACAACAAAAATCCAGGAAAGCTGACTTTTCTTTCATTTGGAAGGGGTCGGAGAAAAAGGTAAATATATTTCAGGAAATGGTTTACAGTAGATCATGTAGACCCTTAAGGAGATAAAGGAAAATATACCTACAACAAATTCTGCCACCCTTTTAATGCCACTTGCACATGCAATACTTACAAATGCTGGATGGTGCAATCACATATTTCACACATTTTCAGCTGTCTGAAAGTCGTTGATTTTGAAAAATTAGCTTACCTGTAAAATATGGACTTACAAAAATACTAACCATCACTGCAGTTAATAAAAAATGGAAATTGCTCGGTGGGTTATTTATCAGCTGCAGCGAACATGCAGTAGCATAGCCTTCTGCCTGTCCTTACTGTCCTTTATGTACTCGACAAGTGCATGAAGAAATAAGAAAGGACATGAAAGTGGAAAAGATATGCAACATGGAGAAGATATAGACAATGAAAGTATCCTTGGAAGCTGAGGAAAATGATCCGTTATCTTGGGATAATGGAAAAGAATAGCATATATAGGACATACCGGACTCCACCATTTCTGGCTAGCTGTGCACAGATGCTAATCCAATTTTAGGATGATTAGAAATATTTTCTTTATTGAAAGATACCTATTGCCATACCAGATGTTATTCACTCTTCGGAAGTCCAAGAAGCAATAGTAATTTCATGATAGGAATATTTTGTTCAAGTGAATAAAGCAAGCAACCACACAAGAGGGACTAATGCAGAGCATTAATGGAAGAACATTTACAAAAGGTGGAAAAGAGATTAAAAGCTTTCTGATATTCTGATAGTATGTTATTAAAATCACTTTTCCTCACCTGTTGTTATTCATACATAGCGAAGGAGGCAGATTCAAAAAGAGTATGGCATTCAAAAAGGGTTAAAAGGTGTTGTAGAATGAGGATTACACCCACACTCCAGGTGAGTCAGTGAAATGAAAGACTGGAGACAACCTTCTTTCCCCAAGAATTATAATTTCATCAGGTATCTGTACAGGAAGTGTTAATGACGAATCGTCTCAGATGTGTGAGTTGCAGGCTACCTGAATCACATTCATGATGTCCATCTACCCAAGGTGTCCACATCAATAAAAGTAGATGACAAAAACTGAAGAAATTACATTCAGACAGTTACTTGAATAAAATGAAGTTTTCTCTCTCCTTCCATTTTCTCCCTCCCCCCCCCCCAGCTGTTTTTGCACCATACTTCAAAGCCTTATTTACATTCATACCAAATCTGTTTACAGTCAACTTCACTGTGATACTGAAGCTTTTTTTTTTAGCCCAACTAAGACACAAAGCAAAGCTGGCCAGGTGTCTCTAAACCACAGAGCCAGCTGCTCCTAACCAAGCTCACAGGAAATAGCAAGGAAAATATGCAGCATTTGACACATCTGGAATAGATTGCAGAGTCTTTGAAAACTGTGTCCCAATTCCCTTCCTCCTGCTGATGAGATTTCAGGCTACCAAACTGCTGCATCAACTAAACAGGATTAGATAACGTGTACATTTTTAACCCTACATATTGTTTGTCCAAAGGAGAATTTTTGCAAGCTAGTCCAGCAAACAAATAAAAAATAAATAAAGAGGGGGGCAAAAAAAAAAAAAAAACCACCAACAACTGAGTATCTGTAGGAAGCTTTCTGTAAAAATATAGTAGAGCAAACAAAAAAAAAAATCAGTCAGAAGACTGCTATTTAATTTAGGAAAATTGATACAGATGGAAAATAGTACTAGCTGACACTGGTAAACATAGAAAAGGAATCGATACTGCATGCTTTGCACAGTTGCATTAACTCATTAAAAGAAATGTTCTTACAGTACTGTTGCCATAAAGCACAAGATGAAAAGGAGAAGAGCAGAGAAGAGAGATTAGTACTTATTTTGCCAACTAATTTGTCTGTAATGCCAGAAGTACTGCAGTGTGCAATTTTCAATGTGAAACCCACCTCCACAGCCAAAACAAAAAGCCTAAGTCTTAATTAGCAAAACAAAGCAATGTTTTATTATCTCCATTTCTTTTTCATAAGGACAATGAATGCAAAAGAACACAGAAACAAACAGCTAAGTTTAGAAGGAACTTCCAATCAGATATTGAAGATAACACAATTTTATTTTCCATAAAAAGCTGGGAAGTGAAGGTGCCCCTAAAGTTTTAGTCACTTTCAGTACCTCTGAAAGTTTAAGAAAATTAATAATGTAACCAGTTTACATACGCATTTTTAACATTCATTATAGATACAAAATTGAATACAGCACTAGCTTAAAACAACATAAACCTCATTCTTAATGTTAGTAATAAAAGGCAAAATTCTAATACAAAAAGAAAAACTGGAGGAAAGTATTTGTAATTTTTCCCCAAAGGTGCAACCAATGTATTTTGCAACTGAGATTCCAGTTGTACAAAGGACTGAGAGATGTGTTCTCCTACTTAGGTAGACGCATAAACCATTAAACATTAAAGGAAATCAAATGTGCATGAACACTAGAGAGTACCCCTTAAAAGAGATGATATTTATAGGAAAGTAATGGTATAACTTAAATGAATACTGAGAGAAGTGCAACACACTTTTTCCAATTTCAGAGCTTTAAAAGTAAGATTTCCTTCATAGGCTATTTCCAAGGTTTAGCTTAAATTAGTTTATTCTTATGAGATAGAGTATTTATTCTAAACAAGCATTCTAAGACAGCTTTTTTTTTTTTTTTTCATTATACCCTAAGAGTGGGTGTTGAGTTTATATTAAACTGGAGACTTCTTAAACAGATCCACTGTTATAAGTCAGGGGATACATTTGCAATACTCTGTTTCAGGAACAAAGGTGCACACACAAGGATCTAACTGCATAACCAAGGGCTACAGATGCAAGGCTGTCCATCCCTGCTAACATGAACTCCATCTTTTAATAGGATCGTGCATAAGAATAAGGGCTTTCAGGATCAAGCCCAAAACAGATAATAAAAATCCATGTGAGTAAAGTTGTGACAAGACAAACTATTCAATGCTTTTACCTCCAAAATTACATCTAACAATAATTATACCCTTAACGGCCAAATTAACAAGAAAATATGTAGTCATATGAAGATTAAACATAATTTGGAGAACATGCTGTTGCAAAATATATTTTGCTGTAATTCCCAAGAAGCAACTCAAACAGTAATTTATGCAGAATTATTTACAGGGGACTCAACATGGAGCATCAGCTTTAAGTAAAACAGTATACTGGTTTGAATTTGATAAAATATTGATGAATACAAATTTGTGACACCAAGGAACGCTGGGTTTTAGTAAATTTAACAAAAAAGTTCTACATAATTATATAATTAGATGAATCTAAAATATAGAAAAAACTGCCTGAACTGGTTAATCTGAATCATTTAATGCATTTCATTTTACTCAAACTTCAGGTCAACAAGTCAGTGGTACACACGTGCTGTGAAACAAGTTACCACTTACATCTGTCAGATACAACAATCACAGATTAACCAAATCTGACTGTACCTAATCTATACTAACAGATGGTTTGTTCTTACTTCAGCACTATCTTTTTAATAAGCACATATGCAAATGTGCTGAAATAAAAGGCAGCAGTTATAAATATTTACTAGAATGACCACAGTGGGCACTTGAGCATAAGCCATCCTGTCATTCATTTTTGAAGCTGTATCTTCACTAATTTGTCTTCTGTTTTTAGTAGTCTTCTATCCTATTAACTTGGAGGGTTACAGATCATCTGGAAATTTCACACTGGTATAGGAAAGGAATGTCTGTTCGATGCAGTCTGAAGATAAAGAAAGAACCATACTTCAGTTCATTGGAGTGATTAACCATAAAGCAACACTACTAAATGATGTTAAATGTAGAAGCAGCAAAGAACAGCCTTCCCCCACCCATGTTAGGATGGCACAAAGTGAAAATTTACTATTATTTTGTCAAAGCTACATTTCCTAACACCAACCTCAGAATATTTTATGATTTTAGAGTTAACATTTGTTATTTATTAAGAGTAATAGACATTGTGCAGGAAGTTAACAGGCTACTTAAGATAAAGGCCATTGAAGTGTGATAGCAATTAATTTGAACTTCTCGTTTCAATACTTAAGACACTTCAACAAATAGTATTTAGGTGTCCAGCTCTCTAAGGAAACTCCATACCCTTATCACCTCGTACATCCCGGTGGTGAGAAATGCTTATAGCTAAAAGAAGCCATTGAAGTCAGGTAGGACAATTCATTAACATCACTCAATACTGACTAAGGCCTTACTGTTTTGCCCTAAAACAGATTTTAAATAGCAGGAGAATAAAGAATCACAGACCATGTTTTCTGCACTCTCATTCTTCTCTACAAGGTACAATTTTCAAATACCGCTTAGTCCTCATGATTTTTTAGTGTTTTTACACTTCATTATACTGCAAGCTAATGGATATACAGATGTTTTCATACAGTCTCTATTCTATGAATTTCAGCATTCTGAAAGGGTTACCATATTACTAATAAAGTGAGAGACATGTTACTCTTACAAAAAGGAAATGCTGCCATACAGGTGCCATTTTAGGTTGATTACTAAAATGCAATATACTATTATTTACGTTCAACTTACACATAGCTTTGACAAAACGACACATTAAAAATATGTCACAATAACATTAACAGGTTCATTCCATGATCAAGAACAATTACTTATCATTGCTGGTTTTATATGTATCTCACTGTCTTATATAAAAGGAATCATCTTTTCTAGGCAAACACCGTTTCAGTGTTTTTCAGACTTCCAACAACGTGTTATTGGTTACCTCATATTGATCCTGTGTCCAATCTTGCAAAAAAGTTAAGAAAGTCTGCTTTATTACAAACAACACTGCTTCACAGTTAAGTCAAAGGACGGCATTTAAAACATTTTAAGTAAAATGCAGAGCAGTGAAGATGCTACATTACTTATTTCTGGACTTAAATTTAACTCATCGTGCAGTTTAGGTTAAGAAGTTAAACACAAATGGAGACCTCGAGTTTAAGATACATAGAAGTCCAATAGGTCCACCTAATGGATAAAACATTTTTAAAAAAGTGGATATGTGCCAGACTGATTAGTCAGCTACCTGAAGGATATATAAAGCACATTGTTGCATACACAATAATCATCTTTGTACAAGACTATCTTAAGCCAGTCATGTAAAGAGAGGCAATACTTATCTACTGTTTGCATGTTCAGACCCATGTCAATCAAATTTAATATGCAGGCAGGTTGGTGATTCCTAGCACACTGACAACAGTTGACTATTAAAGCCAGTTTTCCTACACAAAGTACAGTATCCTGACAGGATTCTTGCATAGGATAAACAACCAGTTCTGCTTTGTTTTTGTTACTGAACATTAGTTCCAGGGAGGACATGGGGCAGCAATGAGGACATATTGTTTATTTTCAAATTTAATGATTTCAAGAGTCTTAAGACAGTCTCAAGTACATGTAGAACATATGCAACATTCATGACAGATGTTGAAAAATCATGCAACAGCAATATGTTCTTGATGTGTGACTCAAGTTTGATTTTTTTTTCTTTATTGAAAGTATTGTTTTCTTCTTAGTTTGCCTAGGAGAATCTCATCTCAATACTTAAAATTGCTTACCTTTAGTACAAGAAAAAAAATCTTGTTCTGTGAGCAGCTGCCATGCTTTCAGACATATTTCTAACTTTAAGATAATTGACAAAGCCTCGAAAGAACAGGAGAAGTCCTGGAAGTGTAGAAAATGCACAGAATTAATTATATCAACCTAAAGTACCCTACAAATTCTTAAGATTATTTAAAAATTCAGATTTTATAAAAACAGTGAGATCTTTACGCATCACTCACAAATTTAACAAGCAAGTCTTCCACTTTGATCTTGTGTGATATAAGAATATATCATTACGGAAGCCTTTTCTAAAATTTTGCACTCATTCTCCGTTTACATACCATCTGCTAAAAAGACATGAAAAAAAAAAAAAGGAAAAAAAAGAAAAAAGAGATATGTTCCACATTATCTCCAAACATGCTTTGGAAATGTTTAAGATTAAAAATGTACTGCTAGTCAAGAGAAAAGAAGAAACAAGTCAGTACAAATTGTTCTAGCAACAAGCCAACGATAAATTATAGGAGATTACAACTTGAGATTTAACCATCCAGGAATATGCACCTGACCAAGAGGAGAAAGAAGAGCAGTCAGTTCAAAGAAAGTTACTCAACTTGTGTTATGATTTATTTGTTAACTGCACAATTTAAATTATTTTTAAATGTTTAAATTTAGCCGCATTTGAAATAATATCTCTGCTCTAATAATAAGAGAAGAGATAAAGAATTGTCACACAACTTACAGATGTAACAGTGGAAATAACTAACATATGATGTTTTGTTTGTTTTTTTTTTTTTAAACCAACACAGATTCACACACTGGACACTTCAGCAAACAAACCCAGAAAAACACGCTGTTGTATAATGAACAGCTCTCTTTGCTCCATTCTCTGCTAAGTAGACTCCAACAGATTATTTTACCAGATTATTTTACCTCCGTCAGATTTTCCCTGATCCAACAGATGAATTTGCCCAAAATGTTGGGGTTGAAATCTGAATTATACATAAAACAGAGAAGCAGAAATCTGGAGAGCAATTCATCCTAGAATAGGTTGTACTCTCTAAGCAGGTCCCTGTTTTTTTTTCCCCACAGTTGAGCAAGGGCCTACTGCCAGTGGTTCAGACAGAAAAAAAAAACAACAATTTTTAAAGGTCCAGGGCAGGGCAGATGAAGAAACTAGGGTGTTTCCCTTAACCATAAATGTCATGCTATTCATTTGAGAGCTCATTTTTGATTTTGACATGCATCAAAAAATATGGTATTGTTAAATATTTTCAAAGTTTATGGAAAAAAGAGACCGCTAACATTTTTTTTTATTATCTGAGATGTTGGTACATTAAATCCTTGTACTTTCTTACAGTGCATCTGGTGTTTGCTCATAAGACAACACTCTGGATAAGATCAATACTCAGTTGAGTTGAATCCACCAGGAAAAGTCTTTGGTTAGCTTAGCTATGCACCTCGGTGTTTAAAAAACAAGCTGACCACAAACAGAAATTTAAGTTTATCATAAATACATCTGAACTAGATAACCCAATTCCACATGTAGAATTATTATACAGGGATTGGGTTCATTTATATGCTTAAATGAACATGTAGGTTCCTTTAAGATATATACACATATGTACTGAGATTCCAGAAGTTCAAATGAAAATCCAAACAAAAGTTAACAAATTTAGCAAAGGATTACATCCTGTTCTCTTACATCTTAATAAACAATCTCTATGGTTACTCTGGTATTTTGCTATGTGATGCACTTTTTCTTCCTGCTGTCCCTGCTGAGACCCTGACTGTTTCCTATGCTCATTTATTTTGTAAAATAGAAATTGGCAAGCAAAAAGCATTTACTTTTTTTGCTTCTTTAAACCCAAGTCTCCATAGGACACACACCGAAGAATAAAAAAAAAATCCAGATAATGCTCTGCTAACTTTGACCTACAACAGATACATTTATGTGATTAAGCTGAATTCTGCATGGAGAATAATGTAGTAGGATCTGGATCAAAAGTCTTCTACCAAAGCTGCTACACCAACATTATCAGAGATAGCCCTACAATCAACCGAAAAGCAGCTGAAACAGCAAAAGGTGGACAGGAAGATTTTCAGGTGCCTGAAAGTATATTTTCTGCATTACACGTGCTGGGAAAACAGTCCAAGTTCAACCCATACTTTTATATTTCACTGTTTAATGGAGGAGGGAAAAAAAATACACCACAGAAAAAAAACACTTTCCATTGTGTTCCTCAAAAAGAAACATTGGCTAACATTTAAATTTTAAAATGAGAATTGTCTCTCTCTCCAATTTGTTCACTGTGCATGACAGGTCTTTGGAAGTTGACCATTTCACATTTCCATGAAGTGTGAGCAAATTTTTCCAGACTTTAAATGAAGTGAAGGGAACATAAACAGATAGGTGAACACCAGAAGAGAGAAAAAGATAGCAGTACATGAGCTCAAGTATGTCAAAGGATCATCCAAAAGAAAGACTCCAGTTTATTCACTATGAAAAAGACATAGGATATACTACTTCGCATGTTATGATTGGGAAGTTATCTGAAACAATGAAATACAGACTTGGTTGGCAGAACTCCCATGACTTGATAATAGTCCTTCATTTCCTACTAAGTAGGTCTATGGGGGTAAATCCTCCTGTAGTGTTCCAAACTGCTGTTGGTCTATGTCATACAAAATGTTTGTAAGACAAGGGAATGCTAACTGCTGGATACATACAGCGCCTTTTATTGCAAGCTTTGTGAGGTTAAGAAAAAAAGTCTTCTAACAGTTCAGGCTGAAAATAAGGCTTTCCTAAATCTAAGTGATCTGGCTTCTGAATGTGAAAAGTCCTGTGAAAGACTAGTAAAAAGAACTACAAATGCACAACTTTTTCTATATGCCTCAAGTAGCCAACAGTAGAGCAAGCTATTAAGAAATCTGATGAATACTCTTAAACTGTATTGAAAGAAGGATATGGAAAACTTTTTTTTTTATTATTATTATTTAGGATTTTTGGCATTTATTGTGAAACAAATAAATCAGAAACAGTCAGAATCTCTCTCTCAAAAAAAATTACTCAACATTTTACTCCAACATTTGTTGTAAGCCCGCAGCAGAACTGACTCAAAGGGAAGACTGCCATCTACTGAATCAGCAGCAGCTTACAGTTCCCAGAGCAAAAAAATAAAATGGATAGCAGCATTCACTCCTGTAAAAGCATGTCACTCCAGACTTCACATTCAAATCACAAAATCCATAGTAAGAAAAAAATTATAATGGCTGGTGTTTGAAATATCAAAATTAAAAACAGACAGAAAGACAGAACTTGATGTGTATAAAATTTTGAACACAGGCATGCAGACCTCTTCAGAAAAAGCTGACGTCATGGAAGCACTGTGATCAGAAAGCATGAAGCCATTCTCTTGTCTGACTGAGTAACTACTGATGCAGCATGCATTTCAAAGGAGTAGAAAAGGACATTTAATGACCTGTGTACAAGACAACTGACTCCACCTTCCTAGGATCAGTCACATTTCATAAAATTTAAAACTTGACATACAAGCATATATATGTAAGTACCTGGTATCACTTACTTTCACTGCGTTCTCTGCATAAAGCCTAGAGGTTTTGTTACACAATTCTGCACCCTTAGATGAGCACGAGCAGATTAAAAAGCACAAGCTACAAGTCTCAGGTATGTACATAATTACAAATGTAGAATAACATTTTGAGTTGGATGTTATTTGAATAGTCTGCAGTCCACACAGTAACACTACGGTAATAACCTGGTGAACACTACAGAAATAAGAACAGCATACAAAACTATCAACAGCAAAAGAAAAACATATAGCTAAACACCTTACAGAACTCTAGCTACAAGGACATGATATACCTTTCAGTACTTCATCAAAACAGAAATGTTTTCCATTGCCACTTACCAAGTACAAGGAATATCCACCAAAGCCAGTACTGTCCATTGAAATATCCAGTAAAGTAATCTGAAAACTGGAATTCATACAGAAGACTTAGCTGTAGCAAGAAAGATGACTAAGACACATTTAATGCTTTATGCAAATACAGGAAGCTGAGGAAAAACTAAATATATATATACTGTATTTTCCTAAGATAGAAAACTGGTATTTGTGCCATAGTTTACCATACAAATAACACTTCCAGTACCAGGTGGTCTTTGGCAAAGTTATTTCAAAAGCTCTGAGATATATATACATGTATATATACATGTAAATACATGTACATTGCATATACTACTTGCCAGAATCATCTGACATTTTCTGTTATAATGAATCACCACTGTCAATTTCCTACCCCCCACCCAATGCCTGCTGTCCTGAACACATTACGGCAGCCTGCTGCTTTAGATATTAACACCAAAAGCCACATTAGTTTAATCTTATCAGACAGGGATGTTCTGCTGACCCCTCAAAAGAAGAGCTTTTGACCTTCTGTATACCCCCTACTGTTAATCGCTGCCAAGAATACCAGCCCCATAAAGACCCCCAACTCATTAAAGTCTTTTCATTTTCAAACCAGCATTCAGTTCCCAGCAGTGAGCTGAACGCAACTAAATGAACCTTGAAGAGGCATTTCAACTGTTCCTGTTAGTGACCATGGTAGACAGTTTTGTCCTCTCTGATGTGGGAGGCAGCTGGAAGGCAGGGTGTGATGGTATTGGAGACAGGTATCTTTGCCTTTACCAGACTCCAGACTGCATGCTTCACTGATAAAAAAGGCTAATCAAATGTCTCCAAAACTCACACAAGAAGTAGGAATGAGGAGATGTGTGAAAAGTTGCCAGAAGGAATAAAATAACCTATTTAGTAGCTCTGCACACATTTCATACACTTCCCATCCTGCTGTCATTCAGTATGTTTACTGCATCCTGCCACAGCACATCCTATTTGTCATATCCAGTGCGCTTCTGTAGTTATCAACGAAGAAATCGTGTGATTCAGGCATTATTTTCTCTAAAATAACCAGAGACGATACTAGGCAACATATTCAACCAGAGCTGTTAAAAGAACTGTTAGGTTTTTGTTCTCAAGTAACTATGCGTTGAGATTCATGTTTTCTTCACAATAAAGCCAGATCATCAGGCTCAATAAAAAAAAAAAAAGGTAAAGAAAAAGAATTGCCAAGTTGAATGAAAAGAACAATTTACACTATCACTATATAAATACTAGCATATCTATTATTCAGCAAACTAAGCATTTTGTATTTTGACAGCTTGTTAAAAGACCAAATGAATATTCAACTGCAAGAAAGTTCACTGCATTATTAATCCCACTTCACCTGGTAGTTAATATTGTAAATTTTCTTAAGCATGTATTTTTTCTTTTTTTCTTTTTCCTTTTTTCTTTTTTTTTTTTTTTAAAACTTACAAATTCATTTAACTGGAAAGAAGATGTATTAAAACCACTGACCAATCAATTAGTAGCCTAACATGCATTACTCTAACATTTTTAAGCAAAAGAAATCATTGCTGCAAAATTCACTGAACAACAAATCTGTGTTTTTGTTGTCTAGAAAAAAAAAAAAAAACACAAAACAAAACACTTTTCTGGATATAAAAAAAGTGATACAGAGAAAGCATATGTAAACTAGAACTGTTTAGACACTATATAGTGTCTACTACAGTACTACTGAGCCTGAGTGAGAAAGTTCAGTGCAAGCTTTTTGAAAAGTTTGAAGCAAAGGAAATACAATTTTGTGTATACATGCACACTTGCATGTCACCATTAAAACAAAATTGTTGGCATATATCCTATGCGCTTCTGTTATTTTCTCCAGAAGAGGATACAGCACAGGAGGTTTATTATCTTGACTACAAAGAAAGCAGCCCCGAGGTCTTGGAACTGGTCAGCTCTAATATTTTGAGATTAGTAACAGACTATACACAAGATTTTAAATGCAGGCTATGACTCAGTAATTCTTTAAAGAAGTTTAGCATGTATTCATTTTAGTGGTTGTTATGAGCACATTCTCAAGTAGACAGGAATAATAAAACTGACACAACGAGCAAGTTCTGGCCTCTGTTTAGTATGCCTCGAGGAAAGTTCAAAATAGCCCCAATGGATACACAGTTGAAAAATTCACGTCTTCATGCCCATTGAGATAAACTCCATTCCAAACTCCAAATTCCAACTAATTACACCAGAACTGCATCTGATCTGGTAGGATTCCTCTGCCCTGGGGAAGCAAAAAATTACCTCTCAGCTGTAAAAAGGATGCAGGATGTGTGCCATAAGGACCAGGTAATCTCTCCTCTCTACAATCCTTGCACTAATTGTACTAAGAGCCAATCAAGTTAGATTACCAGCACATACAGAAAAAAAAAAATTCAGAGTTAGCATGGTATAAAAGATGACTAATGACCAAAGATCCTTAGACAGGATGAGATTTTAACATTGTGTCTCAGAAGTGTAGAACTCAAGTTCAGAAAGAATTACCAACTTCCACCACTTAGTCAGCTAAGGAACTTCTAACATAACTTTCCGAAAAGCATCTAGTCTCACACTAAAAGCATCAAGAAATTGAGTATCTGAGCTGGTAAAAATGCAGTCATGTATTTGATTTTGACTTGATTTAGTATGTATGTGCTTTTCTTTTGCCCTGTAAGATACAAGTGAGAAATGCTTTTGTTTGCTTGTTTTTTTTTTTTTCCCTGATAGACTTCACCATTTATGTTTTTCTTTTAGAACACTTTCTGAGTAATACGATTGACACTTTTGGCACTTGCTCCACTTCTGCATGATTTTTAAATAATGAGAATGAGTCACTCTATTTATCTTAACTGGAAGATCAACGCAAAATGATAAATCAGATAAAGACAGATTCAGTTTCATTCTTCTTAAGCACTTACGAAAATATAGTAAGTAAATTGCCTACTGAAGCGAAGGTTAGAGAAAGTTAAGTGCAGAATTTAATATAGTTATTTTTAATTCTTTTACTATAGATGCTTGGATAAATTGTTATGGATTGGTTCTACAAGCAGAATCAAAAAACATACCCGTACAATGAGAATCCATTTGATCAGGGAGAGACCGAATCCACAGATTGCACCATACCTTCCAGCTATGGTATTTGTTATACAGAAGGATAAACAAAATCCAATCCAGTTGAAAATAAATGCCACTATAAAGTAAAAGAAACAGTAGCTTCTGTTAATCTGCATAGCTAAGCAAACAGACTTAACATTAATTTCACTTATAAACTAATAAGGACATGCTTACACAGTCAGTAGGAGTTCCATTCTGGTAATTCAAGACTTCAAAGATTTACTTTGAACCTAGGCATTCCCAATGGTATAGTCACTTAATAATAATAAAGCAAATGGTAAACAGGCTGTAACCTACTACTTTAAACAAGAGAACATTACAACATTGAGGAAAGTATTACTTTGCTACAGAAATCTGACCAAATGACGCTAGATAAGTAAGGTAAATGCAAACAGAGGGCTATAGCATACAAATCTGGATTAAAACAAAAAATAAACCTTGCTACACTTTTATAACCAAAACCAGAGTTATATGCACACATAAATGCACGTGTCAAGGCTGCATATTCAGCTTTATCCAGTTTGGATAAAACAGAATAAAGTATCTGATCTTGCTCTTTAAACACAGTATAGAGATGAAGATAAATTGAGAAGCTGCTGTTTCACTAGTTACTGTCTTCTCTTTTAGATGTATGTCCAAGCCCACAAACGCAAAATTCAAACAGTCTGTAAAACTCAAGTGGAACTATAAAGAAACTGATGTTCCAAAAGAAATTTTGGAAGACTTTGCATCATCGCCACAGTCATTTTGTACAAGTGAGAAGACATCTTGCCTAGGGTAGCAATGAGAAAGCTTACTTTTACGATAATTACAAATCTTCAAAACAAAGAAAAACTTTGAACAAATGCTAATAAAAAAAAGAGTAAGCATTTTATCACATAACAGCTACAGAACAGCATGTTGGCAATCTTTATGTTTGCCTAGCTTCCCAAAATAGAAAAGCTTTTACATTTGAGAAAGTTTGGATACACTGTCCTGAATGCAGGATTTTCCTTTTTTAAGCAAGCTCTCCAAATTCAACATACTTTTAAGAGTAACAGATTTAGGAAGCTAGTTCAGCATCTGTCTGTTCCTGTCTCAGCATAAGAAGTTACTGCTCTCTCCCATCCTCCCTATTAGTCAAGCTACAAAGGGTGACGGATCATGGCTCCACTGATAGGCACGCCAAAGAGGACAAAAGACAGACAAGTTTCTAATGGGCTATGGGAATCCCCATCATATTTACAGTTTTAATGTGTACATAAAATGATAAGGATTTAAAGTACCTAATAGCTATTTTTGCACATAATAAAAAAAATCCCAATCAAAGTATATGAAGGGGAAACGAACTTTGAACACATCAACAATTTTATCCTCCTTTCAAATTAACCTAGAAAAATATTCAAAATAGAATCCACAATCGCTGGATGAGTATTAGAAGGTATTTAACCTTATGTTATTTGCCCAACTCTTGAAAGACAAGGAATCATCTTCCAGTACAGTTCACAACAGCTTACCTCCCCCTCCCCACCCTTTAGTCAGCGTGCTGTTTCATCAAGTTACAAACTGACAATAAAAACAGGAAAGAAAAAAACTATATAAAAGTTGTAAACTACCCAAGTTCACATACTCTAAAAAAAACAACTATAAATATTGAGATTTGTTTTCTATATAAGTTTCTGTCCATTTCTAGAAAAATTCTGCAGTGAGGACCTAATCAAAAATCCATGTCTTCAGCAATATGAGAAAATCATTATTTCTACCTCTGTAAAACTTAAGCAACACCTTAGGGAGCTTCCCCCAACATTTCCTTGGCATTGCATCACCTTAACAAATGCTGAAGTCAACATGTTTTCAGTATTTCCTATTGCTTTTTTTCCCTCCCTTGTGTCCCGTCTCTACTTCTAAAATCATCTTTATTGTCTCATTCTGTTTAAAAAAAAATAATTCTTTCCTTGCAGAAATGCATCTGCAGTTTCTAAGCAGACTGCAACAAATTATTACTTTTTAAAAATCTATATTCAAACTGCTCTCTGCATCAAGATTAGGCTCATTTATCTATCTTCTTCCATCATAGTTTCCATGTATATCCTCTGTCAGTGATGCAAATTCTGAGTTTTGTGGCCTACACTGCATCTGGAAAGAGTTACTACAGTAAATTTATGTAAAATTTCTGTCTCACATAATTACTGCAATAAAAGTTGTCTATATCTTTCATCTCCGTATTGCCATTGTTAAACCATAGCATGAGTTCCACACCACACCAACAGAGAAAATAGAATGAGGAGGAACTAATGGAACAAAGTACCTACTGCCTTCTCTGTCTGCAAGATGGAGACTAATAAATCGTGCAAGCTTCTTGTTGCAACAAATGCTACCATCTGCATTCCGTAACAAAAAGTGTTCCTGAGGTTGAAAATTAGGAGAAATTTCTTCTCAGAAAGAGTGGTCAGGCACTGGAAGAGGTTGTCTAGGGAGGTGGTGGAGTCACCATCCCTGGGGGTATTTAAGGAAAGGTTGGACTTGATGCTTAGGGACATGGTTAGTGGGTGACATTGGTGGAAAGGTGATGGTTGGACCAGGTGATCTTGGAGGTCCTTTCCAACCTTAATGATTTTATGATGCCTGTCCTTGAGAAGACTAACATTCAGACTCCTATGTGAGCTCAACTTTCTACTACTGGCCTCTTACCTTTAATAAATTTAAGACAGAAGCAGCTTTACAAGAGGAAGATGGATAAGCTAAAGATATTTTTTTTTCTCCAGTAACGTCTTCTTTATATCGTGTAGTGCTCACACCATTTTATTTCTTTCTGATTTGTAGTGCAAAAAAACAGTTGAAATACAAAATGCAGGATGTTCTAAATGTTACAGAAGTTTCAGAATTTGACGTTTCAAACAAGGTCATCCATAAACTATTTGTAAAACCAAAGCCCTCTTCTGAGGGGCAAGGGTCAGCATATGATTTTTGATATCAAAAATAATAAAAAGCAAATGTTTTATTCCTCTGCACTTCCAAGAAAAATGGAGTAACACAATCCAACTTGGTTTTGCAAACAACCTTGCATCTATTGGTATTTTTTATACTGTAATAGACATAGGGAAAAGCAAAGATTATGTATGATGCAGTATACTTTGCCATTACTATTTTATTAATCCATCAAGAGTACCACCTCTTTCAAAAAAAGTTTTTTTTGTGTGTGTAAAAAGTTGATATCATTTTTATAAGCTCCTTTTAAGTACTGAAAGGCCATAATGTCTCCTAGAGCCTTCTCTTCTCCAGTCTGAACATTCCCAGCTCAATCAGCCTTTCTTCACAGCAGAGGTGCTCCAGCCCTCTCATTACCTTCATAGTCCTCTTCCGGACCCGCTCGAACAGACCTACATCCTTCTGGTGCCAGGGGCCCCAGACCTGGACACAACACTCCAAGCAGGGCCTCACAAGGGCAGAGTAGAGGGGGACAATCATCTCCCTTGACCTGCTTGCTGGCCTTGGCCCCGTTGATGCAGCCCAGGATACAGTTGGCTTTCTGGGCTGCAAGCACACACTGCTGGCTCACGTCAAGCTCTTCCTCCACTGGAACCACCAAGTCCTTATCTGCAAGGCTGCTCTCAATGAGTTCTTCTCCCAGCCTGTACTCATGTCTGGCATTGCCCCAGTCCAGGTGCAACACCTTGCACTTGGCCTTGCTGAACCTCATTAGGTTCACATGGGAACACTTCTCAAGGTTGTCCTTCGGATGGATCCCTTCCTTCTGTTGTATCGACTGCACCACTCAGCTTCTTTTTATGATACTAAACATAGAACTGGTCTGAAAACACATGCTGGTTCCAAAGTTTAAGTACAGGTCAAGTCTATGACATGATTAAAATGGCAACTATATACACATAATGAAACCATGCTCAATTATGTCCTTTATTCCCTGCTTTGTCTGTCCAAATACTTGTGTTTTTTTTTTCTTAAATATACAGCAAACACCAAAAGATCTTAAAGTTTCATACCTTGCCTAGGTTTACAAAGCATACAGTAATAAATCTTTTCATGCACCACCAGAAAATGCTCTTCCCACTCCTGCATAGAATTTATTCCATTCCTGAACTGGTATACATTTTTCCTCCTTCCTGGTGGCCTCACCTTAAGTCTGCTGATGATCAGTAACAGTATTTGCTAGCAGCCTCTTTTTTTTTTCTGCTCAGTGATGAACATTCAAAAACTTCCCTAGGCAGTTTATCTTTAGCACTTCATTACCCATGTTGGTAAATTTCTCTTAATGCCCAGTTGGAAGCTTCCTCATTCCAATTATTTTGTATTACATCCAATGCATACGTAGAAACCACAGAAGTCAATTTCTTTCTGCATAAAGAAGTTAGGTGATTGTGTGCCAGGCTCCCTTGATGATCAGAGGCAAACGAGCACAATTCCTTTATCTCCTTCCAATATTTGCTATTTCAGTCAAACGACTTCCCCTTAGTTTCTCTTGCATGATTAAGGGAAACCCGCATAGCATTAATACACGCACAAAGAAGTCAGGTTTCCTAAATTCACACCAAGGAATCTTCCCACTGGCAATTTAGACCATGCTTACCATTTCTCAGGAAGCATACAACAAGAGGCTGTGCTAATCTGGGGCTTGTGCTACAATTCTGCCTCCCAATTTATGCCTGCTTGCAATGCTCCAGGTTGTGTGCAATTTATTGTTCATTTGAAGCACCTGCTAGGTTTGAAAACAGCATGGACATTAGTTTCTGAACTACTGTTATGGGTGTTTTCTGTTCCAATATAACATCTTGAACTAAATTTACATTTACATTTCTCTGTATTGTGAGAATTGTGAGAATTTTTTTTTTTTTTTGCTGTTGAGTTGTAGATGTGTTTAAATTGGCTGGCCACGTTATTCAAAAGTGAATCACATCTCCAGATGAGAACTTAAACTTCAGCTGTCTCAAACATTTTTCTCCTTTTCTACCTCCTTATCAACCCATTTGTGAGATTCGAATTAATATTTAGTTTTTCCAGAACAAGGATTGCCCAAAGCCCTCTTCCATGGTTTCAAAAAATCCAGATGAATTCCACAATTATTTTGGGGTCCACAGGTGAAAATGCTGGTAATATTCTAAAGTACTCCTTAAATACAAGGGAAAAATCTTTTATTACTGTCACTTAGCCAGGATAAGCCAATCGGACATGATTCAAACTTCCGCTATGTGCACAGTAAGTAAAAAAAATAAAAATAAAAAAAATTTTGGGCATGACAGTTACTTGCTCTGTCACCATTACAGCCATGTTCAAAATGATAAGAAACAGCTCACAAGTTCCTCCTTTTTGTTATGCATACAAAAAGTTACTCTGAGTAACGTACCTACTAACTTCTTTCACTGGCATTCTGAAAAGTTTATACTATGCTGTATAAGGCACATCTGACTAAAATACATAAATGAAAAATATATTAAGTGGTCTGGTGGCATAATTTGCTGCATTGACTTCATAGATTAATTTAGCTCCACATTAGAAACTGACAGACACCAGCCCTGACCATTGGAGAGCAGATTGTTCACTTATCAACATAATCACAGATTTCAAAAGTGACAGCAGTTTCTTAAAACAGTTTCACCACTTCAGCGATAAAATAGGTCGGTTTCCAAATTTTTCTACAAAGTTTCTGAAGGAAGTGTTCAAGCAAAAAGCACACAAAACCCAAAGACATTTTACAAACACAGAAAAGATGCTCAAAATACCTGCTCATGTAAAGGAATTTTATTCTTTAAACTATATTGTCTCCTTTTCTTTAGTTATACTGAACACAACGGTATTTTTTTCAACTTAGATGAGAAACAGATTTGTAACTTGCACGCACCAAGATCCAAAATGACAAAATAGAAGAGACATCTGGCCACTAGATGGCCTCAAGACAAATATTTTTGCAATTTAGGCAGCTACCACTAGATGGCAGCTACTCATCACTAGTTGATTGTAGGCAAGAACAGTAAAAAATGTATTTGATTACACTTTGGTTGAATAAAATGAGGTAATAAAAACTAAATTCTGTTTTTATATTTAAAATAAAGGTAATCAACCCCCAGGATCTTACTACAAGTGTTGTACCTAACAGTCACAGAAAGGATGCAGGAGAGCTCATCCACAATGAGTCATTCTTTCCACAATTCTCCTACTACACCACAGCTCCTGAAACTGTTGTCCTGAATTTTAACTACATGATGAAATTTACTCTAGATTCTCAGTGTTCTGCCACCTTTGCTTCCAGCATTTAAACATATTCCAGCCAGGAAAAAAAAAAAAAAAAACAACAAACACATATAGCTGTTCCGAAAATTTCACTTCGACTCCCACTCCCTTAAGTCTACATAGATCTAACCTAAATTAATTAAGTTAAGCTAATTTTTTATTTAATTCTCTAATCTCACCATGTAACGTCCATTTTCCAAGTTTTTTTCACATCTATATATGCAACAAGTTTTCATTAACTCCTCATACTGCGAACACAAACACCAAGTAAACTATATACATTCCCATACGTAACTGGTATCCAGTACCAGTTAACACAGAGACCAATTAAGCATATGTTTTTATATATACCTTGCAACCTGTTTTATTTTGAAAGCACTCATTTTATGCATTTCATTCAAAGATGATCAGAGTTGGCAGTTATATAGTCTCAAAATGATCAAGAAAAAAAAATTATGATCTACAGGGTATTTTTGACAAATATGCAGAAGTAGTGCTCTGTGCAGTCAGTCTCAGATAAATGACTGATTTGAAGAGGAAGAAGCCAGTTTATCTGAGTTAGCCTCTCCATTCTTGAAGATGTGTACAAGGTTCTAGGTGTGCAGTTTTGGCCAACAGCATTTGATTATCATTGGATTCTTTGCTTCTGCATAGCATGAACGTTACTTCTACTATAGTCCTAACTGCAAGCTAACAAGTCTTTTTTAAACTCTGATAAAAAGGACTTAAAAACATTTTAGACCCAAAAATTCACCCACTTGACCTCCCAATGCAGTGCTAATGAAGGCCTGGACCAGGACTTGCAAGAGCAAGTTCACACAATAAAGAACTTACACAGTTAAATACTAGGTTAAACACAAGACATTGCAGCACATAGGGCAAGGGAAGAAAAGAGAAAAATGAATAAAACCCTTCACCCCCAAGAATACATACCCTTTTTATGGTCCAACCACAGACAGAGGTCAGACTACAAAAGTCACTTTGTCACCGTACATATATATTTGCATATTTGCTATGAGAGATATAAAAATTATAAAAAATTATCCCAAGATGCAACCCCCAGTTGTCCTAGTGATTTATATATCAACACTAAAGAGCTTTCATAAAAAGTTCTATACCCTGTACCTCTAGCTTTTAAATCAAGAGACTACAAAAGACATAAAAGGTACATGAACTAAAATGAAATGTAGGTTGAAAGACAAAGGGGATTTCAGTAGATAACCAATCAGGTTTCATCCTGATGAATGCTAAAACGAACAGCAGCATCCCCCACATCAAACTTTCATTAAGGCTGCCAGAGAAGCATTTCAGAACAGGGAAATATCTTTAGAAATGATAAATAAATATCCAAGTGGGAAAACGAACAGCTTTTTTCTACAAGTAATTTCCAGTGGCTAAATCCAAGTTTGCTCAACACAATAGGTAAGTTATAAGACAAGGCATGCACAACATACACAGGGCCTGAATAATTGTAAAAGTAGCACCAGCAGCAATCACATATTACCTAAGACAGTACATATTTATATGCTAGTGGTTAGTTTAACCTGAAAATAAGTGTGGCTGGATTTGTTCCGTAATTAACCTAATTCACTACACTAACACAAGTAGCTTTTATATGGTACATCATTTCTCTCTAAAATTTCTAAGACCTGATGGCCAGATTTCTGTGATCCAGCCTTTAAATAAGTGCAACACACTTGCTACATCTGGAACAGTAAGTGCTTACATCTCTGTACAAGTAAAAGTAATAGTAATTCATTACAGTACATTAATTCAGTTTATCACAGTTATCTTTCATATTCCATAGAAATAAGGTAAAATTAAGATATACCTCAATAGGTCTGCAATACCAGATAACTTACTGAAAAATGCCAACATGAAGATGCCATCATTGCCCACTCTAAGCTGATCTGCATCACTGAAATCATCTCGTGGTGGATACTCTTCTTCCTGGATTTACAGGTTAGCGATAATTTAATTAAAAGTATAGAATAACTATCTTTAGGACTAAATTATTGTGTTTCTAAATCTAGAAAAAAAACTGACATTTCTGTAATACGTCTATATCAAAGAACTCCAGAAGAAAAATAATTCAAATCAATAAAAGAGGCTTATTGGTGCTTATGTTGACAGAGCCCAGAATTAAATCAAAATTGCTATAGAAGATGCATACATATCATATATTCATCTTAAATGAGAACAGAAATTATTTCAGATGAGTACTTTCAAATCAAAACCAACAGAATTCCCCTTTCTTATTGAAACTATCTTGGTATGCAGCCAAGATGTTAAAAACTTAATTGGATAAAATCATTACATAGTATGCTCTATTTTTTTTTCCTGACAGAAAGGCCTTTTAATACTTTAAAAACTATGAAGATTTAGAATAAGGTGTATCTTAATATTGCTGATGCAAAAGCACAGCACTAATCAATTTATAGATTATCCAACAACCTGCTGCAAAACAGACATAAAGCAAAGAAAATCTCTAGGGACACTAGAGGGCATGAGTACGTTAAAATTGTTTTAAAAACTTCTAAACTCAGGAAAGACAATCATTAACTTACACAAAAGTAAACAGAGATATCAGTCAAACCAATGCATAAATTTCTCTGGTCATGTCAAAATACTAGGTCTTAAAATACAGAAATTATGAGTTTGTTTTGTTTTTCAGTGCTTCATTGTCAACAGGACTTGGTAAATCTTATGTACTGTTCTGTAGGCTGGGAAACAGTTTTCTGTATAACAGCTCTCACTAAAGAGAGCATGATGAAAACTATAAAAAACAGTTAAACAATATGTTAAGTAAACAACAGAAAAACAACACAGGATGATACAAGTCAAATAATGCTGCCAGTAACAGTAGCAATCTGGTCTAGACAGAAGCAGAAGTAATATTCTTTGACTTTTCCTGTACTTTTTCTCCAACTGATGATCTTAATGACTTAGAACTGAGGTAAGAAGTATCCTATTAAAAATAGTAATAAAAAATTTTATCAAGGAAGATTAAAGATTTATTTTGCTGATTGACCCACATCAAACAATTACTAATGAAATAATGTAATTCTGATTTTAACATTTTATTCACTGACTGCACCAAATGTTACTTTATGCGTGTTTTATCCATATATATAAATACATGGATATATTCATAATTAAAAGGGCATTAAACAGTCACAATGATCTAGAGCTCTGTCATGGGATTGACATATTCACCTTTGCGAACAGTGCAGATTAATCTACCAGGGTATAGTGATTACAGTTAGAAGTATGCTAGAACAAACTGTACCAACTCCAGGCAGCCAGCACTACCCTTCATAACATGGCCATGAAATTCCAGCTGTTCTCTTTCCTTTCAGAGTAATTAACTAGGCCTCTGTATCACAAGGTATTTTAAAACCATTGCTTTTCCAATGAAATCACAAAAAGCTAGTCCAACGCAATCTTAAGAAGCCATAATTCAACCATATACACTTTCAAATGTCCCTAAATGGTCATCTTAAATGATTATGAAAATATCAGTTTAGCACAATTTTGCTACAGCTGCAAGACTGATGGGGAAAAGTAAAAGAAGGACTAAAGATACATTAAATAAAAGACTACATTTGAACATGTTTGTATCAGAAACATATGGCTCAAAAGTTCGGACTATTTTCAATTTTAATTTCAAAAGCTCTGTAAAATAACGTTTTTTTTTTTAAATAATTGGCTGGCTACTGTTCTTCATACTGGCATTTCCACAACAATTATCAGATTTGCTCTATGCAAATTGTTCCCCCTGAAAAACAAGATTTGCCTTAGCTACAGTAACAATTTTAACAGGTTTCTCTATATGCATGTTGCTAAGGTTTACATGTGTAAGAAATGTGAATTAGTAAATAATCCAGGGACATGAGAACAGGCATTTGCAATAAGCATGAACAACTTATTGCACTCTATTGCAAAAGACAATGATAGTAAACTAAGCTCTATTTACTGTCTCCAAAAATTGGCATATTGAAATTACCAGAATCTTTAACAAAATGAAATAGTTTCCTACCTTTAAACTAGATTCAGCCCTTGCTTACATCACTTAGTATCTGGTTTTACAGTCAGTCCCACTGCTCAGGTCCCACTAATATAGGCTGCCCTTTGCAAGACAGTGCTCTCATTTAATCTAGTTAATGTCAACAGTCTTAACTTTCCTTCGAAGTATAATTGTTTGCAACCTTTTTGGTCCCATTTTTGAGGAATGAAAAAGGGACAATGCAGAATGACTCTGTCCTCTCAGCTGATGCTCAGAAAATAAACAATTAATGACATTTACTGAATGAGAATGATTATATTTTCTTCTTTGTGAGAATGTCATTGATATCTAGTTATATAGAGAGACAAAGAGTTATCTACACATAGTTTATACATATACACGTGCAAACTATTTTTGACAAAATTAGCCATTGTAAGGATCACAGAGAATTCATTTGATAGTTAAATATACTGAAATTTGTATAAACAGAGAAAATTTGTATTCCTATAACCAGGAAAACAGTTAAATAGCAAAATATATTATCAACACGAATATCAAACAAAGGAACTTCTTTAAGCTAAAGAACATGAAATAGTACACAGCATCTATCGAAGGCAATCCTATTAACTCCTCTGGAAACAGTGTTCTCTGTAGCTATCTTACAAAAAGAGGGCTGTGGTTCCCCCCCCCCCCCGTCAAGGTTTTGTAGCTTCTTTTAAATTGAAGCCTAGCATGGCATACTGTGAGAAAAACACCTTTACTCAAGGAAAGAAACAGTGTTTTCAGTAACCCTTTGGACAGCTGAACTGGTAACTCTTCTCAATGCAGACGATTTACAGAGAAAAACTTCATGATGATATCTTCACGCATACAAAACAATATGGAGAAGTTAAGGAGGAGGAGGTGTGGGGGGCATAATGAAACCCAGAAGCATTTGTTTGCCAATAGGAAAATTCATAGTTAAAGTCTAAACTAGAGAGAACTATACCATACCTCGGGACGACTGAGGAATATTTCATCAAACAGACTCCTAGACTCCCTAAACTGGGCGTGCTAAGCATGTAAAAACAGAAAAATGTAAGACAAATGCAACTGAAGAGCATTAAGTAAAAGCCATTCATTGCAACATACAAACAAGCCATTTACCTGTTAGCAATATGTTTGCCCATTTAAATTAACCTTTTTAAAATGACCTTTACAATTTGAAAAGGAAAAAGATGAAAGCCAGCATAACTAATGCTATCACAACTGATGACAAAGAATTGCTACAATTTCTTTGGTACATTGAGCTAACTGGGAGAATTTGAAAGAAATAAAAACATAGATTTTGTGTAAATATTTAAGATTAAATACACAAAATCAAGCACAAAAAGTATCCATAAATTTTAAGTTTGGATTGTTCATACAATCTATGGATGCAGGGACTACGAAGTCTATAACGTGATCACAGTAATTTTTTTTTTTTTTTCATATCATCCCTACCTCATTCAGGAAAAAAGTATGAAAGTAGTTCATTAAATGTGCTATCTTCTTATACCATTTTCCTTTCTTTTGCTCAATTAATAGGTTTGAAGCCTTCTTTACTGCACACTTTCGACTGTACCATGAAATAGTTACCAGCTTCATGTGTCACTCGAGATAAGGGCTCTGCCTCTGTTCACATTACAGTAGTGCAGAAGCACTATATCCTCATTTTACAAGCAAGAAGCTAGAGGCACATCGTAACATAACTTACATCCTTAAAACACTAACTTCATAAACCTGAAAATTAGAAATGGAAAAAATACATTATGTAGTTTGTGTACATTTTGCAAAGTGTGTAATACAGAACTCAGACATTGCGTGCAGATGTCACTGCTTGTGATCTCAAAGATAATGAAAATGAGAAAATAATTGCAAGCTAGTAAAGTCCACGTGACTTATTCTTCCACAGGTATGTAGAGCTAAGGATCAAAATCCTTCCCCTCTGGATGGCAAACCACCACCCTAACCATAATGTGACTTTTTCCACAGTCTTAATACCAAGTCTTTAATATAGCTTGTATGTTTATGCATGAGTGTGTGCTGAAAGGGAAAAAAAGAGGGGAAAAAAAGGACAGAAAAAAGAAGAAAAAACACAGAAGCAAAACAAGCAGAAACCATCAAATCTGAGATCCTTAGCAGTCTGAGGCCCTTAGGTACACTGAGGCAGCTTCTGATACAGTACTGCCTTAGCCTACAACTTTCCAGTTAATTTCTGCTTTGGTGGAATGATGGTGTGTTCCTACTCATTCTTCATATGTACGTGAAATTTATAAGAATTTCACCTAAGTGTAAGCACTTGCTGTGTTCCTCTGTGCATGTTGGAAAAGCATGCATACCAACAGGCTTCATGCAAAAGTTCGTTTATCCCTTTGTCACCATAACCTACTCTCCTACTTCTAAAATCTAGATTCCTCCTCACCTCCATTTTACTTACTGTTCTTCTGCCTTGGCAATTCTTTCTTTACCGATTGACTGCTCAGTCATTTTACTCACTTTTTTTTTTTTACTATGTTCATATTTTCCAAATACAGTCATTTCCCTTCTTCATCTCCACAAGTACCTCCTCACAAAGCAACATAATCTTATCAGTGTTCCTTCTCCATTCCTATTCCCTTCTTCTCACTCACCCACTTCAGCTGCTCTTCCAGTACTACATTTTGTCTTCACTTGGTTTCCTTTCTCCACCAATCCCAGTTTATTCTTTTCCCTCTTGCTTCTCATTAAGATTGCTCTGTGCTCCTTACATACCAATGCTCTCCATTCAGCTTTGCCTTTTCTCATTTTGACTTAGACCCATCACCCTCACCCTGTCTGTGCTCACTAAGTAACCTCTTTGACCAACCAAAACCAGACTACTCTTCACAAAACAAAAGCTGTAAGCTTTAGAGACTCGGTCTTTGTCCTTTTACCCTTCTACCTAATACAAATAACCTCGTGGTTATGTACTGATCAAAGGCCAAGAATAATAAAACTATGTCACAGCACACCAGAAACTCACAGTTCCAGTGTTTTCACCAAAAGTAGTCATGAGCAGTCATATGGTGCATTTACTTTTAGCCTGATAATCCTATTCTGATACAAGACATCTACAAATGTTCTCTGGTGACAAAACATCTGCAGTCCCATCTCCTTCAGACTTATGAGCAGTCTGTCTTCCACGAACAAGTTCAATCTCCACAAATGTATTAAAGCTGTATGCATGTACTATGGAAACTCATATTCTCAGTAACTGAATTTGGCCAAAGCCAGGCAGATTTTCTGAGAATGAGAAAAGATGTTTCTGACACAGTGACCTAAACATGTGAGAATTCAAGTGCTCCAAAATAAAAAGGCTTAAGAATACAGTTTAAAAACTATTGTTTTTGCTTAACTCTATTCTTAGAATTGGCTGAATCCCAGCCTGAGGTTTTTTTTCCCAATTAAATTCAGGTCAGGGACAATTGCATTTAAGTCTAAAGCTTTCACCCCATAGGGTTCCAGATGTACAAAGTTAAAAGCAACAGGAATCTTGCAAGAAAGTTGCATGTGCCCCATCTGAAGTGTCATAGGACTGGTAACAGTACCCTTAAAATTAAGGTTTGGGTTGCTAATGTTTTGAATTTAAAGGTTTTTACATAATTTCAGATTAAAGGTTTCTTTCGGACCAGTATTTCATCAGAAATTGTACTTATATTACAAGCAGTAACAACAGACGACTTAATTACTCTAACAGAAGCACGGATTAAAAGGTTACAAGATCACCACCTCCTAGCAGGAACTTGGCAAGTAACCATGAAAAATATTCCAGATTCACTGCTACATTTAGTAAAATAGACTTGTACAACACCTTCACTGGTGATGTTACACAAACCCATTTTAAATTTAGCTGCATATACTGATTACTGCATGGCAATCAAGGAAGAAACCGACTCCACCTGTGTAAGTAAAAAATTTTTCCATTCACAGGCAAAAATGTGCCCAACAGCTACAACCCAGTCAGTAAGATTTTAGAGTCATAAAATCATAGAATGGCTTGGGTTGGAAAGGACCTCATAGATCATCTACTTCCAACACTCCTGTCATAGGCAGAGATGTCACTCACTAGACCAGGTTGCCCAGGGCTTCATCTAACCTGGTCTTGAATGGGGTATTCACAACCTCTCCGGGCAACCTATTCTCAGAGGGTGGTAAAGCACCACTTTAAAATCCATCTGAGGTGGTGAGGAACCACCTTATAATCCACCTCAAATCACCTTGTTCTTAAAGTGGGGATTTCTAGTGAAAGCACTGGAAGCCTAAATTAAATACAGCATATTATGGCCAATCCTATCAAATAGCAGAATCTCTTTTTCTCTCCCAAATTTTGAAAGGTGGAAAAAACAAAATCATCAATTACAAAACTAACATTTAACATTAATTGCAGATATCAAACTTTTGGTTTTACTTTGAGTACTGCATTCTTTATAAGGTTAGTTCATATGAAATTAAAAACACTGCTTATATACCGATTCATTTACTGTTTAGTATAACTTGGGGTGCATGATTTTATGTTTTTATTTTATTTTTAAGTCATAGAATGGGTTGGGTTGGAAGGAATTCTATAGATCAGCTAATCCCAACCCCCTGCCATGGGCAGGGACACCTCCCACAAAACCAGGTTGCCCAAAGCTCCATCCAGCCTGGCCTTAAATACCTTCAGGGATGGGGCACCCACAGCTTCTCTGAGCAACCTGTGCCAGTGCTTCATCACCCTCTCAGTAAAGAATTTCTTTCTTATATCTAATCTAAATTTACTCTTTCAGGTAGAAGCCATTCCTCCTCATCCCTGAAAAAGGGTCCCTCCCCAGCTTTCCTGTAGGCCCCCTGTTGCTGTAATATCTTCTAGAGCCTTCTGTCATTCTGCAGGCTGAACAACCCCCATCTCCCTCAGCCTGAACATTCAGGGATACTTGGAACATTCCATCAAACTTAAGTATTAAAGCTTTCACGTAGCAGGGATTTTTCCTTTTGGAAGATCTCTGCTGTTTGGTATCTTAACCCTTCCAAACTATTGGAAACCCCTTCCTCTCCAAAACTCTACCTTCTTTACTAATTAAATTTTTGTTTTAAATCATCTGAAACACTCAGCATCAGCACTCACTTTAGAAAGTAACATTAATGTGGATACTTAAAAGGTGACAAGATAGTAAATTAATTATTAAAACAGGGCAATATTTGGCCTTCAAAAGTGTTTAGCCAGCTGCTATGCCTCAGAACAGAGTGAATACTATACAGTTTCCACAGTACAGTGATCTATTAAAAAAATATACAAAATATATAAAATCATCTGTTCACCATTATTTTTAGCAAATAGGCCATAATACGATCCCAATTACTGTAAACAATTAGAGTATCCTTAGGTTTCACGAAGTTGAAATAAAGAACTCCAACACTTACTCGTTGGGCAACTTCTGCTGCAGCAGCTGCCATTGCTGCAGCTTTGGCCTTCTCTGCTTCATCATATGTAGGAAGAGAGGTAGCTACACTGTATGGAGGTGGTACAGGATAAAACTCATTGTGTGTTTCTGTTCAAAATAAAGAGGTTATGCATTTTTAAACCAGAAAGATGTCAAGAACAATAAGCTTTATGTGCATAAAACTACTTTAAAACTACTTTAAAGTGCATATTCTCAAGAGTCTGAAATTGATTATATGTGGGGTTCAAGTTCTTATAAACTTTTGAAACATTTATTTTTATGCAATTAAGTGGTGAACATATTAATGGTTCTCTTAGTTGCTACTCAAGGCAGAAACCTTAAAATAGATGCTTCAAGAAGCAAACAGTTTATGAAAACAATTCATGAGCTTAGTTATATCTCCAGGTGTTCCAATCAAAGTCTTTTTTTTTTTTATAAAATCAGAGACATGCAAAGAAACATCCTAAAAAAGCTTTTAATTTTTAATATTAACCAATTAGTTAAGTATATTAATAATCACACTATATTTTTATTAGCAAGATCCTGTTGCTAACTCCAGTTGTTCCATGAAATTCATTTTCTCCAGATACTCCGTTTCATCATATTCTTTTAAAAATGTTCCTTATATCAAAACAAACCACAGACTTAATTGTTACATATCAAAATAGCAAAGTAAATATAGCATAGAACCACTAATGAAGTGAATAAATCTATTTACAATATACCTCAAGCTTCTGCCTACAGCCAGTAATAGTTTGCACAAGATTGCTTACATGGGAAAGATTTGTCAGCACAGGTCACATGGCAAAAATATGTCAGTACACTACAAAAATGTTTCACGTAGGGCTAATTCAGCACAGCTACACGTTACACTTGCAAACACTGTCTGACAGAGCAGGGATAGGAAATTGCTTCTTTAATCAACGTTAAAGAATTAGGTCATAGATTAATTCCAAAACATTTACTTGGCACATGGGAGATGCAAATCCAGGCAACTTTGCTGAAACAGTGACTTTGATGTTGCCTGCTGTTAAGTCTCCTATACCCTAAAGGAAAGTCACAGTCTCATCAGAAAAGGAGTACTGAATAAATGGGGAAAAAGTCCTGCTTCTAATTTTTCACAAGAAGTTTTATGAAGAGTCTTTAAAGGAAAATGAATCTTTTTCATGGCAATATTTTCACCAAATATGGCACATACTTTTAAGAAGTCTTAGGTTTGACAGGGGAGTGGAGGGGTTTTAAACAGGCAATGAAAAATCCTAATGAGGTCTAATAATGAAGCACTACTCAAACATGTAGATTAAATGTGGAACTGAACTACAGGCAGACTTAAATAAAAGCTAATCATTACACTAATTAATGAACAACCATTTAGTCTAGCAATTCAGAAGAATCAGTGTAATTTAGAAGCGTGCTTCTGAACAAACTGGACAAAGGACTGTGCATGAAAGCCTAGCTTTTTGCTGCAACTGTGCGCATAGAAAAAATACTGCAGCACCGCACCACTCTGAACCAAGTGCTGATTCATACACACTCCGCTCTGACAAGCTGTTATGTAAGGAAAAATACCTGAGGTTGCAGCTGCTTCTACAGCTATGCTACAGTAAGGTGGGGGGGAAGTATCTGCTTCAGATACGGCTGCTGTCTGAGGAGTCTGTGTAGTCTCCGTAGAAGTGGAAGACTGCTCAGCTGCTGAAGACTCTGGTGGGTCATCCTCATTGTGAAGCTTAAAAGAAAAACAAGCAAATTTCAGGCAATTCTTTACACAACCACCTAACACTTGCAGGAGTGTGATCAAAAGGAGAAAATTGCTCTTCCACAAAACCAAAGGAAATATTTAGGCAAACAGCACATGACTTCTTTAGCCCAGTTAAGTACTTTTAAAGTAAACAGCCAAAAGTAATCTTAACTGTCCCCCCCCCCCCCCCCCCCGATTACTTCTGTTCAGTGACATTCACAGAACTCAGTTTTATAAATCTGCATTTTTAATGTTTTCTATTGAGAAAATGCTAAGTTTATATACTTTCTATTCCGTTAATATTTTAAAACTATTAAACAATCTTCTTAAATATGTTCATAAAATATATTAACTGATTTTAAAATACAACAGGTGAGCAAAACTATTTTGACTGTATCAGTCTAGAGGAAATCAAGAAATAACACTACTTGTATGAATGTAATTCTTATATTGTTGCATCTCGTTAGAGAGCTTCTCCACTCAAATTTTAAGACTTTCCAAAACATTCTGCATTTCTCTACCTTCTGGAAAGAATCCTTTCCTATAAAACTTTAAAATGCTGGTTTGCTTGCTTTTTAAAATGTAGTTCTAAAAGGACACGTCCACTTAAGCTTAAGGAGAACTGAGAATTACGATAAGCAAGCATGTTTGTTAAAACAATAGAATTCAGATATATCAACCAACGTATTTTCTTTGAGAAAGTGTTTTTGATTATTTTAGCTAAATCGATAGTGTTTAGAATCAAACTAAGAAGGAAGAGTACAAGCTTGATAGAAAAAAAGTATTAGTACATACTGAACATTAGTATTCACACCAGGGTGAACTACAAGATGCCTATGATGACTACTGAGGCATTCATATTTAAAACACACAAAGTCAAGTGAATAAATTGAACATATCTGAAGCAAGAATTCTGTATGATGTTTTTAGAAACTGTCAAAGCTATAGAAGATTATTGTCCTAGCAATAACAAAAAAATACTAAGAATATATCATTACTTTTGTATTGGGCAAAGTGTAGTCAGATTATTGGAAAATAAGAATGCTAAACAAATCTTATTACCTAGCATCACATTATTACAAAATTACTGTATATCCAGAGTATATCTAAGTTCTGCAGGTTATAAATTCTGTGCTTTTCTTTCTAACGATCAACTAGTGATAACAGAACGAAGTACAAGCAAACACGACATTTAAACTAAAGACAGGTAAATTGAAAAGACAGGCCAAGGGCAAACAGAAAATACTTCAAAAAAGTTACTGTGACAGAACAACTTCATGAAATTTTCATATTACTTCTATGCTATTGTCTTTAAAGGTGTCAAATTTGAAAAAGTTGTAAGTTACTTGTTAAAGCCTTTTTCAAGAGTCCTTCCTAATACTGCATCCAAAGAACTATAGCTTGAAGAGGAAAGGTTTTATCTGTATATATAGCAGACATATACACAAACCTACATACACACACATACACGCAAACAAGCACATGCTATTAGAGAGGTCACCTTGCATAGAACTGATAGAGGTTATTGAAGGTCTCTGGGTACTGAGCAGGCAGGTCATTTAGTGTCTAATCAGTGATCCAGAAAAAGCAGTAAACTGAGAAATATGTAAAGCTATTTATAGTAGTTAAGGCCTGAAAAAAGAAAACCACTTCAAAATAACCTAATGTATTTAGAGACACAGAAAGCATGTGAGAAGACAAGACACTTGATTCTAGAAAGGTCAAGCAGATCAGAGAAATATCCTGAGAGATAGAAACCTCATGGTTCTACATTAAGTAAAATCATTCACAAGGGTAATATGGTATTGATATAGCTAACAAAACTACTTTTAAATAAAATTGTCATTTTATTAGCAATGAGACAACAGAATTTTGTCTCTAACAAAATTACCGTCTTTTTGTATTCTATGATTAATGGCTAGTACACAAAATACAAATGGTACCTGGGATGCATGCATAGGTCTGACTACCTCACTGCAACAAACTGGAGAAGAGGAAGTAAAGCCTAGTTAATGTATTTCTGTCTGTTATCTTCGTTCCTCCTTCCTTCTTGTTGTCCGCTTCAATAACAGCCTTTTTTCCTCCTGCCAATATACCGCTTGTGCTGTGACCATTCTACAAAGATTCACAGCACCAATTGGTCAAGGAGCAGATCACTGCTCAATACCCACTCTGACATTACTGAGGAAATTAATTTTGTCTCTTCTACTCGGTTTCTTGAAAGCTACCTTTCTCCAGATTAAAATTTATTAACAGCTACAAATGATGGAGGTAACATTAGGTGCGTATTATTCTCCCAACCCAAGACTGCTTCACTTCACAGTGTTAACAAGTCATTCAATTGTTGTAGCAAGTGCAATTAGGAAACAGAGAAACTCCATACTACAGGCTTTATACAAAGGAGTCCTGTTATGCCTTTTAGAGCATTGAGAAGGCATAGTTCTGACTGTTGTTTAGTATGACTCATTCAGGGACTAAGTATTTCTATTTATGATCCTGTCTTTTACTTTACTCTATAGACCTTTCAGAAATTCCGAAGTGTATAAAGGTTATCCTGTTGCAGTAAGACAATCACAACATTCCTTACAGGATACCCCAGCATTAAAATCACAGGAAGCGGCTTAAGAAGCTTGAGTATTTACAGCTAGAGTAATAAATGCTAATTGTCCCATGTGCAGAAGCTAGCTTTTGTTAGTGCTGGTTCAAGTGTTGTCTCCTACTCTCTCCTCAAGGCAGTAACTTCAGCTCTTCTGCTCTCCTCAGACTCCAGTGGGAAAAAAAAAATAATAAAATAAAACGAAAAGCATAGCTTGCTCTGGCAAGCTGGAAGTTCTGCCTATGCCAACAGGGTAGACATGCTGCAAGACAGGACGGTACAACCGCCTCTATCTGCCTTGTCTTCACAGGGCGCTGATCCTCCTCTGTGGAGTCACCAGTTTGCTGGCAACCTGTAGGAGCCCAACTCTCTTCAAACCTCCCCCTGCCCGTTTAATTTTGGCTTATACTGGCTGGTAAATTTAGAAGCTATTTTTGGAGACAGGGGAAGAAGAGGCCTGACACACTGCATTGGTTTCATTTCCATAGAAACCAGGCTAAAAACACTCAGAAGGGAACAGAAAACGTCTGTTTCAAGGTATTACTTAAGCTACGTACTTAAACATCACCTTCGCAGTATTTAACATTAAAAGTGAAGAAATTAGACCTAGAAAGTTTTCCAACTGCAAGATTACTTTTGCCCGCCTTTTTAATTAAAGGAATAAGGGGAAATTACAGATTACAGTCCAACCCCCCATCACCATGACTATATAGTTGTAAGCAATACAACTGAATTTGTCAAGATAACGGCAAAAAAAAAAAAAAACAAAAAAAAGAAACAAAACAATTGCTAGGACCTCTTAAACTACAAACAACTGCAAGCTACCACCTTCCCCTGCCCTCATCACAGCATTTTAAAAGTGGGATGCAAAGACATTTTTCCCTGTTATTTCTGTATCAGACTTTCTTCTGAAAAAAATGCTTTCCTGTGCGACTGTAGTTTAGTTGGCCATACCTAGCAATAGTTAGCTGTCTAGAAATTCATCTTCATAAAATCCAAAGCAGATTCCTTTAAATGTTGGTTGTATGCAGTGTATCTGGCCGACCAGAAGCTTTACAATTAAAAAAGGGAATATTTGTTAACAGACTTGTATTTCTATTAAACTATACACACAAGTATTTCAACTCCAGCTTTCACAGCTCTTGAACTACAGTACACTCCAGGCTGAAGAGTCAGATGTATCTGTCTTAGCAGATACATTGCAAGATGTGTCTGTCTTAGCACAGCTAAAATTCAAAGCTAGATATAGCAGCAATGTTTTTTCTGACAAACGCTCAAGATCTCATGGAGACTGCCAGAGAATATCTGCAATGTAGAAAAAAAAACACATGGTAAAAGTCACCTGAAGAAAAATAATACACCTTCAGTTTATTTCGCAGAAAATGTCTATAAAACAATAATTTACTATTTCATTCCAGAAGAAGCTAAAAATCAGGGACAGAAATTTCAGCATAAAAATGTTTGAAAATACAGCTATTTTAGCATTAAATTTTTATTACAAATCACTTCTTCAGGTGCTGCATCTTCTCCTTTCCTTAAGTCCTCTATTTTGTTTGTGTGGTTATTTCCAAAGTAATCAGACTGATACCTAAAATCTACTTACACACTATACAGAACATGAAAAAAAAATAAAGTGCTTGGCACAGGGTCCTTTCCTGAAGGGACAGGCTTGGGTATTTTTACTCTTTAAGCCTTTAAAGAAGAAAAAAAGCAAACAAAGAAAAAAAAGAGAACTACCTCACTCTCTGCTTACACTTTTCTTTTGCCTGCAACAGTAATTTTCTCTGACCTACAGAACTTTGCTGGGCTGGGTAACATTTTGCTTCATTTCATAGAACGGTTTGAGTTGAAAAGGACATTAATGACCATCTATCTCCAACCCCCCTGCCCTAGGCAGGGACACCTCCCACCAGACCAGGTTGCTCAAAGCCCCATCCAGCGTGGCCTTGAACACCTCCAGGGATGGGGCATCCACAGCTTCTCTGGGCAGCCTCTGCCAGTGCCATCCTCAGAGTAAGGAATTTCTTCCTTTCCATCTAATCTAAATCTCCCCTCTTTCAGTCTAAATCCATTATTCCGGTCAATACATATGTGATGCATTGACTGACTTGTAGAAGAGTGGCAATATAGGCAAGTTGTTAAGATACACTAAATTTTAAAAAGGGCACAGGAAAAAGATATCACGTGATGACGTCTAATGCCACGTGTATGCTATTTGCACAAGATCAGAATGATGTTTTCTGGTTAACATAGATAAAGTAACACATGCCAGCTCTATTCGCACTGATAGGTTAACATACACAAAAAACACTCAGTAATTCTGGTGACTAATTTTCTGCACATTCCTTAAAAAGTTGTAGGTTTCAATTTAAAAAAAAATGTGATATACAGAAGTTCAGTACATTGTAAAATTGTTGCAACATAATTTCAATGGCACATTACAAGCAGCATGAAAACCTTGTTTAAAAATATAAGCTACTTTCATGCTATTTATAAAATCTCTTCAGTATAGCATAAGATTATCCAGAAGATGCTGCCACAGACAAAAAAAAGCATCTAGCTAGCTTGCTTCTTCTGTCTTTTTTAGATCTTTATGACCAGCTCATCTTGACACAGCCTGACTTTTAGGTAAGCTTTTGCATAAGTTTCAGTAGTAATGGTTCTGCCTGGGACACTGAAGACCAGCATTCTCACCAGCAATTTTCAATTTTGAGTACTTGAATTTGTCCTCCTTTCTAGCCTTTCCCATGATATTACTACAACATTTTTCAGAAAGGTTGGCTCCTCCAGTTTTGAACTCACACTGATCAGTGTATGAGTTCATCCCGATGGTGTTAAAATGAATATAATGCACAGAAACTCCAAAACACCGCATCTTACAATATGCTTTAAGAGAAAGCATGGAGATAACCTAGTTGATCATGCAAATGTTCAAAAAGTTGATCATAATCTAGCTGATCATGCAAATTCAACCTTTGCATGCTAAGCCAGTCAACTGGTACACCTCCTCCATGAAAAGCAATGCTCTCAGCAGCAGAGGCTCATCTTTGTCACTTTGGAGAAGTTAACACTTCCACACTTTTAGTTTTCTACAGCAAGTTTCAGACCATGCCGAAAGGCCAACCGAAAATATCCACTTACTGCAGCTTCTGGTGCTGCAGGGAAGGACTCATCCGAAGATTGCCTCTGCAGTGCTTAACAGCTATCCAACACTTCTGCAGTAGATTCAGGACCCCTTCCATACTGGTGCACAGGTATTTATTCCACAGGAATTGTAACACAGTAAATATTAGAGGTGGAACTAACAGCAGGTTAACAAGAAAACTTCCACCATCTTTATCAGGCTTTCAGGAAGCTTCTCCCTTTTTTTTTTTTTTTTTTTTAAATGTTACACATGATATCTCTATGTACTAAAAAAAATAAAGTTTTTTTTACACCTGCCTATTGGTAATTATTTGTAAACCTACTCTTAACTGTTCCATACAAATGAGATGCTATTCATAAGAAATGCAAGCTTGAAAGGAGAAGGCTCTATCAACATAAAAACAATTTCACTAGACCACATAAGGGTTGCATATTAAGTGCTGGTCTTGTAACCACATCTTGCATTGCCTTTTTCAGTTTTAGTAGTGTAAAGTAGGGTTTCTTCATCTGCAAATAGCAAAGTGTTTATCTTTAGATTTTCTAGGGAAAAAATAAAAACAAATTTTATTTCAAGATTGCTTTTAATTCTGAACCTGTTGTAAAAATAGTTCATGTTAGAGAGAGCTTTTAGTTCAACTTCCCTATCTCTTTTGTTTCTGAATGGCATTATGGTCTCACCAGCTCACACTACACACTAATTGCTTCCGTATTTTTAGAAAAAAATAAACATAAAAACCATACCATTAACCTATAAGTGCCATTCAAGTGTTAAGATCAATCAACTCTCATTTAGGTCACCAAAAGCCACTGAACAATCAAAACTAAAGCCAATAATGTATAAATACTCTTAGACAAGAAATACAAGAGCAGAAGAGAGACATAAATCCTTCCACTAAAGAACTATTTTCTTAGAAGGAAAATAAAAATTCACAACAGCATTCGGAAGAAATCTTTCACAGTTTTTTAAAATAAAATAATATTCGGGGGATGAAGCACACATCATTGCATTTTAGGTTGCTAACTTTATTTTAAGTACAGGTTTTCATCCTTTACCAATAGAATAGCTTACAACAAGATGATGTCTTTTTCCCCAAGCTCCTGTTGTAACACCAGCCCAACGCGAACTCACACAGAGCAGAGTGCCAACTTCCCAGCAAGTTAGGAAGCAAGCTCCTTGTAGTCAGTCATCATCACATGCAATCTCTCCTGAAACATGCAATACTGGCCACAGACACAGAGCTCTAGAAAACTGAAAGTCTCCGAAGATGAAAGTCTCTTAATAAATACCAAACCCTGAAGCAATGAAGGTTATAAGGCACTTCAGTACATTCCGGTAAAACACCGAAGTACAGCAACTTCCAGCTACCTTTTGCTTTTAATTCTTTGATACTTATCTGAAACTAACTGCTCAAATTTAATCAGCACTCCCAAGCACATGGAACATACATTTTTTTTCCTCCACCATCCCATCACTTGGCAAGTCTCCACTATCACATGCTGAGATCGAGTGACAGTCACGATAGTGGAGTGGGTTTTTTTTGTTGTTGTTGCTGTTTTTTTTTTTTTTTTTGCCTGTTGTCATTTTTTAAAATGCTACATCTCTGCAGAAAGTTTTCAACAGTAGTCAACATGTTTTGAGGTCAAAGGTGTAAAATCTGCAGTAGAAGCAGAAAAGCAGAACAGAAGTCCATTGCTGCCGTTCCACAGCTGTGTAGAAATACCAAATGTGTCTGCTAAATAAGGATTAGGTACCATGGAAACCCGCAACCTCTGTCGGCAAACTTCTACTGAACAGAATCCGAAGAGATTTATACTGAATGTTGTTGAAAAATATGTTGCAACAGGATGGCTTTTCTGCCAAAGTTTGACACCCATGTTAAAACTAAGGTGAACCACAGACACTGAAAAGGTTTTATAGGCACTTAACTTAGGAAGCTGTTAAATAATTTTAGTCACTTCTGTTTAACTAGAGATCTAGCCTAGTGGATTTACCAAATTACCAAATTATTCCTCAAAGAAACGTATAACCAGTGGGGGAGGTGGTACTTAGAAATGGTGATCAAGACTTCCTCCTCAAGGGAAAGCGTTCATCTCCCGCAGTGGCTACTTTACACATACAATTTTACTTTTTTTTGGATTGTAATCCAAATTTAAACAATTGCACATTTGATAGCATGACATAAGCATTTCCATTCATTCCCTGTGGCTTCTTAGATATCTATACCTTCCCGACCCCTACATTAATAGCAAATAACCTGCTCATAAAGGACATCAACATACCACGTGTCAATATCAGAACTCTTTTCTAACAGTAAATATTCTAAAAACTAAACTATTCTTAGCAGTGTTAACACTTGCACTTCTCCCCACTTAGTTCTTCAGGTTTCTTCTCTAATACAGAATTATTCAGAGATAATTCTGAATACTTAAATTTTGGTATGAACAAGATAGATCTTTCATATTTATTGTAAAATTTCAAGTCAGATATAGTTTCTAGAAGTTTTTCCTATCACATGATTATAGGAATTAATTGTAAATCTACCAACAAATAAGCGATGTCTCTAACATTAACAAAGAGGACAATTAGGACCAACAGCTTCCAAATCTTTTTTCTGCTAGTGTAAAAATATTTCTAGAAGTTTATGAAAGCGTTCCCTAAAGCCTGTGCACAGTAAGAAATTGTAACTAGTAACTCTAGTTACTAAAAAGATCACCATGTACCACCTAGCTACCTGTTTGTCAAATGGTAACTCAAGAACAGTTTGAGGAACTAGTTTAAACTCTATTTAAAAAAAAAAAAAAAAAGTATAAAACAAGGCTCTCCTCCTTGAACACTTTATCATTCAATTTGAAAATCTAACATACAGACCCACTGGTAAAGAAAAAAAAAAAAGTATTACTCAGTCCAGAGGCCAGTCTAAAGAAACGTTCCGTCCCCAGCACAACTATCAGGAGATGCATGGAAAGCACACAAAAACCTTAGTCACTTATTTGCCACCCATTTTCCTCAAACTTCTCTAACATTCCCAGCTGTTATATTATGGCTGGTAAATGGTACATCTCTGCTTCGTTCATTTAGCATCTGTTATGGATTTGATGTGCATGAATTTACATTCTTGAATCTGCTAATAGTATCTGCCTCAATGATCCTGTGTATTAACAAACCCCATATATTCATTTCTCTTCATGTAGCTTATTTCCTGTGATTTAAACCCAAGTTCAGCATTTCTGGGGGTGAGTAACAGCTCTGCAATGGTTGAGCCCTGATGATCTTACGAGCACCAGGCACTTCCAACTCCCACCACTCATTTTAGACTGCAGTGTTAAGAAGGCTGCCTCCCTTTGCCTGCTGTAGCTCCACCAGGCTCTTGTGAGAATCCCCAAGTGCATACAGTACCCAGCATCTGGGCAGTTCCCAGGTTTCATACAATGAGCCTTCTTGTTCATTCTCAGTATCTTCCATGGTCATGGCCAATGTTCCGTCCGGATTTGTTGGCAGCTGCCACTAACCAACAGCTCCAGCAAAATATCAGCGACAGCTCCAGGAATCACAAATCAAAAGAGGCACCCTCTGACTTACCAGCAGCTTTATAGAATCTGTTCACAAAGTATATTCTGGTCATTTGTCACAAACAAAACATGTAAACTGTAAAATTGCTTAAAAAACAATGACAAAAAAAGTAAATTTGGGAAACAGACAAGGCTTTCACCAATAGCAAATTCAATATTCAACAGCTAGTTCCAGCTTCCATTTTAGCTTGCATTCATTTGGGCTGAAAAATAATCAGTGCTGATTCAAAAAACTGAGTATTATTGTAAATGTAATACATGCTTCACTTAAAAGTCAAAGTACAGTAGAACAGCTCACACACAGTTTCCTAACAAGGACAGTGCAGGAGGGTGCTAAAAATGGCAAATTCATTTTACAGGGGGAAGGATAAGGAAAGAATAGTTTTTTTGTTGTTATTGTTATTTCGTTTGTCTTTTTTGTTTGTTTTGTTTTTTTCTCTTAGAGAAGTATCATAACTGCACTGCAGGAGGAGCATAAAATTTCACCTTAAATCCCTGACCAAAGTTAGGCAGAAAAAAAAAAACAGACTCCAGTTTATGCCTCTTATATCACAGGTAATTATGTGTCCTTGAAAATTCTGGAGTGGAACTAAGAAAAACCTTAAAGTGTCTCAACTTTTTTGAGAACACTGAGGTTTTTTCTCTCTTCTGTATTTGAAAAAGCTAGTCATGAAGGAACAGTCTCCTACTCAACACCACAAAGTAGCCCAAAAACAAAAATATTAATTAAATAACACAGATCAAAAAAATGATCAAGTCAGTAAAAACTCACTCCTTATAAGCAGGTCAATTACGTGTGATTTTTTGAACATAGCTCCTTCTCCTAGTAATAGGAAAATGGAGTATTCAAGCTCATCAATTTAATATAACAATAAACTGTAGAGAAAAAATAGAGACAGTTGTTGTAACAGGTTAAAAAACCCACACAGATACACAATATGACCTGAACATACTTTCTATGCATTACATGCAGAAGAACAAGCTCTACTGAAGAAATCCTCAGTTTGATTTATTGTCTTATCCTTCTCCATCCACTACAGGATACACAGCTTTAATAAAACAAACACAACAACAACGACCTATAGGCCCTTTCTTTAAGGAATGCATTTTTATGTCTCAACAGATAGTTGTTAGATAGAGCTAGAGTGTTTGAAAACAGGTCTACATAATACATGGCCCAAAGGACAATTCTCTGGACCCCTCAATATTTTGATGATGCACACATCTAGAAGCAGGTACTTTCCAGCAGGCCAAATTTTTAACTGTGAGGAAGCTAAACATCAACAAAACAAAGCACCATAACAGTCTAGGAGGAAGCTCAACTGTTCAGAGGAGAGTAGCAGATCACCAAACCGGTGCTACCTCTGAACCCTGGTAAGTAGATAAGAATAGCAGACCCTGAGGTACAGGGAAGGAACACAGAACAATGCTCATCACCAGCTGTAGACCAATACTGCAGGGCCTTAGCAGCCTACTGATCTGTCTGAATTATGCTCTCTCATTCTAGGATTTGGAATAGGTTTTTAATAGTATACAGCTTATAACGTTATTTTTCCTAATTGCATTTGGTGCAAGCCTATGTTGTGACCCCAGTGTTAGAACTTTAACTAAGAAAATCTTAACGCTTCGGTACATTCCTTAAAAATACCTTAGGTACTGTTTCCTTTAAATTGCAAAATGACAATAAATTACAAACACCACAATCAACTGCACAACTGGCCTCAATAATACCCAGCATTGTTATTCTAACCATTTTGTGCTTTATCTAAGGCATCCCTCACCTCACAAAAATAAGTGTTAACCACACTAAGCATTACCAGAGCAATGTTTAAATGCAAGCTTACGCTATTTTGCAAAAGTTAAAAGGTTATTTCTCAATAAAGAGATAGGATGATGTTTACGGTATCGTCTATCATTTCTTCAAGGCTGCTCTACATAATCTTTTCAAATTCAGCAAGGAAAAGCAAAAACAGGTTCACTGATTCAGGCTACATACACAGCTTTACCAAGAACTTGATCCTGACCCCTCTTACAGTTAACATTAACAGGTTTAGTGCCAAAATGTAAAATATTCTTCAAAGCTAAAATGGACAAATTATGTTTGTGAACTACTACACAGTAGTCAAGAGACCGAGATTTCTCCTCTCTTTTTATTCCTGGAAGGCCACGTTTTACAAGAAGGAATATGACAAACCTCTGCCAAGTACTTCCAACAGTAACCGAAGAAAATGAAAAGTGGTTTTACAGACAACAACAAAAAAAAGTAACATACAGGATATTGACCAGATTTTGTTGTGTCTACATCAAAGTTTTAAGGCCTGTTTTCTAAATCATTCTGTCCATTCCTCAGCTGAATGAGGAACAGTCAGGGACGAGGGGAGGAGGGAGGAGGAAGGGGGTGGCTCAATACCTAATTGGAGTTGGATTTGATGATCATCATGGGTCCTTTCCAACTCAGGATATCATATAATGCTTTGGTTACAGCGTGACTGAAAAGTAAGTTTGACTGTTCCTGCTTTAGGCTAATCTTAGCCTGTGATAATGGAAATGATGCTTAAGTGGAATAAACAGTTAAATGTTAAAATGGAAATATATTTTCCACTTTCATTATAAGACTCAAAGTCATAAGGCATCCACATCCTGACATCTGTGAGCCCTGGCTGTGCAAGTCAGAAATGACTTCAGCACAAAACAGAAGAAGTTAGTCATTTTCATTAAAAACACAGCTGGCAAAGGGGGTGCCCATTTTATTAAAACATGCTAGCTGTTACAGTACTTGTCCAGGAAGTGGGAGACCTAAGCCTGAGGCAGCTCAAACCCACAGTCTTGGCTGTACAATAGTTCAGCTTTAGTAGGAAGCATTGGCAGTGCTTCTCCAAGCTAACAAGTTGCCAATTTTTTTCATTCTTTTTTGCCCATCTCCTCTTCAGATTACTTTTCTTCTCAGCATGAAATCAATTTGCCCACTGTGGGTGTGCTGGTACGTGCCCATTTCATCACTCCCCTTTCCAAAGCAACTTAAGCACCTGAAGTCTAGAAGGAGGTTTGGAGGCTATGCAACTCAACACCACGATCAGATCTACAACAGAAAACTAGGGACTACGTCCCAAGAAATTAGGATTAGCAATACATACTACCAGTTGTACTGATGATACATACTTCCTTGTTTTGTTAACACTGTCATTAGGAATAATGTTCCAAAAATAGCCTAGAATTAGGCATTTCTGCTAAGTGCCTCATTTTCATCCCACCTGGAAGACTAGTACTAAAACTTTGCATTAACACAGCACTTTATAAGTACTACATTTCTGATGCTCTCCTAATGTACTTCCCACCTCATTTTTCATGCAAAGAAGCTCACAGAGTGCTTCAAGTTCCTCTTTTTTAAAGTTGAATGATCTGAACAGATCAAGCTTGGCCACATCACAGGCGTCTTCTGCTGAGAACCGTGTTATTTGAAAGCATTTTCTTCCCGTTACCAAACTTCTGCCTTTTATTACTATTTAACAGTTACAAGACTTCCTAGACGTGTCAGATACACGTGACAGCCTGAAGATTTCCTTGTACCTTCCACAGCTTAATGTCACATCTTAGGGCAGGCACATCCTTCTTTTAAGAACCTAAAAAACCCCCACAGCTTTCACAAGCCAACAGCTTGCTGCACCAGAACAGACACTGATATTCCCATCCTTTCCTCCCCGCCTCTCTCTCTTGCTCAGACTTAACCCTAAATCTATGCCTGAGAATACTTTTGGAGAAAGACATGAGTGGAATAACCCAGGTACATTTTACCAGTGTACATTACTCATTTTGCTCAGTACGGTAATACTGGTGCCCTATATAACTAATCCAGTTTGTACACGGGGCTGATGAAAACCGCCTTACTTCCCCTCGCGCCCCCACCAAAAAGACAGGAAGCTGCCCACATGCCACAACCTGCGCCCACACAAAGCAGCAGCAAGCTATTGTAGCTGCAGCCGCTCCTGCTCATTCAGTGAGACAGGGCTTCTTCCTCTGAATCAGGCACAGAGCTGGGTATTAAAGCTGTGGTCCTCCAAAAAGGGATCCAAAACCATGGCAAGGACAGCACACTGAAGTCAGAGCACACCAAGTCAGAGCATCCTGCTTTATAGGTATAACACCTTCTGTCTCCTTGTAAATATCTAGTACCTCATCTCCTTGACTTGAGAGGCGCACACAGAGATTTGAGGTTTAGTTCCTTGTTTCATATGGACCAGAAAAGCATTCAAAAAGCATAACTGAAAGTGAAAAATTTAAGATTTACTATTTTTTAAACATTCACTGCATCACTACCATATCCGAAAACATACCTGAACATTAATAAGTTTTCGTCTTCATTTGTAACAAAATTCCTCAAAAAATAGGGGAAGTTTATAAGGTAAATTAGGTAAACAGGTAAAAATGTTACAGAAATATTCAAAATTCTGTTTATTATTACATCATAAAAATGAGACGTAAAAACAGTCCATTCTTTAAAAGTGTAATCCACCTCATTTCAGTAGATCCTCTTTAGTCCTTCTAAACTATTAAAAAGGTCCACACTAGGAGCTTCAAGTACAAAATTAAGGTGCACTGAAAAAACTTTATCTTCAATGAATACGAGGTTTGTACCCCTGGAAGGGCCAGCTTAACTGTCATAGGCAAGCAACAGCAAAGCTTATCACTTAATGCATCTTTACTCAGTATTCTTCAGTACCATAAACTGAATCTCTTAAGTGCAACATCTTATCTCCAGGTCTGACTTCACAATCAGATCTGTGGAAAGCAACAGAAGTCTCCCTAATGTAAACTGGCTCAATCTGCTCGGTAATACCAATTACATAAGAGCACTCCAAAACCAATAAATGTTAGATATAGGCTAGAGTTCTCATTTTAAAGATGCTGAATAATCAGTGTTTGGTTTTATTTATTTGCCAGTCACTACTTAGTCCCATGAAAAGAAAGGAAGGAGAAAATTTCCTTTGTGCACATTTCCTGTGTAGGCTGACTTTCATGTTTATGTAAGACCTACAAAGACCATTTGACTTTGATTAAGGTTCAACCAGATAACATTGTGAGAGGAAAGAGTCAATGACAATGGAGTTAAGATGTACTGTTTATGTGGCAAGGTTTTGGTTGCAGGAAGCTGCAGGGGTGTTTTTTCTCTAAGAGACTGGGAGCTGCCCCCCTTTCCCTCACATCAGAGGGGACCAGTTCAAGCCAGCTCCAAAAGGGACCCACCGCTGGCCAAAGCAGCCTGTGGAGAGGCCTCTGGTGGAACAGGCTGTCCCCCTGCAGCCCATGTGTCCCACATGGAGCAGATCTCCACGCTGCAGCCCGTGGAGGAGCCCCCAGTGGAGCAGGTGGATGTGGCCTGGAGGAGGCTGCGGCCCATGGAGAGCCCCCGCAGGAGCAGGCCCCGGGCCGGAGCTGCAGCCCGTGGAGAGGAGCCCACACAGGAGCAGGGGGTCTGGGGGGAGCTGCCTCCCGTGGGGGACCTGTGGTGGAGCAATTTGCTCCTGGGGGATGGACCCCGTGGTACGGAGCCGTGTGGGAGCAGTTCCTGAAGGACTTGTATCCTACAGGAGGGACCCCACACTGGAGCAGGAGAAGAGAAGGAAAAGGAGAAAAGAGTGGCAGTGACAAAGCACTATGGGCTTACTGCAGCCCCCATGTCCCTGTGCCACTTGGGGCTGGTAAAATAGGTAGAAGAGTTAATATTAAAGTTGAGCCTAGAAGAAGGGGGGTAGAGAGAATGTAGTTTTAGTGTTCTCTTTATTTCTTACTGCTCTACTTTTATTAATTGGCCATAAATTAGTCTTCCCCAAATCAAGTTTGTTTTGCCTGTGACAGTAACTGGTGAGCGATCTCCCCGTCCTTATCTCAGTCCATGAGGTATCTCATCCTATTTTCCTACATTTCCCATTCACCTGCCTTGCCAAGGAGGGGGAGTGAGAGAGCAGCGTGGTGGGCAGCTGGCAGCCAGCCGGCAGCCAGCCAAGGTCAACCCACCACAGAAGAGATGCAGATCATTAAGCATTACCTGAGATAATTTTAAAACTATTCACAACGTGTAGCACTATGCAGGGGAATTAACTGGAATGAAGTATTTATAGCAGCAACTTTCATTTCTTCATCCTGTTCCTAAAAAGCATACACATCTTAACTTTTATATAAGATTCACACACCTATAAAAAAAAAAAAAGTTTCTTTAATCCTCTTTAATCCTATATAGTGCCATACAATAGCAGGCTGAGGTCTTGGGAGTCTTGCATCACACATCACTCACAAATCACAGCAGCATTCCCAAACCCCACCAAACTCCAGGTGCTCCTGTGACAACAGCAAGTCCAGTGACAGCTAAACTGACACCCATGTGGACAGCTGCTTCTGGCTCTACCTACCTAGCCATTTTACCATTCACCTATATAGATATGACCTCCCATACAAATCAAAGATCGCTGGCTACCTGATCCCAGAAAAACAACCTAAAGTTTTCATCAGGAACATCCAGGGGGGAGTTATAATTATTAAGCAGTTCAGAATATAAATTCTAGAGCTTTTCATTGGTTTTATGCACCTAGATCACACATATATTTGAAGTCTTCCCTCATGACACAGTTACCTGGAAAACCACATTTCACAGAAAAAGGCAATCCCAAGCTTTAGGACTTGGTTGCTCACTCAGTTTTACGCACTGCAGAAAACAGCTGCCTTTCTTTTGCTTCGCTTCGGTAGAGATTCACGAAGCATCATTCGAGTCATCTTTTTCTGCAAACAAGTTGGACTATGAGCAAACATTTCAGACAGCAAGATAGCAATGCACAAATTAAAGTCAGATGACAAAGAGCAAGAAGTTAAAAAGAATCAGGAAAGTGATCACTGAAGAATTTTTAATTATCATTTTCCTAGAGTTGATGCCTCATTCCGCTTGTCTACTAACAAGCAGAATAGGGGAAGAAAACAATCAAACAAAACAAAACAAAAAAAAAAAGACAGCAAGGAGAAAGGAAAACAACTGAACTGATTATGCCTGGATTGAAGTTTTAAGTCATTTACCAACAGAATTGCAGTATGTAAGTGACTAAGAAGGGGGGGGGGGAGGGAAAGGAAGTAAAGCAAGACAGCAAAGATTGGCTGATTTATTTCTGATGTCATATTCCTGCAGGAAAGCATGACAAGTTCTTACCCATCAATTAGTTGTCTTTTTGCCCTATAAAGGGAGGACAAAAAAGGAGGGGCAGAGAGCAATACAAGTCACACATGCCTGCGGCAGACAGTTACGTAATGCTGATTTACTGCCCACTCTTAGTTTACAACACTTACTTCGCTGCAATTCCAAACAGCAGCTTTTTAGCAGTTGCATCGTTTGAACATTTTTGAAATGCTTTTTAAATAAAATACAGATGCAAAAGAAAGAATAGGATGCAGAATGAAGCATTAGTAGTGTTTCTGTCAAAAAAAAAAAATAAGAAAAAACGAGGGCTAAATTTATGATCAGATATTCTATCTCATTAAAAGTGCTAAAAGTGGTTTGTGGTGCAAAAGCTTAAAATTCAAGTGCTCGTAATTCTTGAAGCTTTTTAACTTGTTTAAAGAAGCCACAAACAAGAAGAGAGAGCAGTGAGATAGCTCCTTCAACTTCACTGAAGTCCTACTGTTACTGCTATGAACAGAAACGTAAGCCAATAATTGTTATTACTTAGAAGAGAACTTGCACTGAATAGACAAAGAAGAAAAGAAAAAGATCAGTTAGAAGTAAAGGCAGAACTAAAGGAAAAAAAAAGAAAAAAAAAAGAAAAAGGAGTTCTTGCTATTACTCATGAAGGCAAAAAGTAAAGGACGTAGAGTGAACATACCAGAACTGGTCAGATTTCATAAGCTTAGCACTCAGGGAGTGGTACATGCACAAAACCAATGCAGTATTAGCCACGTTAAGTAGTATTTCATTTCTATATTTTGTCCTCAAGGATTAGGACATGACCATAAAATCTGCAATAATCTACTGCCTACTACCTATCACAGACATTACATAAGCAAATACCTCATAACACTTAAGATCACAAGCTTGAATAATCAGGTGCTAATTAAGTACATCTGCAATTGCTTGGTTCCTTCCATTCTCTGACCCAACACAGTAAGTATTACAAAAATCTCGATGTCTGACAGTCAGATATAATGGAGAGAAAAATCAAACAACATGGTCTTACCTATGGGATAGTAATTAGGAAGGTATTTTAAACTTCAGAGTACATCAGAGATTAAAATTGCACTTTCATTATGACTTACAATAAATTCAATGGAACTTAACGTGCTGTAATTACAAAGGCTTCAGAGACACTTCTCTAACAAAACCTCAGTGACATAAATTGGCCACAAAATTTAACATACATGGGGAAGAGAATGGGCTAACACCTACTATGTAACATTAAGATTAGCCCTTTCGGAAGGCCACAACAAGAAGCATTTCTGCAAAGCTAGGCATCAGCATCACAGCTGGAAGTTACAGATGTAACTTAAAACACTAGTGACAAATTATTTCTTTGTTCCATCCTCCCGTGTTCTACTCTACTCCTTTGAATAACAGAATTATTATTGTTTTTTTAAACTTTGAAAACATACCCAGGTTATTTTAGGCCTTGGGGAGGATACAGCATTTGAAGGCTGTTAAAAAAAAAGTCTGCCAGCATTCCCATTCTCCTCTGCAAAAAAAAAGGAAGGAATGACTTCAGGACTTCTGCTGACTTTAGCTAAATTACGGTCATGTGGCACAGGAAGAGAAGCACTGACCCACAAAGTGCTTTGGGACCTGCTGCTGTACGCAAGGCACACGGCGCTCCTCAGAAGTCACAGGCTGCTGGGTCTGCTCATCTACGACAGTCCCAGTGTACCATCACCCAAGAGCATATAGCAACCTCCCACACCGCTTGCCGAGCTCTCAACAGAAATATGCCAGACCTGTAACAAGGTATTTGCTGCTCTGGTTTTGTACGTCACGACTGAGGAACCTGAATATAGATATCAGCTTTTATTTCTACATTAAAATGTAAAGCAAGCTGATCGCTTGCAACCCAGAGGCAACTTTTATATCTGGAGAAATGTGTAAAGAAGCCTCGGACATACAAGGTATGCACAGAAGTGGACGTGATGACTTCTGTCGACGTTATTTTCAATACTCGAGATGTAAAAAAGAAAAAAAACAGAACAAAACAAAAACAAACCAGTAAGATAAATTCAGCACTTGGGCAAACGATCATAGAAGAAACAGGATATACGAGCAGAGATTTCAGGCTTTCACAGCGTAAGTTATGTACACAGCAAAGCCATAAAACAGAAGGAAGCGAGGGATTAAATGGAAACTTTTGGGGACACGAGCTGTGCTCACATCCTCTTTTTCGACCAACAACCTTTTATATCGAGAGCAACTGATATTAAACGAGGCTGGTCCGGAATCACAGGGTTCTGGATGGGTATAACCAGCGACAAGACCCACAGAGGGGCACAACCGACCATAAATCAGTAACTGCAAAATAATAACAACTATGAAAATAATGAAAATAAAGCAGGCGGTGCCAGCAGCTCGGGCAGGAGGCAAACCCGCACGGAGCACAACGCCTGAAGGTCACCCGCCTGCGACCCACAGCCCCCTGCCTCCAAGCGAGAGGCGGCCGAGAAAAATAGGGTGGGAAAAAAAAAAATAAATAAATAAAAACAATTAATTTAAAAAATAAAATATAAAGGGTGGGGAAAGGGCTCGCCCCCCTCCCCGCCGGGGACAAGGCGCTCACCACTCGGTATCGGCTGGCGGGCTGGTGGTGCTCCATGCTGGCCGCTCCTCCGACCCCACCGGCCCGGCCCAGCCCGACCCTTCCCTTCCCTTCCCTTCCCGTGCCGTGCCGTGCCGGTCCTCCCCCGCCCCTGTCCCCGTCCCTTCCCCTTCCCTTCCCTTCCCCGCCCCACCGAAGCCGCCGCCGCCGCCGCCCCGGCACAGCGCGGCCCTGCCCCCTCCCGGGGCGGAGCCCTCGGAGCCGCGGCCCCGCCCCGCCTCCGTGACGCGCATGCGCGGGGCTGCGGCCGCTAAAGGGAGCGGTTGGGTGGGAGTGGGGGGGTTGAGTGCGGCTCTGTGGGGTTGTGGCTGTCCCCAAAGGCGGCCCAGCAGCTGCAGGGCGCTGCGCTGCCCCTACAGGCAGCAGGGCACCGCCTGGGGGTGTCTAGTTGGCATCTCCCTGTGTATTAAGCAGTTGGGCTGGTGTGACCTCAGTTCAAAACACTCTGAGGGGGGCAAGCTGCCGCCATTTCCTTCCCCTTTTCCCCTTAAATGTCTCCTAAACCCCATAAACGTCTCCTGGAGCCCTTAAACGTCTCCTCAAACCCATAAACGTTTCCTCAAACCCATAAAGCCTCACCACACCCGCGTGCTTTATGACCTGGTGGAGCAGAAGCAGTGAGAAACACGGTCGCCCACAGCGGGGCCGGGATGAGTCACACCGGGGCTCTTGCACGCTGGGCTGGGCGGCTGCGGCATGGGGCGACCTGGAAAATGCTGAGAGCACAGCTCCCTGCTGCTCGCATGCAGCACGGGGCATGGCTGGCCCCAGAGAGGAACACTCCAGAAAGCGGTTTCTTGCCACCGCTGTTGTGGCAGAGCTTTATCCCATCCAGGCGGCCGCCTTTCACCAGGCCGCTGGTTTACTTGGAGGCCGCCTGGAGCTGCGGGGTGAGAGCTTTCATGCAGGCAGCCTGGAGAAAGTCTTGAGGGAGCTGAGTTTTAAGTCCCAGCGTGTAGGAGGGCAGAGAAGTGGAGGGAGAGCTCCGTGGCTGGTCCCCAGTCGGGCGTGGGAGTGAAGCTGTGCTGGATGATGAGGCAGGAGGGGGTGGATATATGATGCCTGGTGGCCTCCTGAAGCCAGCCTCTGCCTAGCGCAGCTCTCAGCAAAGGGACCCCAACGAGCCCCAGGTGGGATGTTGGGGGACTTCTCTATTGCTTCTTGCGTTTCTTATTGTTTCTCCTAGAACTTTGTTGCGTGTGTAAAGCCCTGCCGGTTTGGAAACAAAGTTGGCAGAGACATATGGGTTACAAATGGATTAAAGTTATTAGTTTCCTAGCAGGATTTCCTCCTTTTTCCCCTCTCCCTCTATACATAATGAAAGTTTCTATGTTTAATTATTCTGTCTTAAAAGGAACAATTATTATTAAAGGTCATGTTGAGTTTAGAAATAGTATGTACAGAGTCCTGTACTGTGCTTCTGTTACCAAATAGAAGGAAAATCTCTTAATTGTATTACCAGATTCCATGGCAAATGGAATTTAGATCACTCATGTAATAATAGGTTTAACTCCATGTCTTCTATACTGCTCAAAACAAATTTCCCAAAAGTAAACCCTTTCTGAAGTGTTCATGGCACATTTTGAAAATGTCACCTGACCTCTTTTTTTTTTTTTTTTCATGTACCTCTCAGCTCTGTGGAATGCACTGTCCTAGAAACTCAAACTTGGGCATTAGTTAATAGCTTCCGAATACCATTTCACTCTGTAAATGTTAGAGTACAATTCAGCAAGCATTTATTAAGATGCAACTTTGATATTTGAACTTCTACAGATTAATTCTCTTTTAAAAGAATAAATGACTGTAGGCAAGATCTAGAAGGTCTTAATAGCAAAATTTAAAAATATTCTGTAGAAGCTTGGAAAAAGCACCCATAGAGGTAGCAGTGGATTCAGAAAGTTTGTGTGGGAAGAGAGTTTCATACTTAGGGATAAATTTTGGATGAGTGATGCAAATGAGAAGATACACAGAGACACAGCTTCTTTTTCTTTAGTAATATTATCAAAGTGCTTATGGGACTACCCTCAAAATAGACAATGTGACTAATTTAGGCTTTGAATGTGTCCGTCTTTCAGTTCTTGTTCTTTCTGGAACATTGTAGATCTCTTTTTTATCTCTAAGTAGCTGAGTAGGTGGCTGTGTCACTGCACTGATAGAAAGCTAAAAAAGGAAGGTCATGCATTTCTGTCAGATCTTCATATTTTCAAAATAGTGCTATCTCTGTATTTTAATTTAACTGTCTGGTGCCAGAGGTTTTGACTATGACATAATATTAAGTGACAGTAATCATAGTGCAGGGCAAAGTAATCAGCAAGCACTAAGACATATAAGTATATATTGAATATATTTAAGTATATATAAGTATATTGAATGTAAGATGTTAACTTCAGAACTATTAGAGTTTTATTACTTTGATGAACAAGTCATGTTGACTAAAACACTTGAATAATGTTAGTTTTTATGTTTACATTTTCAGCTTGACCTTCTTAAACCTTAAGGGCCTAAAGAGACAGTAACACTTATCACTGTTTTCTGGATCTTGTAGTAAATCGTTTACTGTAAAAGAGCTGCATTTATGGAACATGTTCACCATGTAAAGAAAATAGTGTCAAAATGACATTTAAAAAAATACATTGCTTCAGATTTGCTTCAGGAAAGAAGAAACCTATTTGCGTTTAGTCAGCAAGTTTGCAACAGTTTAAACTTTGCTCTACTATGCAAATGAGCCTACAAAGGAATCTTCTTGGTAGTAACAACTATTGCAAGCTCAGTTCTGTGAAAAGTTGACTTAAAGGATGTGATCTGAATTCAGACAAGTCTGAACTTAATCACACAAAGGCAAGCAGTACAAGACTTAACAACTTTAAACTTGTTTTTCACTCATTGTTCTATCAGTGGTCACCAAGTACAGAAGGGCTATATTTAACTTTACACTTCTTCACCTGTATAAGTCTATTTGAAATTTTATTGTTTCTGCTGGAGCACACACATTAAGAAAATAGATATCAAAACTAGGCTAATGTTATCTTAATAAACATACATAAAACCAATGCTGCATGTTTATATCGCTTTACAATTTTACACTATTTTAAGTAGATATTATGTTTACTGTGCTATTTTTTTGTTGTAATATATAAAAAAATTAGCATAAAAGCTGTACCTTGATATTCAAAAACTGAAGAGAAAAAAATGCCAGATTTTGTGGCTTCATTTTGCATCTTGAACAGTGATCTTCAAATCTCTAATGCAAATAATGTCAGGGGAAATAAATAGATTTTTCCAAATACAAATTGAATAAATTAACGTACCTGATTTAGTCATGGATCAATCTGAAACCAGGGTGTGAATTTACTGACTGTATTTATTTTCTCCACTTCTTTCAACCTCTTATTATAAACTATTTTGTTTCAATTCCAAGTTCCTGGTTATGTGTACAGTTTCTGATCTCTTTGTGGATGTAGATACTTTAAGCAGGAAGTTGGCTTAAAGAAGCCACTGGGACTGAATTTCTTAGAAAGAAACAGCAGGAGGTTGGCTTGGCTTTCTTCATCTTTTCTTCTCCTTTCCTAGGGAACACAGGCAATACCAGAGCTATCACTAACAGGAACACGCATCTACTTTTAAGATTTTTTAGATGAATACGCATTTTCAATTACGTTGTCATCATCTTTGTTGAGTGTGTTTATAAATGTCTTGCAAACCTGGTCCTTGGTTATGTCCAAATACCACGCAGATAGATCTGAACAAGCTCAAACTGTAATTACTGCAACACAATGCTTAGGGTGGAAAACGTCTCAAATATTTGCCTTGGTCTAGGACGAATTTTGCAGTCTGCGCTGATCTTTCTATTGCCACAGCTATTTCCTGTTAGTCACAGAGACAGTTTAAAACTAGTTCAGGTATATAATGAGAAGCTTGTCACAGCTAGGCAAATAATACTTTGTCTAAATTTGTAGTGTGGTCAGATCCTTATGTCTCTTTTGTCTCCCAGGCAATTAACACTAATTGCCATGAGCATGGATAAAAGAGGAAACCAAAGAAGTGAAGGAAAATGATCAGCCAAACAGACATAACCATGCTTCAGACAGATTCAGGAAGCCAATGCTCACAGTGGCGTTGATGCAGCTTCTCCAGTATATCTTGATGTTTTGGGGGAAAAAAAAAAAAAAAAAAAAAAAAAAAAAGGCACAGCAAGCTGCCACAGAGCTATGTTTTCATAGCCAATTTTGTGGAGTAATCCGTGAAGCCAGAGGAAATTGGACTTAGTCCGTAAATAAAGGCTGCTGCAGCGTGTGCTCGTCTCTGAGAAGTTCTTCCTAAAAGCTGTATTTTTATGTAATGTGATACAAACTGGATGTTGCTGTGAAGAGCGAATGAAAGAACTGACGGAGTTTGACACAAGTGGCAGAGGGGGTTACAGCAGTGAGCAAGAAGTGTCTGCTTCCACCTCATCGGAGAGGTATGTGTGCTTCAAGAGAAGAATCACAGCAGTGAATGCTTGCCTGCATGCAGGTTCAACTTCTTTTATCTTTAAAACCAGTTATCTGTTTAAAATCTATATGTTTATAACTTTTTTTAAACACCTTGTAATAAAATATAATCATTTAAATATTTGTGGCCAACAAACACAGGTGGTGAGCACTACCTGAGAAAATACATCCCTGAATTAAATACAATTTTTAAAAATGTGTGTGGTATAGTTTTTTCAGTGTTTCTCCAGGTACAGGTATGATGTTAAAACCCTAGTCTTGGCAATACCCAACATGTTATGTTATGGAAATAAACAATGTTTAAAAAAAGAAAAAAAAAAGAAAAAGAAAAAATCCCCATATGGCCTCAAAGTTTCCGTTTAGCAAACAGAGCTGAATGGAATGTGCTCTGTCAGGCAGAGCAAATAAAACTGATGACAGTAAAGTAGAAATACAGAATGTAAATATATGCCAAATTATGAAGTCATGTAGTAAATATGTGAGAAAGTATCTCCTGTTACAAAACAATGAACGAAAAAAAAATCCCCAAACCCTTGGTCTGATGGAAAAAATGGAAGAAATGGTAGAAAATACAGATGGCAGTATGCTTTGTGCATTGACAGTCAATACAGATGGATACTGCAAGAAGAAATCTTTTGCTCTTATGAAGTCCTATTTGGACAAGGTATTTCTGCTATCTTGACAATACTTGTATTTTTTGTTGTTGTTGTTGTTCTGACAAGTAGGTTTGATTAAGTAGGAAACAATTCTAGTGTGTATTACTTAGGAAAGAGATTATTCAAATATTTTTTCACCCATTAATCTGAAAGTTACTTGTCTAAAAGCTGTTCTCAGTCTTCTTGGAATTAAGTGAATGCTGTCTACGTGTTAAAACACCCCAAATTAAATTACATAAGAACAAGTGTGCAATAAATCTAAGCAGTAAAGGCCTGGATGCTGTCTGAAAATCATTTTGTTATACAACTAGAAGTGGAGAGGCCAAGGAATAGATACACAAGTAACTCCATGCTCTTGTAGTTCCAATGTTGCTTTGAAATATTAACTGCAATGTGTGGTCTCTGTCCCACAGGAACAGAGGGAAGCTGAATATATATTCAGAGTGAGTTACTGCTAGGTCAGTAAGTTTAATGCATTGGCATTTCTCCTAACACTTATAAAACAATATAAAAATCTGCTTGAAAAATCTATAAAATGAAAATTTTATTTTCATTATCAAAATGATACTGATGATTCAAATTAGATGTCCCATGACACACTGTCCTGCACACTACAGATAATAGTTTTGTTCTGGATAACATTTATTTTTCTCATCTTTATATATGTTTCACATACGGCTTTTGAGCAGACTTTATGCCCAAATTGATTTTCTTCTATATAAAATAAAGCTCTGACAAATTATAATCCTCTTGGATTAGGAAGCACCATTCTCTCCTTTTTGCAATACAATTGCATTAAAAATATACAATGCTGCACAAATATACAATGGCTTCATATAACGCTAGCTTAACTTCCTTTGTAAGTCAGAATATAAACAAAAATATATCATTACCTTATCATTACTACCATATCATAAACTGAATCTAGCCAGTTGCAACACTAATAATAAATTCTGCCTAAGGCCGCATGCTTTGAGTTTTCTGTTGATAGGCCATAAGTATTCTATATCAGGTAAAGCCCTTCATTTAGAGGATTTCTGACATACATAGTTTTGGCTATTAATTAGGTAGATGTGTTTAGATGGGAGTTAAAGCTGAGTATGGCTGAATACTTCAACAGGCAACTAGTTAAACATGGACAGAAGTATGCTTTTTCACTGGACTAGCAGGTTAACAGTCAAACGTGCTACATTGCCAGGCTGCACTGTACTGTTTTGGCTAAATAGTGGCAGTCACCCAAAGTTTATACAGACACACCTCGGGAACTGGTAATACCCAAACACATAGTGACATCTGTAATTAAAATTGCTCAAGTCTTTCCCATAGTTATGTTTTCAAAAGCAGGTAGCTTTCTGGGAAAAAATGATTAATGCACTCAGTTTTGAGTGGAAGCGTCCTTCAGCATCTGCAGTGACTCAGGACTGCAGTGACAGAAAGTAAAACTGAATTTTGAGACATCATCTTCACTGACAGTTTCCACTGAAGCTAGCTTTTAGTCAGTTGTGTGGTGCATGTATATAGCTTCAGGCATGGCATTTCAGCACTCACATTAGCTTTGAGGCAAAAATACAGTGCTACGCTTGAGTGTTTAAATGCTGCTGAGTTTCAGTCAGGGCTTGATCCCGCACAGGGTTATGCTAGTTCAGCTAAAGGAGGAACATTTATGTTGAAATATTGTCAGCTGTGTTGCCCAGATTTATTCTACTACAGAGGTGTTAGTTCACCTAAATGTAGATGTTTCTGTTACAGATGTCTGCATCTGATCTAGATAGCTGGTCATTCTTTATACTCAGTGGAGAAAAACAGGCACTTTCAGCATTCAATTCTTCTTCTCATTCAAAGATAGATGCCTAAAATCAGTTAGATGAGATCAGGCTGTTGCTCTGTTTCTCTTCCATGAGTACAAAAGCAGACACTGATGAATAGGTTGGCTGTAGATGTTGACACAATAGACACACGGAGTTTGGTAAAATTAGTTTTACCTTAGTGACCATGTGTCAAGGTCAGAGCACGTTGGCTACTGGTACTCAGTGAGGATATGTAAGACCACGTAGTTCCTTTGTGTCTCTTGCCAAAGTTATAAGTGTTGAATTGAGCAGTACGTTGGTAAATTGGCCAAAACCGAATATTAATTTAAAAAGCTTAATAATAGCATAAGAATAAATCATATAGACCTCTACGGTACTAGAAAATTCTTGGCCATCAGAAGATGGCCAAGGGTCCCATCCCTGCCAACAAAAGCCTGGGTCCCATCCCTGCCAACAAAACCTAAAGGTCCCAGACAACTACAGTTACATTGAGGTAAATACATGTAAGTAGTCCGTCCTTGAAGGGCTTGCTCTTTGCTGATTTTCTTCATTCACAAGCAGTGACCTTAGCTGAGGACCAAGGCATCGTTCTTCTAAAAGGAGTGTCAGCTCCGTCACTTCTGTCAAGGACAAATGCCACATAAAGCAGATGCTGAAATCTGACCATTCTGCATGTTACAGAACCACAGAATCAGAATTGTGGAGTCACAGGATGGCTGAGATTGGAAGGGGCTTGTTGAGATCACGGAGTCTAACCCCCCTGCTCATGGAGGGTCACCTAGAGAATATTGCCTGGGACCATGTCCTGTTTTGAGAATCTCAACAGGTGTAAACTCCTCTTGGTAAGCTGTTACAGTATTTGAACATCCTCACAAGAAAAAAGAGTGCATTTCAGGAGAACAGACTTCACTCTTTCAGAGATCTGATGGAAGAATCCCATGGGATTCCAGAAGAACTGGTTGATATTCAGGGATCATCTCCTCCAAGCTCAAGAAAGGCCTATCCTGACAAGCTGGAGATCAAACAAAGGCAGCAGGAGGCCTGCATGGAGGAGCAAGGAGTTCCTAACTGAATTCAGATATAAAAAGGAAGTGCACAAGATGTGGAAGCAGGAGAAAGTAATTACAGGGTGTATGCTTGATGAGGGTGTGTTTCTTAGAAAAACAGCAGAAGCTACTTCACATCCGTGTTGAGTCTCATTTTGTTGTTGTTTTTGATTAGCTCTCAGTTGATTAGATCTTAATACATCTTAATGGCACTTTGCTTTAGTTTCTAGGGTTCATTCAATCTGCTCCTGTAGCCTTTGAAGGCTTTGAAGTCTTCCTCTAAATGCATTAGTTCTAAGCAGATATAATAGAGGTAGTCCTGTGTATTTCTGGCTGGAAAAGTGATGAATAGCCCACTTAAGAGATAATTTTGCTCATCAAGGCATAAGGGGAAGAAAATGAAATGGGAAAAGGATATTCAAAAGTTTAATTCTAGGCATAGGAAACTAGTCTGCTGTCCTTCTGGAACTGTGTCTACCTGCCCGCTATATTCTCCTGAAAGTAAAAACTTTTGGGTATCAACCACCATGGTAGTTCTGCAATGCAGCCACAGCAGAAAAGAAAACCAGGTGCCCATCTCAGACAGGAGAATGATGGAAGACTGATGATCACAGTCACAACATATTCTAGCAAATAAGTGTACAGTTTAATAATTAGATAAAATAAGACTTAAGTGAGCTTATTTCATTGTGTTCTGGAATATTGTTCAGTGACATCTCCCAGGAATGCCAGATCATGTGCTGATAATACTCTTATTAAGCTGTTTGCATTGACAAATGTAATAAGAAACAAGATGTTGGGAAATGAAAATGGGAGACCCTGTAAAATCTGCAGACATTGTTAAGTCTCAGAAAGAAGAGAAGGTATCAAAGAGCAAGGAAACAGGAGATAAATTATTTGCAAGACCCTTTGAAAACCTAGAAACTAGCAGATGTGAGAACCCATACTGCCTAGGACATTGGCTGATACTTTGAGAGAGTTTGACTGTAACTAAGAAATAGTCCTTTGCTCTCTATACTCATGGGTCGAAGATTGCTTTCCTAGGCCCTGTTTTCCCTAACCATGACCCAGCTCTTCTTCAAGGACAGACCCCGGGCATGCATCATAACAAATTTCCCAGCCTTTGGCATACACCATACCAAATTTTAACCACAAAGAAGCCCATAATTTTGGCTTAATGAGAGACACATATTTTTTTTCATACATATATATCTAAAGAAGTGAATCTACATGTAGCAGGTAGAGCAAAAAGTCAGCAAGTAGTGTAGGAATATGACTGGAATTCAGGTGTCAACAAGCAACAAAGAATGTTGTTTATCTCAGCACACCAATGTCTACTTAGAAGAACATACTGGTCTGTACTATTTCTACTCTGAGGCAAATGTTCCAGTCATGAAAGAAGTAGAATATTTCTTGGGCTTATTTGGACAACATCAAAGTTATGAGTGATTGAAAAGCTGGTTCCAACCGTGTAAGGTACCAGTTGTTCTGACGTATGAACTCTCACAGAGGTAAAGCGTGTGTAGATAAGGCCATGGTATTTACATTTCAAAATAGTTTTGCCAAGCCTGTGCTTTTCAGGAAGATTTGCAGAAACAAAAAATATATCTTAGCAGAAATGGAGAAAGAAAATGTTAATAATTCACTCTCCTTGAAGATCAAGGAATGCATTGTCAAGATTTAAAACAGATTTAAGACACTACATGTGGGTCTGAGCTGTTCAAAGGGAGGTAACTGTTACAGGGGGAGCTGAACTCCAGACTCTTCAACTGTACAGCTCAGGGCACACAGTGCTCCCGTTACCAGTAACAGGCTGCAGGCTCTGTGTTAAGCTGACAGCACAGGCATTAGGACATGTTGGGATTCATCTGGGCTGGTCTTGGCCTTCCTAGAGCTTGTTTTTCATCTGTTTAGCTGTAGCAACTGTTATCTGACATACAACTGTTACTCAGTTTGTTTCATTCTTTGCTTAGCTTTGTACAACTGGGTGGTGTAAGACTTGCTGTAATTTACACTTTTATGAGTTATAGATATTCACTGCATGTAGTTTTTCTTTCTGTAATAAACTATGACACTAGAATAAAAATGCAGTGTAGAGAAGTACAGACACAGGAAGATAACTGGGCCTTGAAAGCGCAGACACAGGATGATAACAGAGGTCCCTGGGTCATAAACAACTCAGCAGTAGTCATTTACTGTCTGCAAAAGGAATGCAACCTTGGGAGCTGGGTAAAACAGTCCAAGGGGAACAAAAAGAACATGGAACAGGTATCTGATATATGTAAAAAATACCATACATAGTAGATTTGGATGTAATATGGAATAGCGAACCAATAAATAAAGATCAAGATCGTGTTAACCAGTACATAATAATAACACAAGGCAGACCCACGAGTGAGGAGGAAGAAACCGACACCTTCATCGTATTTCCAGAAAAGAAAAAAAAAAAAGGAGAAAGAACCCCCCAACGTCACACCTTTGCCAGTGAAGGGCGGGATGTCAATGACTTGCTGTGACACCTTCACACCACAACTGAAGCCATCAGCCTGAAGAGGTGGTCTCTGAGTCACCAGTGTCAACAGAAGGGTGAGCATGATACCAGAGAAAGAGCAAGAAATGACTGCTAGGAAGTTTGGGTATTCTGGTTTTAGCTGTATCATGGGATGAGCTGTAATAATTGGATAATTTGAAATATAATTGTTAGTATCATTGTACCTGGACTAATAATAAGTCTTTGATTAGACTGTCAAGACTTTAATTAGACTAGCAGTAAATTCCCAGTTCTGCATAAAATGTGTGTGACCTACATAAACTGCACAAGTTGCGATGCACCAAATTGGCAGGAGCAACCTGAGATGTAACTTAAATGCAACAAATTAGTAACAAGTGTATAGAGAATGTGGGCAACCTAGATTCTTAAAATTGAGTGCAACTGTCTACTGTATTAATTTGATATCCACTGACTGTAGTGGGAATTTGGGCATCCAGCTCATTTGTAGACAACTATATTTAGTTATCATTTATGTACCTCACATTAAAACTGATCTCAATGTAATTCTTTTACCATTGGATTGTAGAAATTATAGCTATCACCTATCATAAAAGACATGAGAGCAGAGGGAAAATTATCAATCTGTAAACAAGTCTTTGCTACTAGTTATTTGTATAGTCAGTCCTTTGATCTTGACTTTTTAAGTTTGCCATGCAACATATCAGAATTCACCCAAATTCAGCTAGTAGGTATAGCTGTAGCCTGTGTGCCTTCAAAATGCTACAAAATGTGTGTTTTGATGTTCTCATTGCATAACTGAAAAGATCCCAGCTGAGTGCTAGAAAGATTTGTTTTTCTCCTACCAATGGATTAGCAGTGTATGGGCACTAAATAAAAAGGATAGAATCACAGAGTTGTGTAAGTTGGTAAGGACACATGGAGGTCAGCTAGTTCAACTCTCTGCTAGGACTAGACCCAGTTAGATCAGGTTACTCAGGGTTTGCTTAGTCAAATTTTGGGTATCTACCTCCAAATACAGAGAATCTGTTTCAGCTGGAGTTCACATCTATGCTCCACAACTATGTGTTCACTAGTTGTGAACAGAGAGTTCACAGCTCTCTGTTGGCTGTAAGAAGGGTTTCTTTGCTAACTTTAGACAAAACTTGATGAATGGTTGAAAAATTCAATGTGTAATCATGCTAGCCGTATCGAATATGCCATGTGTTGTTGATCAGTGTCAGAGAGAGGATGCCAATCATTTTTTTTTTTTCTTCTTTTTTGTCTGACTCAGTGTAGCTATTTAAATGCTTTTAAGTAACATCAGTTTTCTTCCTCATTCAGCAGGCTTTGAAGGCACAGTGATAATTCTGACCAAGCATCCAGACAGGGTAAATCTCACTTCAGTATTTTTTAGAAGAAGTAGCCAATGGACACAAAAGTTTGGAATCCTACCAAGGCATGAATATTTATAGCACAAGATGTTTGAATGAACTAGAAAACCCTTAACTCCATCTGAACCAGATGGGAGAACGTAAGAACAGAGCTCAGACAGGACAAAAAAAAGGCTTTTCCCCGAATCACAGAAAGAAAAGTTCTGCTTAAGTAGGAGAGAGGTTTGTGTAATGGGAGTCTAGAGATGTGTTACAGAATTAGCCTGTATAAATTTTGAGAAGGTTGTTTATCACAGGAGAGAAAACTGATACAAAAATTCAGATTTAACAAAGGGAAAATAAGTATGAATCTTTGTTGTAACTTGTTACTCCACTGTTCCCAAGCATCATTCCTGATGTTTATTAATGACAAATGTACTAGTGATTGATATGTCAGAGAGAATAACAGTGAACTAGTCAGTATTGAGGCAATCAGTACTGGTATCCTCTATCTTTTAATATAAGAATGTTGATATCATGCTCTTCTATATTCTTTTTGTCTAAATCTAGCTGGCAAATGAATAATGTCCAATATAGCAAGTTGCTGATTCACTTCACTAGTTAGTACTAATTTAGTACTATTTAGTACTGTTACCACTAAATGCAAGTAATTATATTCAGTGCTTGTGTTTGTAAACTCTATTAGAGTTGGTTTATGTGATCATTGTGTCACAGACACAATGTATATAGGCTCTTAAAACTAAAAGACTGAGATTCAATTCAAATCCCAGGGGAAAAAAATAATAATATATGTATATATATAAACAAATGACTAGAGCAAAAATATCAAGGAGTCTAACCCATGCCCCCAATACCAGGTGGCATTAACTAGCTTACTTCCCAACAACATGAATAGGGGAAAAAAAAAAAAAAAGTAAAACAACCCTAATCCATGACTAGGCTTCTTTCTCCATGTCTTCAGTACAGAGCCTGGCAATATTAAGGACACAAGCACACAATCCCAACAGACATTGTTAACTAAAATGTGTCTTAAGTATGTGCACTATGTATGCCAAAACTGGAGTATTCCTAAACAAGTGCTCAAACTTGATTCTTCAGAAAAACAAACCACTTTATGTTGGCTTTGTACTGAATGTCATGCAGAGTTTGAGATTTGAAACACCTGTCTCCAAATCTGTCTTTGATTTATGTCTGTGATAACGAAGAAAAGATGCAGATCTGCAGTGGCTCTCCGCTGTTTTAAGAAAATGAAGAAAGCAAAAGTGAGTGCAATGGTTGTTTATGATTTTTGCATAGTCCCACCATATCTCATTATCTCTTGTAGACTGTAAAAAAAACAAAACAAAACAAAACAACAAACAAAACTCTTCTTTTTGCTTCAAAAAACAAGCTGTAATGTAGTTTTCTCTCATAGTAAGATACAATGACAAAGGCTGTCCAGTTCCTCTTCATAAGAGCAAAACAAAAGAGGCACAGTATCTCAGCAACAGGTATCTCATCAAGAAGGTGGCAATGAATGCAAAAAGACATAAATAAAAGTTTTCTGAGTTTTAAGGAAGCACTTAACATTAATCTTTCTTCTAAGACTATAGCAGGATCCTTAATATCTTGCTTCATAAAGGCAAAATATTAAGGCAGATAAACATAAATATGTGCAGTTGACAGCAATGAGAGTTTAAAGTTATTACTGAATTGCAGGTAAATGCAGTGGAAATGCTGTTGTTGTGAACCTTGTAAAAGAAAAATCATAAAATTCATAGGAATGAGTTCCTGAAGCCCCATTTCCTTCCTTCAAATTTCTACAGAACAAAAGCAAATTTCCTGTGAAAGATCTCATTCATACATCAATGAGAGCAGGATTGGGTAGTTAAAAAGGAAAGAGGATAAAAACAAGGCTACTTTGCAGCTAACTGAAAGGGGAAGTATGTTTTCCCTGGCTACTGTAGAAGAGCTACTGCATTGTCTGGCATTCCCCTGAAGCAGTGTCCTTGTCTGCACAGAGGCTGCATGAAAGACCTTGCATCACCTTTTATCAGAAGGAGACACAAATACTAAAGATGTTGTGCCAAAGTACACATTAGTATTTCCTTTTTTTTTTTTTCTTTTTTTTTTTTCTTTTTTTTTTTTTTTTTTCTTTTAATACCCTTGTGTCCAAAGCTAAAGAAACCAATACAATTTTATATTTTCCTGTATCCTGGTACAATAACATGTTGTCACTTCAGCCAAGTATGAATAATTCATTCAGTGAATCACTATCATTTCTATTTAAACAAGCATAGAATAAGATAATAGTGCCTTTTGCAACCCCACAATAGCAGAACTTCCTAGGGTTAAAATAAGCAAGGCTAAAATAAACATCTCTGACCCACAAGGGTCAGATACTTTACATGTCCCTAACAGTTTTGATCTGCCCAAAGGCATGAAGCAGCTATGAAAACAGGGTTCATAACTCCCTCTGAGAGAAATTCTCAGGTGCCGTCAAGCTGCTATATTGCTCCAAAATGTCTTTATTTATTTATTTATTTATAATATTTTCTGGCATAGAACAGCTATCCCATGAATCAGAATGTAGACCACAGGAATTTAGAAAAAAAAAAAAAAAGTTGTAAAACACTATTAACTTTTGACAGTCATTAGACTTGACTCCAGCTGATGGGATAGTAAGGCTGGATTAAAGCAGTTCTTTTCTTTCTCCCTTGATATTTTGGTTGTACTACACAATTTACTCAATCAGTTGGAAATACGAGTTAACAAACAAACACAAAAACAAAAGAGCCCCACACACAAAAGTGCTTTTTCCACCATTTGAGACCCTAGGTGAGGGTCATCTGAAATGCCCTAAAATACCTCAGAACAACCCACTAAGATTGGCAGAATCTAGGCTCAGCTTTCTTAGGTGTCAGATGGCATCCATCTGAGAAACCTGAGGGCTTCTAAGATGGAACTGAATGGGAGTTCTCTTGTCTAGCTCCATAAGAATATTTGGCCATATAATATTTATTCTGAAATCTGACTGGGTTCCAATCAAGTATTAATGAAAACTAAAAGCTATGGACAGTAATTACACTAGTTTAATAATGTCTACCTCTCAAACATTTTATATTTAAGGAACATTTATAGCTAGCATACTCATATTTACTTTTTTCCTCTATTATCTATATAGAATATATAGATATGCTTTACATATACTAAATTCAGCAGATGCTTTGAAAAATGATGATGCCAGCTGGTGACCACTTAAAATTTGTCTGCCAGAATACCAGAAAGGGAAGTTGACTGTGAATCTGCAAGGCAGTGAAAGCAAACAAATAAAACAAAAACAAAAACAAATCAAACAAACAAGCAAACAACAGGGCACAATAAAGAATAGGAAAAAAATAGCTGAGTTGCTCATAAAATACAGTGATTTTGAGGAATCCAAATAAAGATAGGGATATCAAATAACAGTAATAAATCAGACTTGTAGATTTTAAAAGTGTGAATGTTATGGCTGATCTTGACATAAACATGGAGACTGTCAGATAGCGTGGCAACAGGAATGATATGAACCGGGATTTATGAAGACTGGAACACAACAACTGAGAATTGATATGCATCAAAGATCACATGTTGTTGGAAACAGAATCTCTGAAAAATGTGATAAAGAAGAGAGGACAAGGACAGCATTACCAAGTCACACAAAATGTCCTGGTCCCCCCATGATCTTGTTCACAAAGTCTGTCTGTAGTAGCTGCATAAATAACAGGGTAAAAATAAAATAAGCATTTAGTAATGCATCCCCAGCATATTTTCCCAGATTCCAGCAACTTGTGGCTTAAAAGCCACATGAAAGAGCTTTGTATCTAACAGGTCTTGGTAGGATTTTTTTCAATAAATTTGTTCATTGCTTTCTGAACCCTTGTAAACCTTTAATATCCCAATGCAAAATGGCCAAGGGTTCTACACTATATGATGAAGTATTTCCTTTTTTTTTTTTTTTTTACCTTTCACCTGCCAGCTTCATTTGATACCTCTCCCCCCACCCACCCGAGACAATGAAAAATTGCTCTCTATTCATGCTCTTCCCCCTACTTGTATAGACTGATGTTGTATCTCAGTTGGGTCTTCTCTTTTTCAGACCTTCTAAGTGTGGTATTGAAAGAGCCAGTGAAGTGCTGGTATTAAAAGCACTGCACATATAGCTCTGTGAAGGAGATAGAGCAGGAATATGGGAAGATACTGGAGAAGAAGTTCTGATGGAGAACAAAAAATGGGAATATTTTCATAGAATCACAGAATGGTTTGGATTAGAAGGGTCCTTAAAGATTCCAACCCCCTGCCATGGGCAGGGACACCTCCCACCAGACTAGGTTGCCCAAAGCTCCATCTGGCCTGGCCTTGAACACCTCCAGTGCCTCACCACCCTCTGGTTAAGAATTTCTACCTTATATCTAATCTAAATCTACTCTCTTTCAGTTTAAAACCATTGCCTCTTGTTCTATCACTGCACTCCCTGACAAAAAGTCCCTCCCCAGCTTTCCTGTAGGCCCCCTTTAAGTACTGGAAGGCCACTATAAGGCCTCCCTGGAGCTTTCTATTCAGACTGAACACCCACAACTCCCTCAGCCTGTCTTTGTAGGAGAGGTGCTTCAGCCCTGTGAGCATCCTTGTGGCCCTCCTCCACACTCATTCGAATTGGTCCATGTCCTTCTTGTTTTTTAAATAACAGTCTTATTAAAAAAATAAAAGAAAGAAAAAGGGAAACTTTCAGTAAGCTTCTTAATTATCTTAAAAGCAAACTCCTTCTGGAAGAAAAAATGGGAGAAGTAAATTTTTAAAGAAACTGTAGAAAAGATTAGATTGCTTGGGAACAGCTTGTTAACAGATAATGGCAAATCTATTGATTAATTATTAAACACGTAAAATTAAAGAAAAAAAAAAAGAACTAGGTTAAGGATACTGGAGGTATCTCAGTGGAACAGAAAAACATTAACATATACCAAATTAATATACCAAATTATGAGAAAACATAATTTAATAATTTAATCTAAAGATTATTATGCCATCTCTACCATGTATGCTATCTATATTAAAGTATCTCAAAATCAAAAAAAAAAAAATGAGAAGGGAACATCAATATAGTATTCAGAATAAAGGTAGCCTTAGGGATAAAATATTTTAAATTTGTCAGTGGCTCAAGAAAAACATGGAAAATACTATGGTATTCCATAAAATAGCCTTGAGCTCTGATTAAATACTTGGAATCTCAAATAAAACAGTTGAATGATAAAATCAGAACTTTTTCATGCTTAGAACTGAAAAAATACACTGCAAAGTTAGGGAAGGATATTTCTCTTTGTTTTGTTATCAGTTCATGAGCACACTGGGAAATACTCTGTCCTCTTTAAAGTGACTATGGAAAAAATAGTTTAATATAAGGTAAAATTTTCAGAATGTCACAACTACAGAATTCTATTATCTTTTTATATATGCTAGTTGTCTAGTTATGATAGGAGGAATAGAAGATGAGTGAAAAAAGTTATTGAATTAGGAAAAAGGAGTTAAGATCAACAAACTGAAAAACAAACTTATTGTTGTAAGTCGGCATACAATATTAACCTGTAAACGTAAATATCAGTAAGTTAAAGCAGGTTAAATGCTTACCAGCATTAATTGAGAATTATCTGGGGACAGAGTAAATTGAGGCCTGGTTGCAGAAATTGAATGCCTCTAATATTTCTTTAGACAATTTTAGCTCTAAAAAATCAGTTGTGAAAGACTGTCTTTTATAGAAAAGGTAATAAGGAAGAAAGACAATTCCATATATCATAAAATAAAGAAACAATCTATAGGTTATTGTTTTTTTTTTTTCTTTTTCTTTTTCAATAAATTTGTGGAAACCTAATTATCATTTGAATTTTCCTTCCCTTCTTTCAGAATACCTTGAAATAGTAAATAGATTCAAAAGGAAGGACGCAAAGAAAAATGTCTAGGTGGTACCTACATATACAACTGTTTTTCTAATTCAAGCAACCTGAGGATTTATGAAGATCCAAGTACCCAGGTGCAAATTATACCCATGATATTATCTGTGTTCATTAAAGGCAAAAGCAAAAAGCAGCTGTACGTTCCAAGGAGTGAAGTCTGGGCAATGTTGATTTTTTTTTTCTTTGAGCATGTAACATGAGGATTTCTTTTACTTATTTGAAACCTTAGAGTTGTTAGCTCATCTACTTTTTCTTCTTCTTCTTCCTCTTCTTTTTTTTTTTTTTTTCCTCAGAAATGTACTGCTGTAACAAAGAGGACAAAGGAGTATAAGCAAACCAAGTCAAGTCATTTGTGTTGCTATTTTTGTCACAACTGCTTGCTGGTTATAACCTAAGCTTTTCGGTGTACATAAATCATGTACAAATGGGTGATGGAAGGAGCATTTCTGGGCACTTATTGAGCAGCCAAAAGAGGGGAAAGCCAATAAAGGGCTCATAGTGAGTGATCCAGCTGAGAGCTGGCATGTCTCCTAGCCATCAAGTTCCCTTCAGCATTAGGGAAGAACTCTTTGCCCTGTACTTGTTCAGTTATTCAGGCCAACATCATTTTAAAAAGAAGTCTATAATTAGGCCATCAATCCATACATTTCAACTTAAGTAATCAGACTTCAGAACTGTCATGCATCTGGAAATTTCCACATCAGCTGGCTGGTCTAAATTAAGAAATCAAATGCACCAAGGACTGTTTTCTGGCAATAAAGGCAATTGGCATGGAGCAGCCCCTCACTACCATAACTATGCTACCAGACTCTCCAGAATAGGGTATCCTGACCTTAATTGGGAATGGCCTCTCACCCATGTTATTTCCCAAGCCATGTGCCTAGGAACTGTTAGAAATCTGGAGAAAGCCAAAACTTCTCCAAGGATCATTCCTGCAGTTTAATGATATAAGCCACTGAATTACAATGCCTGAGATACTCCCTAGACTCTTAAAATTGCCAGTAGAGGCAGGCAGGTGTGGCACTTCTAGGTCTCTTTTTTATTTTTTCCTTTTTTGTTTGTTTGATTTGTTTTTCTTTTCCTTTCATTCTTTTTTAGTTCCTATTTGTAAAAGCCAAGTGTTTTTTTTTTTTTTGTTTTGTTTTTTAAATATCAGTTATAGATCTTCATATCTTTCCCACTAAACTAGGAAGTTCTTTCCAGCAGTTCACCACCTTTCTTTCTTTGATAAGGGGGTTACACATTAACCTCGGAAAATTAGAAATGGACTTGTGCAATACTTACTCTTGCCTGTCCTCTGATACTCTTGCTTATAGTAAACAATATCTTACTTTGAGTACTCCACTAATATCAGTGGGATTCCTTGTAGTAGAAATAAAAAACAATGGTGGAAAAACACTGCTATGCATGGGTATGCATCGTTTCTGGAACTCACTTCCCACCTTATTTTCCATGGTTCTATGATTGTCATGTCAGTTAACTTTAACCTTTCATAACACAGTAAATCAGTAAAGGAAGTGAAAAATAGATTACATTGCTGGTTTGTAAGTTAAAAATTAAAGATATCTGTGGTAACATTGAAGATACAGAAAAAAGAAAAAGAAGAAAAAAAAAAAAGAAGAAGAAGAAATATCATTCAACCAGGTATTTACATCTTTCATGACCATTTAAGCTTTCTAGGCAAAAAAAAAAAAAAAAAAAAAAAAGTGTTGGTTTGAAAGACGAAATGTCAGGAACTTTCCAAACAACTCTTACAAAGTTAGCTTTGTGAATTGCTGGTTTGCTTATAAGACAAACTGTATCGTTATTTCCCCAATCTTCTATAGATAAAGACCAGCATGGGTAGACATGAGACATGCTTATAAGGACAGTGTCATCTGAAGATAGAAGGATGAGTCACAAGTGCATTCTCAGCACTGCCATCAGGATAACATGGAAGGAAACGTAGGGGCAGGAAAATTCTTAGATTTAATAAGTGTTAAAGAGTTGGGTTAAAGTGGCTGAAGAAAACAATATTTCAGACCTGAGATTGCTTCTTTTTAATATTTCAGAAGTCTTAGAAAAGCAGTCTACATATATTTATGCCTAATATAGTATAGTATTTTGAAGAAAGTGGCAATTAGAACATGTCTAATTCTTCTGTAGTTGACAATTATAACCTGAAAGTTGACTCAAACCAAGTTCAATCATTATAATTTAAAACGTAATTAAAACATTTTCTTATCTTCCATTTGGATGAAGACCACAAAAAAATCATAAAAGGTACTCCTGTTCCTCCTGATTTGCTATCAAAACCCATATTTTGTCAGAGCTATCTACTTCTGGTATCAATTTAAGGATGGTATTATTTGAACAAGAGATCTTGAAGTTATGTATCTGAGCTCTAAAATATTAGAGAGCAGCCAAATGGCAATAAAAACTAAGATTAAAGCATCGCTTTCCTCCATAAGTAAAAAGACACTAATCACTATTAAGAGTGTAGGAAGCCTTAGAATCCAATACTTGGGAATCATCAGCCGTGATAGAAAAAGGAGATGGAAATTATTTAATATATTTTTCTCTAATCAAAGGATTTCAGTCTCTCTCTTCTCTCTTTTTTTTTTTTTTTTTTTTTTTTTTCCCTCCAAGATGACATGCAGGGTAAAATACATCCTTTTATTTTGCCCATGAACTAAGCAGAACTATCCAGAGATTTCTTTTCCCAAAGCAAGTAAATGTTTAATGTTTATACTCAAAAATTCCTTATGGTCCCTAGCATGGTCAATCAGACTAATGAGGGTATTTCATGTATATAAGAACTACTGAAATCTTGATTCTTATTTGTTTATTTAAAAGCCTTCACAATCAGGCTATGGAAAAGACTACACATTGGTTTCAAGATTCACTAGTACATTTGAAATTATAATATTCAAAATGTATGTGTCTCATCAGTAACATAACTATAAAATGAGTGACACCTGGCAAAACAGAGAGACACAACAAAAAGATGCACAGAATGGTTACATGTTCACATATACTGACAATTTTTTAAAATTATTTTTATTTTTAATTGGGCAACATAAAAAAAAAAAAAGATTAATATAGTGTTAGGACGTTGTAACAGATAAGCAACAAACACCGTCATTATGGAATGACTATTTTCTAAAAAATGAAACAAGCAAGAAAAATCTTTTATTTTAAAGATCATCTAGTTCTAACCCCCCAATTATCAGAACATATATTTTGCAGGGGAGGGATAAACAACTGGATGGGCATAATTGCTTCCATATTTGAACAGTGTCTGCTTCAATAAATAAGGACATGAATATTAGTTTTACCAATCTTGCTTTTCATCAGAAATATGCAAAGCCTGTATGAGAGCACATTTTAATACCATTTACTTTCATTTTTGTCTTTCAAGTGTTTGCTTACTTTCATTCTTGCCTTTCAAGTGTTTGCTTTCTCAGACAGAGCTATGGTATAATACAGAAAATATTCTGACATTATAAAGCATGGGCGCTGAGTAAAGTGAGTAGGTGAGAAATTTGTAAAATATAGTTCAAATACTCTTCAAATATTCTGCAACAAGACTTATCCAGCATAGAATTTCCTAAGTGTTAATTTTGCATGGGAATGTTACTTTTTACAACAGTTCTATTTAGATGTCTGAAACTGAAACACTGTATATGTGTTTCCAAGACTGAACACCAAAAAATAGGACAATATGATTTTTGAAGGTGTGCATATTCACAAAGCGAAAATGGAAAGTGGCATTATTTGGACAGGTATCTAAGATGTAATTCCATATACTCTTTTGTTAAAGATTTGTGGAGTTTTTGTTGTTGTTGTTATTGTTGTTGCTTTTTTATGTGTGTGTTTTCTGTTGTTGTTTTTAAATTTACACTCTTCTTTTAAAACAATCATTTCCTCACTTTATCTCTCTGTTCCTTTTCTGAAGCATCAGAAAATGGGTACAAGCAAAAAACTCCTATCCCTTGCAACCCAATCCAGGATAAAACACACGCTCATTCTAAAGACATACAAATCTGAGACCAAGTAGCATCCTAATCCTGAAGAGAGCTAAACACATTTTGAAAGAAGCTGAGGGTTCTCAATTTGCTTTGACAGCACGATTGTGTATCTAAGTATGTGTTTAAAGACATGCAAGTATTTAAAAAATAGCTAAATACGGCACACACAGTAGCACTATTTTTATTCTTTAAGTTAAGCACCCATTTAAGTTCTCTGAGGTCACAGGAATCACATCTTTAAATCCAATGTTTTTAATTAAATCTTTATTGTTCAATAACATTTAATATAGGTAAAGATACTATCTTTAAAAATGAGAATGCCAACAAACATTATTTCAGTGGCTATGATTTTTTACCAATTTTGTTATTTAGAAGGTATTTTCCTTCCAATAGTTTAGCACAATAAATGCAAACCAGACTTTCTTTCATAGTCTAGTACAAAATTAATCTGTCAATATGTACAAAGCCTACAGTTCACAGTAATTACAAACATAATGTACACATCTATAGATGAGATGGTGAAAATAAATGATGGTAATCAGTCCTTATTCTGTGCTCAGAAAACTTAACTTTGCACCCTGTTGTGAATTAGAAATGCAAACAAACTTCAAAAGAAATTACACATTCCCAAGACTCAGACATATGTGTGCCTTGGGGTGGTAATGTTTGAAGACAAAATACACCATGTAGTAGCAAGAGTTGTGTCAGGAACACCTACAATGTTGAATGTAGTATCACATTCTTGCTTTGAATTATTATGAACAAAGATGTTTGTTGCTTGAATTGCGAAGGAGAAGGTTACTAGCATGCAAAGTGATAGAAGAAAAATAATGTAAAGTAAGGTGGCTGTATAATGAATATACAAAAAAAAAAAAAAAAAGGAAAGAAAGAAAAAAGATCATGGATCACAGAACTATAATAAGGCATGAAAAAACATGGCTAATTAAGCTAAAGGCACAATTTTGAAAAGGCTATGTTGTAGCATGTTATGGACACACCATGGGATTTATTTGCAATAAAAATAGTCAAGAACAGCAAAGATGTTTCTAGCAAGCTTGAAGGTGTTTTGTTGTTACTTGTTTTTTGTTTTCCTTCTCCTGATCTTTAAGTTGAAATGGATTAAAAACTACTGAACTTTTTCTAATATAGAACCTGAAAGGAGTTATCAAGGGAGAATTCAATAGTATCATACCTATTATCATTTATTGATGTATTTAATTTTGTTGTTGGTATCAACATGTTATTACTAACATAAATAAACATGATGAAGTTTTTATGGCTGCAGGTATAAAATGTATTTGTACGTGTAAACAGATTCTGTCAGCTACAGTTACACTGGCAAAGGTGCAAGATACTGTGGTAGCACAAATGTTATTTCTGTAGTCTATTTACAAATCACATCAAGAAAGGTATTTAAAAAAAAAAAAAAAAAAAAAAAAAAAAAACAGTTTCAAAATTAGATCTGTTTGCCAGAAAATGAAGTCCCACCAGAAGCACATTAACAAGTTGTTTTTTTTTTTAATATAATTTTGCTGGTGTTGAGGCAATCCAGTATTAGGCCTACTAGTTGGACTATTTCCTGAGGAAAAGGGAGAGCTGGTCCTGTGGTTTTCTCAGGGAGAAGCCATGGTTCCATCACAGCATGAGAGCCCAATGCACAGTGCACAGTGTATGGTGCACAGCCCAGTGCAAGGTCTTGGGGACCAGAGACAGAATTAGGCAAAAACAAACAAACAAACAAACAAACAAACAAACAAAACAGAAAAAAAAAAAAAACAAAAACAAAAAAACAACAGGATGAACAGAGAAATGCAGAAATCCACAGTATGGGCATTTGTTAGTTCTGTACCAATGAGGATTTGGATTAAAATCAATAAATAAATAAAGCTCCAGATTTCAAGTATCTTTCTTTTGAGGCAAGCATTGTAGCTGCTGTGGCATTGTACAGAAATAACTTCCTTCTTCTCCCTGATGTTCAGCTGGGGCCTTCAAGGAGCTGGCACAAACACACAGAAAGCAAACACACAGAAAACAAACATTCACAAAATCACGTAATCACAGAATGGTTTAGGTCGGAAAGGACTTCTGGAGCTCATCTGGTCCATCCCCCTGCTCAAGCAGGGACACCCAGGGCAGGTTACCCAGGACTATGTCCAGGTGGCTTTTGAAGATGTCCAAGAGGAGAGACCCCACAGCCCCTCTGGGCAGCCTGTGCCAGTGCTCCGTCAGCCGCAGAGTGAAGTGCTTCCTGATATTTAGAAGGACCATCTGACCTCATTTTAGATGCCTCACATGTTGATAATCTGAGCTGTCTAGACTATCTTCACAGTGAAGAAACAGGCAGTAGTATGGCAACATTCCTCTCATAATTAGGTCAAATTAATCACATCCTAGAAATGTTGTTAATCATAAAGAGAGTCCAAGGTGACTAACAGAGACATACACCATAAACATGCAGGATACCTCAGTCTAGGAGTGACCTCAGTAAATCTCCAGGCCAACCACTTGCTTCCTGAGGTCAGAACAGGTTCATCAGGGCTTTGTCCGGTCAGGTCACAAAAAGCAGCAAGGATGGAAAGAGCACCTCTCGTGGCAACCTGCTCCACTGCCTGTCAGCCCTTGTGGGGAAAAATTTTTCCTGATACCCAGTTTGTTTCAGTTTGTGCCTGTTCCATCATCCCCCACGCACTGCTGTGAAAAGCCTGGCTGCGTCTCCCTGTTGACCTCTCCGTGGGCACCAGGGGCTGCTGTGATGTGCCCCTGAAACCGTCAGTTCTCTAGGATGAAGAAGCCTTCCTCTCTCAGCCTCTCACTGCAGGGAAAGTGCTTCAGGCCCAAACACCCTGGTGGCCCTCTGCTGCTCACCCCAGTTTATCAGTGTCTTTACCAGTACTTGGGAGCCCAAAACTGGGCAGACCTTTTAGATGTGATCTAACAAGTGCTAAGTAAAGCTGGGGATAATCACTTCCCATGCTACCCTGCACGCTGCTGGCTGTCTCTGCTGCCAGGGTGCACTGATGGCTCATGTTCAGCTCACTGTCCTGCAGGGCCTTCTCCCCTGAACAGCTCTATCACTGCCAGGGAGTCTTTTTCCCCAGAAAGAGGAGTTTGCATTTGTTCTTGTTTAGTTTAATGAAGTTCCTGTAAACACAGCCTGTCTAGGTGCCTCCGGATGGAGTCTTGCCTTCCAGTTTATCTACTGGTCACCTCTAGTTTTGTATTGTATGCAAACTTTCTGGGAGTGCCTTACCTCCTTCAGGTCACTCCTAAAACTGTTAAACAAGAGAGGTCCCAGTACAGATCCTATCAGTTACCAGCCTCCAAGCAGAGCTACCCTCTCAGACTAGTCATCCAACTGGTTCTTCCCCCATCTGGATCATAGTGTTCAAACATGGATACAAGAATATTATGGGAGACAGCATCAAAACCTTCCTAAAGTCAAGGTAAATGCCATCCTGTGCTCTTGTCTCCTTCATAAATCCAGCTACCTTATCACAGAGAGCAATCAGGGGGGTTGGGCATGACTTGCCCATAGTAAGTCCATGCTGACTGTTCCCAACAACTTCTCCACCTTTGTGTGTCTAGAATTATGTTCCCAGAGGGCTCATTCCATGTGTTTCCCAGTGCACCTGATGGGATCGTCCAGAACATCCTTTCAGATTATTTTTGAAGATCTGTGCAATATTTGCCTTCATCCAGTCATCAGAGATCTTTCCTGATCTCTGTGACACTTTAAAGATGTTAGAAAGCCTTCCAAAGGCTTTCTCAGCCCTGCTCTCAGCCCTTTTCTCAGCCAGCTCTCTCAGCCCTGCAGGTTGCATGGACTTGTTTGGAAAGAGTCTCCTGATGAAATTCCTGATTTGGTCCTCAACTACAGCTGACTCCTCCTCTCCTCCTTCAACCTCACGGGGGCCTGGGAGACTTTGTTGGTGAAGGCTGAGGGAAAGAAGTTATCAAGTTTCTCAAGCTTATCTCTGCCTGTTGCAACTAAACCACTGACACCATTTAGCAGCAAGTCCACATTTTCCTTGTTACAGTCCCATAGTTTTCTTGTTGTATCTACAGATATAAAACCAGGTATATTGAATCATAACTCTTGCTCATATCACCTGGCTTAAGTCAAAGGTAAGTTAGAAGTTAAACATGTTATGCAAGATAATGGTTGTGTGGGTGCCTACATTTATGCAGCTTTAGTTGACTATTTCATTATGAAAAGAGAAGTGTCTTTGATTTACAAAATATTAAAGAATTTTCTTTACATTTATTTTGGTTCCTAAATTATGTCTAAAATGAAAAAATATATAGGTTCTTACATCCCATCTTGTGTTGTACTCAGTGAGTACTCTGCACTCAGGGCCTGACATTCTTTGGTTCTGGTGTCCTGTAAAACACACGGTGCCAGTGCTGGTGCCAGCTCTGGTGTTTGCACATCTGCAGGGTAGATGCCCTTGCACTTTCTTCAGTGAAAATGGTTATTCTATACATTGAATCATTTCCACATGTAGAGATGAGAAGCTGCAGTGAATCCTTTCTGTACTATGAGATGGGCAAAAGCTGACAGTCCTTTGGGTGGGATACAAAACAGAAGGCATTTTTGCTTAATCTCATGAATTATAAAGATGCCATAAGAGTGCCAAGAGAGTAAATGGTCACTTGTCAGCATTGCTTCTTTGAGGGGTTTGGAGCCTGTTAATTTTAGGAGAAGAAGAGCTTAAGTCTACTGACTTCAATTGGATTTAAAACCATAGTTGAATTGACTGTGTGATGAAACAGTTAGCTAAATCAGGATGAAGGATGCATTAAATATGTCTACTGCATTATGACCAGCAAAGTCTTAAAGCTCTTAGAAATCTTTAGCACACTGAAGATACTCTAATAAGCTGATCTATGACTTTAGGCAACTCTCTGTTTCTATTGTCTTTTATTTATCTTTTTTTTTTTTAACCTTTTCTCTCTTTGCACTTCACAGCTTTAGTAGCCTGAAATGTATATAATTTATTTGTTCAGAGCCCATAGTCATTTGGGAACTCTATACAATTTAAAATTATAACAGTAATCAATAATATATAATTTGCATGCATTTAATAAACTACTATCACTTAGAGCACTTTTTGTACTTTATGTTATAGTTTTACAGTATCCTTAAAAATTTATAAAATATGATGTCTAATTTATTGCATATGTACATACCAACCTCCATGGGCTAATTGAAGATGCAGAGTTAGTCTATAGGTTATAAACCATTCCAAAATTAGGTAGTTTTTAACATCTGCAGGGCAGCACTAATACACAAAACACACTATGAGAGCTAGAAATTTTGCATAACAGATAATATGTCAGCAACTGTTCTCACATCTGGAATTTTAGCATATAATGTTAACATCCAAAGTATGGAATTTTTTTACCATTTGGAGGGCTCCATTACATACAGTTATTAAACAAATCAGTCAGTTAATTTGCATTAAATTGAAAGTCTGCTGTGTATACTTAAAATAAAATGAGACTACAAAACAATGCTGTTATTCAAGCCAAATCTGTGACCAGCCTACAGTTTAGTCCTCTTGCCTGTTGCCCAGTGATGGCTCTTGTATCTCCCAGGACGAAATCAATTGAAAAAAAAAACACTCTTTCTCATAGAAATTTGAGGAAAAGAACTGAGTGGAAATAGATATCTAGATGGTCTGTATTACCTAGTGATCATTGCATGCAGCAGGAAGGGGCTAGATGGTACTGGAATAAACATGAGACTTGAGAGTTGAGGAAACGTCTTAATTGAAGTAGCATACTTGTGATAGGACTTGTAAGTCTTTTTGTAAGTCTTTTTCTTCATGTCTAGGCTGACCTACTGGGGTCATGCTGTGGGGTCCTGAACTCCTGATAGAACTGACATGTAAGCAGCTATGGTTTTCTGGTTTGTGTTTATACCTCTTTCTTTCCCTCAAAAATGAGGGTCTACAAGGAGATAGAGATGCTACTGTGTGCCTGTGTCTCACAGCTGGCTGTGCATCTGGCCTGAGGAACATGATAATAACCCCAGGTCTGATAATATAAACATTGCTATTGCATTCACACACTGCTCAGTTAGCAAAAATGTTTGCCTATGGTTTGGTCAAATCACAGGAGCCCTTCAATACTGACAACAGATCTGTGTCATGGCAGCTTCCAGCTGGGAATATGCAGTCATTGATCATTACCAGGGAACCTGGACCATTTACCAGCCAAGTGATGGACAGAGGGCTGGTCTGGCACATAAATTGTTAAACTGAATCCAAGCCCTCTTTCTGCCAAAAAGTCTTCTTGTATAACTTGGAGCAAGTTCTGTTCCTCATTTTAAAATGAGGCTAATAGTACTTGTATTTTCTGTTTAGCTTGTAAACTTTTCCATTGCAATCTTTCCATATGCATTGGCATTCTGACTGACAGAGTTCTCAGTGTCAGCTGGCATTTGTAGGTATTTTAAAAACAGAAACAAACAAGAAAAAAAACACCAATGTAGCATTTAGCCGTGTTGCTGGCAACAGCATTGTTCCAATACCTGGGATGAAATGTATACTAAAAACAAAGAAACTGCAGTACATCATCATTTTGAATGGCTGCAAGAATTCTTTTTCAATCTATTTGTCCATTCCATCAGGACTCTGAGCTTGGACTTACGTCATCACTATGGACATGGTTGGACATCACTGGAGGGGTGGCTGACCTTGGCTGCTGTCACAGACATGATCCCCATCCACTGATAAGACTTCCTGCTTGACCCCAGACCTGTCCTGCTGCTGCAGACACATCCAGAGACCTGGGTTTTTGGCTGGCCTGTTCACCATAACCTGCCCTCCTCGGTTCACCTTGTTTAGGTACCATGAGTCACTGCCCTGCCAGCCCCCAGGAGCTGGCCTCCAACCCCTGAGGAACACCCATCCCCGGCTGCCCCTGACAGAGGCGAGCCCTAAAGCACCCAGCAAACTCAACTGTGCACACAGCACCATGTGTGTTTTATTACAGATGGTGCTACAAAATATTTTGGAACTGCTTGTAACTTGTCACGTAATCCTCCCTCCTCATTCAACTCCCTTCTTAAAACACTTGTTTGTTCCCTATATGGCCCAATATTTACTGCTTCACATATTCCACTAGCATCATAGGTAGCTAATTTTGGGGATAATGATTGAGCAGGAGCATGGCTACTTTCTCTGTACTTGTACGGAGCCAAACACACATTTGAGGGTCAATAACAGAAGTATGACCTCTAACAGCTACAAAACACCAAAATTACAGTGAAAAAAAGGCCAACTGTAGAGAATATATCTAGCCAAATACTTTTTATAGTCTATCTGTACGAAAGTCCTTTATCTTCACTTCCTGGTAATTATCTTTCAGAAGAACAATAATCCAATATATATTGGATAATTTTGGCTACATATATATTGGGCTATATGTAGCCCAGTATAACCTTAGGCTATACCTTTGAGAAAATCAATAGAAAATATCTGCAGGTTTTTGTAGTGTGTTAAATCCTAAGATGTCATTGCTTTCATTTCATTTATTAAAGCAGTTAGTTGGGGACAGTGATGAGATTAACTGTACTCTACTTAAGTTACAGTACAGTTAGCTTTATAACTTTCATTAAAGAAAAATTAGATCATGTCTTCCAAAGGTATTTTGTGTCCTTAGATAAGACTGCCCACTGACTCTAAATACAAGCTGACTTTCATGACTTTATTTTTACTGACTATTAGTTCAATATTAGAACTAATTTAACCTGCTTAAAACTGGCTGGGCTTCAAAGCTGGCTGGTAACTTGCCTTGCTTTGCACAGCAGAGAACTCTTTACTCAGCTAATCTGGGTGCTCCTCATGCTCCCACTGGGCATTGGATGTGTTCCCATGTCCCACTGGACACTGCACCTATCTAAGGGCTTCCGTCATCCTCCTCCCACTTTGAATAAATAACGTGGAACACTGTTTTTTACACCAAAGAGATTAGAATAAATATTGACGGGAGTCAAACTTTGCAGCTTAAAGAGCTCTGCCTCAGTGTCTTGTGTCTATGCCTTTATAAATTTAAAGAAGTTATTTCTATAGAATTTCTATTGTAATATGACTGCAAACAGCACCATTATCTGTATTTTATCTACAGTATTATCCTCATTGATACTTTAAAACTTTTTTTTTTTTTTTTTTAATATTTAAATGCATGATTTTTTTCAGATTGTTCAAAATAGGATGTTTCATATGTTGAGTGTTTCTTGCATTACTACTATAACAATAAACCATTTGTGTGTGTGAGATCTGTTTATCCTTGGTATTTTTCTTGTGTTATGGATATTATGGTCCAAAAAGCATCTGACACATTCTTCAATTTGAACTCCTCATGGCCAAATGTGGGACAGTGACACTGGATAGTCCTGACCCAAAGACTGTGAACAGCCAAGAGACTGAAATTTTATCATATACAGGTTTTGCCTAAATGCTCTGAATAACTAACCCATTTATAGCAATCATTTTCTGATTACAGATAAATTTGGAAACACTAAAAGGTTAATAGCAGGCAAATAAGTTATTCTTTATAAAATGTTCAACGCCTTTAATTCCATGGCCTACATTTAACATGTCACCAGTTATTCTGAATGAGTTTTTGGAAACCTTACCTGAGTTGTAAATGCATCTTGTTTTGAGAAAATGCTACAATCAGAAAATACTACGCAATCATCCTATGAAAATTTGCCCCTTTTGATGCATCTCAGATAGAAAATTGAAATTTAGATACTTAAAACCACAGGTTAATATTTGAAAATGTAAGATAGACATAGAAGATATCCCAGCTTGAATGAAATTCTTAACAAAATTCTCCCCAAGAAATTCATCTTTGTGGATAGTATTTTAATAGTTGCTCAACAAACAAGAAATTTTTTTTTCTTCTTCTTCGTATTCCTTCTGAATCAAGGCATAAAATTAAGGATTTTTACAAGCAGAGTAGTTTCCCTCAAACCTTTTCTATCCATCCTACTTCCTCCATTCAGAGGTATGTCGTTTGGTTTGTTTACATATCCTTCATTAGATTAAACTAATCCACATGTATCTTAGTATATTTATAGGAAATATCACTCCCTCATGGATACCCTTTGCTGATGACAGTAATTCCTATTTTTAGTTCAACAACATATTTACTGAGTGCTGGTGCAAGTGTTTAGTTTCAGATTTGTAGCACAGCAAGGTTTTCTTGAGCCAACAACGTTATAGGCATATTACTGTGGGTGATAATGAAGATAAATATTATTTTTTTTTCTGTAGAAATTGTGTTTATTCTTTCAAATCCAAAATATATATTTCAAAAATTCTGCCAGCTTCATATGTCAGACTGTGCATGTTTCATTGAATTAAACACCCAGCAAGTACACAACCATGTTAAAATAAGCAAATATCTTTTTACAAAACCTGGCAGACATTTGATTTTATTTCCTTGCAGGCTAGTCATTACTCTGCCTGTCACGCTACTAAAAATGCCTATCTAGTGTAGAAGAGTCTCTGTCACTGGAGCCATCCCCCACAAGAATTTTGGGAGAGACCTCTACTGGCAGAAGAGAAGGATATATATATATATATATTTATTATTATTATTTTTTTTCTGTCACATCACATGACTGAAGGGCAAGATAGGTCAACTCTGCAATAAGGAGAGTGGAAAGAATAATGGGCATTTTGCCAGAATAATCATAAGCTAGGTGCAAAAAATTGTTGTAGATCAGGCCAGGTCATACTGCTTTAAGGAACTGTGAAACTGTTGTGATTATTATCTTTTCTGTGTGCATTTCATAACTTCTTCTGCCTGAGAGGGGGGAAAGAAAAAAAGAAAAAAAAAAAAAAAGTTGTAGATTTGTTATATCAAGTGGAATGATGGGATGATGGGATTTACCTTTTTATTTATTTATTTTTTAATGGCAAAATCCTGCACCTTTTTCCATAAACAGCAGGTAGGAAATACCTAGTTATTGATTCTTTTAAAAAGTAACTTCATCATTTCAGATTAGCCTTTGAGGTTGTGTTCTTGCTGTATTTACTTTTGAGGAAACTCAATTATGCTTAAGAAGCTGAATCTTATAGCCATGACCTATGAGACTCCATGTTGCTTGGACCTGGGCCACTGACAATCTCTAGAGAAAACTTACATCTTGAATAGGGCTTTATCCTGCAATAATCGCAAACTGTGTTGGTATTCTGTGTCTACATTCATGGCTGATGCTCTGCAAAGAGGGAAGGACCATGGCTTGGTTTGCTGCAATCTGCTATGCTTCTGGGGTGTTATTGCTCTATTGCATCTCTTCAAGGACAATGAAATCTGTGCCAGTTGTCAAAATATGCACTTCAACATTCTGCTGTATTTTGGATTTGGTAAGGTTTGTGGCTTCCTCTCTGGTATGTTTTCTCTCCAGTGTTTAATTATAGAAGAATTACCACAAGGGAATTCAGCAGAGTATTCAGCACTTTTAAAATGGGAACCACTGCTGGTGGGGGCCTTCTACCAAAGGACTTCTTTTGTGACCACAGGATTCTCAAATTGTCCAGTTCTGCCCACCAGAAACCCCTCAATTTTATTGAGGATTTAATAATCTACTCTGTGTCTATGTAGCGCCTAATACAAACATTGTTCTTGTTTGGTTACAAGGCATACCTTCACACTTAATTCGTAATAGGCTTTTACAAATCCTTTCCCTTGTGTGGGGTTCAACACACTTTTATTCAGTTTGTTGTGTGGTTTTGTGGGCTTTTTTTTTTTTTTTTCCTTTTTCCTTATTTTTTCTTTGAATTGTCTTATTGGAAAGATTGGGACTTGTCAAAGAAATTCAGTCACTACTGCAGTAGAGCTATTCTAGGGACGAACAGGCCCAATTAAAAACCTTCCTGTAGGCTACAGTTCCATTTGCTTCCACAGAACTATGCTAACATAAACTTGCACAAAGGATTTGTGAACTTGACCATCCTGCAGCATCAGGGAAATATGTTCTCAAAATAGAATCCATTCACCATCATATACAGAATACGGTATAAGTAACATTTTCCCTGTCTATTTTGATGCCAATCAAAATCATTCTATTTGTGTTTTTGTGAGTTAATGTCTTTGGAAGCTGAATTTCGTGCTTAGTCACTATGGTATTTAAGATTAAACTTCATTAATTATCTGACCACCTGCATGCAGTTCTGCAAAGAACATTGACTTCAGAAAGAGATTTGAAGGAACATATATGATATTAGTCAAAAGACAGGAGCTGGTATGAAAGAAATTTATAAGAAAGAAAAGAAAGAAAGAGAGAGGGAAAGAGAGGGAAAGAGAGAGAAAGAGAGAGAAAGATAGAGAAAGAAAGAGAGAGGAAGGAAGGAAGGAAGGAAGGAAGGAAGGAAGGAAGGAAGGAAGGAAGGAAGGAAGGAAGGAAGGAAGGAAGGAAGGAAGGAAGGAAGGAAGGAAGGAAGGAAGGAAGGAAGGAAGGAAGGAAGGAAGGAAGGAAGGAAGGAGGAAAAGAGGAAAGTTTCATTTAAATCTATTACAAAATTTACTTACCCTTTTGTAAGGCCAAAACTCATAGGTTAAATCCATTCATTTAATGAATCTGTAATTTCACCCACAGGGAGTAGCAAAAGGACCAATATTTTAGGAGTAAGAGCAGTATTTAACTATGCTCATCCAAGAGGGCAAGACCAAGATCATAATGCTGCATACAACTTGCAAATGTCCACTCTTGGAAAGAGTAATCCATAGATGATCTCAGATCCTACTCACACTCCCTTATCCTGCTGTTCATGGCTAGTACTCTGAAGACTGGAAGTGTTAAGTAACTTTGACTCCTAGGGAAATATCCTGCCTTGCTTCTTACACTGAAAATCACTACTCTTCTTGAAAGTCTATATTAAAGCAAATGGAGCTATTTAAATGACAAGTATTGTTATTCAGTGCAATAAAAGAACAACAGGTCAGGAACTTAATAAATGAAATGCACAATTCATAGCTTGCAGAAAGGATTTTAATGGAGAAGGCCAGCAGGTGATTTGAACACAGTTTTCTGTTTCTATATACTGTATCATAAACGTTTAATTAGGTCATATCTGAATGTGTGTTTGGAAGAATTTTTAAAAAAATTATTTTCTTAAATAGTTACTAGAAAATGACAGAATCCAGTGTTGTTGAGGTTCGAAGGGACCTCTTGAGATCAAGGAAGGGTCAGATGCTTTCTCAAGCAGGGTCAGATGTCAAAATAAAACAGCTTGCAGACAAAAAAAAAATAATAAAACAAATATATACATATATATATTAATTAGTAACAACTAAAAAACATATATAACATCCCTTAGTAAATAAAAGCCATTTTAAGTACAAACAATGGGGTAAAAGGAAATTATTTTTTTTAATAGTGCAAAGCTGTCACACAGATCATACATTCTATTTTATTTCAGTGGTTACCTAAAAAACAAAACAAAACAAAAAAACAACAAACAAAATTCATGCAGCTCCTGCTACAGGAAAATAGGACCACCCCCCTTTTAGTAAATTAAGCAGTAGAAATGACTATCAGGGTGCAACAAATAATTTTTTGGTGACTTTCTCTATAAAGTTAGGAACATCTAAGTGGTATGAGAAATTACAACAATTGAGAAATGTGAGAAATTATATGAGATTTGAGCAATTATAACAATTAGTATTTAAAAGTTGGAGGACGTTTTTATATATACTTTGTGTCTTTAAAATACTCTTTAATAATTATATTTGAAAATTCTCAGTAAGTATGTGATCTAAGGGTAGAACACAAATATAGCTCACAATAGGAGTGGTTAATAACATGCTTAAAGACACTAATATTAGACTGAAGTGATTCAAACATTTCTAGCATATTTGGGTTCTGATAAGTTTCCCCTTTCTCAGTGTCTGCAGAAGAAAAAAAAAATCACTAAAAGGTTTTATAAATCAGAATACTTCATTTACTATTTATAAACTATCAACAGTTTTTATGCTTGATAAGAATTGCTGATAATATCTAGATATTAGTTTCACCTTCATTAAATCTTGTAAAAGAGATCGTAAAAATATTTTAGAAAGCCTCCCCTAAAGGAAAATAAATAAATAAATAAAGAGAGAGAGGAAAAAAAGATTTATTGGTTTCCCCAAGAGAAATCATCTAGGTTGCCCCTACAGCATGACCAACAAGAAACAATGTTTGTGCTCCCTCTTGTGGCTCTGCAGCAGCATCGACCTAAAAAAAAAATACGCTGACATAGAGCACAACAGAGAATTAAAATGTAAAGCACCATATTGTTTCACCTTCTCTAAAGAGTAACATAAAAATTAAAAGTGGCTTCAAATGGAAAAACAAATCATTACAAAAATATATTGTATTTCCAAAGTGGTGTGTTTGTTTGTTTGTTTGTTTGTTTTAATTTTGTTTATTTGCTTGTTTGTTTGTTTTTCCCAAGGACTGATAGTTGAAAAATATAAAAATGTCTTGCCCAATGGATGACAGCAGTTTTTCAGTATTTGTAACACTGGAGTAATTTTTAGTAATCCAAACAGCTATTGAAATCCTGATATCTGTGGTGGGCAATCTGAAAACTGTAAAATAACATAGTTTATTGAATTAATTCTTCACACACACTTTTTTAATGCTAAAATTAGATCATTTTTAATTAATATGTAAACCCAATTACTCCCCCAGAACAAATAGTAACAGAAATTAAAAAATAAAGTCCTTCTCTTGGGGGTGATTTATTTGTACATTTCTGTAGTAAGAACTCAACAACTGAGACTTCACTGCTTTGCTATACTTGATTCTGTATACAGTAGCCTATTGTGAAGAACAATGGGTGCTATGAACAATACGACTTTCGCCTCCAATATGAATGTATCCTTCAAAATTCTTTGTCAGTGCTTTGAATATGTTGAGTACAGAGCTCTTCCATCCGTAGCGTGAAGCCATCTTTGTTGGATTAGTCATGTGGCCCGTCTGAGCAGCCTTTCAAGATGGCTGGCATTTGGTTTTAACTGAAACAAGCATTTATTTATAATTAAATTAGTGGTTTCAAGGTAAATGGATAAAGTACATTCTGCTACTTGTGATTATTGTCTCATTTACTACAAGTTCGATTATGACCTTAAATAGCTGAGCTATCTCAGAGGCAGAAAATGGTTCACACCATGATTCAGGAACGGCTGAACTCCAGCCTGATGTATCCCGCACAAACACTGGTTTGGGGGGTGGGAATTGAGGAAGTCTCCACTTTTGTTCAATTTAACAGGAAGGTGGGCCAGCCTAGGTAGCAGGAAGGGCAAAACCAAGATCCTGCTTGCTTCCTCCCATGGTTTATGTATAATATATAACTTTCAAAGGGTACTATGCCTTCTGTATATCTACATAGGATTTGTGTACCAAAATACATCAGGTAGTACCAACTCAAAATCTGCCAAGTCAACAGTCCATGTACTGTGCAACATGTCACAAAATTGCAGGTTTATGGCCCCAAATGGATCAGAGCATTAGCTGGTATGTAAGATGCATGGAAGACAGGAGTTTGAGAATGACATTTGGGATGGCCATAATTAATAGAAATTAATAAAAATTAATAGAAAGACAGCCTCTCTTCTCCAGTGGGAAATCCCCTGTACAGAGCTTGTGCTACATCATGCAAAGGCTGAGACCACAGTGCTGTCATCAGCGTCACAGCTGCATCCAGCCTTGACCAGGCTCATCCAGTCACCGTGTTCCTGCAAAGGAATTTGGGAATATGCACAGCCGCTTAGCCCATGTGCAGGCACAAATCCAGGTGTGGCTCTGCCCCATAATTGTTTGCTCGCGCAGAGACCAGAATGACACAGCTGGTACTTGCTGACTGCACCAAGAAGCTTTCTGGAAGATGAAGCTCTGCTGGTTGGTGTCATAGGGGCAGAGTTATGAGCTGTGTCTTTCCTTTCCTGCTCCACCTCGTTTGGGGAAGAAGAGTATGTATTAATTACACCCTGGGCCCTTTCTCAGTCATTCTTCCCATAGCAGAAGTAGGGGTTAAGCTTACTTTTGCTGCCATTGGCAAAATGGAGCAATCCACAACAAGCTGTCCCTGCATTAGTGCAAACTAATGAGGCTCCACAGCATGAGCATCTTGTATTGCAAAACTCACACATTTTATTTTTTTTTGAACACAGTAACATTTAGAGATATACCATATAGACTTAGTATATTGTGACTTGAGAAGCATGAGGAATGTTGTTAAATATCCACTACTGGTAATGTCTCTATATTTAAACAATAATAACACAGAGAGTTTGTAGATTTGACTTTTGACTGTAACTACTTGTTCTGACCTTGACTTTCAAGAAAACCTGTTTAACAACTGTTAATGTCAGTCCAATAAAGCAACGCTCAGCTCTATGACCTGCAAACTCAGGCTAAATGTAACATGCAGCATCTACAAACATCTCAAAGACCTGTCACTCAGGTGTTCAGAAAATTAAGAATAAAAATAACAACTCACAGATTTTCAGTCATGGATAGTGACTGAATGGTGTATGAAGGTGATTATCCCCAATGTCCCTAGCTTACGTATGTGAAAACTGCAGCAAGCAGGACAACATAATAGCCATTTTCAGAAATATCCACTAATCTGTTAGTCTGGGAATCTTATACTTTTGGAATACCTAAAAAGCTCAGCTGTTGATTCTAAAAATATAAATGCATGAGACTGATTCTCCACCTGTAAATAAGGCAAAGGAACAAAACACAGTAACTCCAGTAACTTTATGGAGAGAGGTTATATGTGCCCTTTGTACAGTCAGGCCCCAAGATTATTCTTTATGGAAGTGCTTTGTCCATCCCAGCACATCTGTAAGATAGACACAGGGACGGAAAACAGAGCCTCAACTCTGCCTGGCTTAGAGGCAACCAGACAGAAGCCTTTCACAGAACCACCAAACAGCTGAGGCTGGAAGGGACCTCTGGAGGCCCTCTGGTCAACCACCCCCCTGCTCAAGCAGGGCCACCCAAGAGTCCTTTTTTCCAGCTCTATCACCTGGCTGCTTCCTGCAGCAACAAAAAGCAGGAGCAATATACAAGCTCATCAGTTAGGTCTATGGTATAGAAAGACCATAGTCACAGAAAGTCATCTAATGTTCACTGCCTATTTCATGATTAAAAATGTGTGGTTTCAAGATTAGAGGGTGACATTACAGACCACCTGCTCTTCTCAGAGCTTTTACAGGCCCCAGTTTTTAAGTGGCAATGCCTCATTTTTTTTTTTTCAGTGCCCCATGCAGGATTCAAAAGTAAAAAGCAAATGAGTGAACATTTGTAAAAACACCGATCTTTCTGAGGCACAATCAAATAATGCAAAGTCAACCTGCCACTCTGTTGCTGTACTAGTAAGTGTATTCACGAGGAAACACACCTGTTCCATGACATTCTCCTCACAGCTCATATTTATGCTTCCTGAAAAAATATCTAATGATACAGTAGATCCTAGAATCCTAGCACCATAGAATGGCTTGGGTTGGAAGGGACCTTAAAGCTCATCTAGTTCCATCCCGCCTGTCATAGGCAGGGACACCTCCCACCAGACCAGGTTGCTCAAAGCCCCATCCAGCCTGGCCTTGAACACCTCCAGGGAAGGGGCATCCACAGCTTCTCTGGGAAACCTTTGCCAGTGCCTCACTACCCTCTGAGTGAAGAATTTCTTCCTGATGTCTAAATGAAATCTACTCTCTTTAGCTTAAAACTATTACTGCTTGTCCTATCACTACACACCCTGACAGAGTCCCTCCCCAGCTTTTCTGTAGGCCCTCTTTAAATGCTGGAAGGCCGCTGTAACGTCTCCCTGGAGTCTTCTCTTCTCAAGGGTGAACAACACCAACTCCCTCAGCCTGACTTCATAGGAGAGGTACTCCAGCCCTTTGATCATCCCTGTGGCCCTCCTCTGGACTTGTTCAAATACTTCCCTGTCCTTCTTGTGCTGGGACCCCAGAGCTGAGCACAGTTACAGTATGTGAGGTAGATAAAAAATATCGTGAGGAGTATCATTTGACCTCTCCTACGCAGAGCAAAGGCAGTAATTCCACAGATGTAAGATGTGCATCTACACATATCTAAAGAGCAACTATCAGCAAAACCCAAAACTCATAGAAAGTGCCAACTAAAAATCTGAACAACATAAAAAGATATTTTTATTCCATAAAACCACTCTGATGCCATCCAGTTTCATTGACCCTGCTATTTCAGCTAATGCTCTCATGCTACAGGGCATGGTGTATTGCAAGGACATGAAACTCTATTGTCAGATCTTCTGTCAGATACTCCTGAGGCCTGCAATGCTTATATTCTTTCATTTGTTTGGATTTCTGGGAGATATGACAGGCTTCATGGCTGGAACTGGTGGGTCTACCGTGCAAACTAGTACACAAGTAGAAAAGCTACAACCAGAAATGAATGGCTACCTATGCAATCTCATTTTCCTACTTAATAATAATAATAATAATAATAATAATAATAATATGAAGCATTAGGTGGGTAAATTAAGGAATTTCATAATGCTATAGAGCAGTGTGGTAGCTTCAGAAAAATAAACTCACAGAAAAGCAAGCAAGCAAACAAACAAACAAAAATATTTTATTTATGACAAAAACACTGAGTGATAAAAAGTTCCTAAAATTTATCCTCATTTATAGCCATTTTTTTTTGTTAGAAAAAGCAAGCAAGCAAACAAACAAACAAACAACTTTGAAGGACAAATCTGAGTTAAATACAGATTTGTGGATATTGAAAAAAAATGACACCTTTCAAAAAAATATTAATGCTTAAAAATCCAAGCTTTACACATTGACAAAGTGTGTCTATGATCAAAATCCCTTTGGCTTTGGAAAGCAGTCAGTTAGGAATTGGAAAGAAAAAGAAAAAAAGATTGTTATCTCTGTCTTGTCTGGCAATCTTCAGCTCTAACATAAGTGGCTAAACTATGAAAATGTGCATAAACACAGCTCATTATTTTTAGAAACCAAAAGTGACTAAATTGCATTAGATAAGACTACTACAGGCTAGGCACACATCAAACCTGTGAAATTCCAGAGATATATGAAAACATCTATACTCTGAAGAACTTAGCAATGTTTTGATAAGCCAAAAGGGCTATTAGGAATCAGTAATGGTAATTCTGATGCATGAATAAATAAGGAAATTAGATTCAACAATTATTATATTTTGACAATGTACTTATATTTTAAGATTATTGATGCTAAAACACACTTTTTGTATTAATGCAGATGGTATATGTCTATTTCTGTATTTTGAGATATCTGTAATTTAGTTGCAATTAAATGTTTGGTTCCTATTGATTATACACATGTACACATACATACATGTATACCTACAGTATATCACTATCATTTAACAACAAGAACTGATTTTTTAAATTAAAATGTTTTTATTTATTTATTTATTTATTTATTTATTAAGACAGTGGCCTCGAGTACCATCTTTATGGCAAATACTGTCTGCATTTAGTAAATTTAAGTGAGAATCTGTATCGCACATTTTAGAACCATTACTCAAGGCATTTTCAAACTGATTGAAAGCCCTGTTGTCTCCTGTGTTCCCCTTCATCCTGGAAGCTGTTTTTTCCTCATTCACAACTCCATTTTCAGCCAGAGATCCATCTGAAGACACAATTGAGGATTCAGATACCTCTTATTTTGACTCAAGTTCTTAGGATACTTCTGCTGAAACAGCATAAGGAGGTTTGCTTCGCTCCCTGGCTTTTATAGCCTCTCTCACAGTACCTTCCACCTCTTCCAAAAGTTCTTATCACTGGAGTGTAAGAACAACGTTTTTAATTTTTCATTTGTTGCTTTCTAGTCTTTTCAAAGATTAATTCTTCTCATTGGTATTTTCTTTGTGATTTTCATTGTATAGGTAAGGATGACATTTTGTTTTATTTTTTTCCCCTTGGATAGTTTATGAACTTTACATTGAACAGCTACCGGAGAAATAACAGCTTACTTGTCTTACAGAAATATGACATTGTATAAGTTAATTATTACTTCAACCCATCGCAATGAATCTCTATTATTAAATAATCCCATTAAATTAAACATGATTTCCAGGATTTATTTATTTATTTATTTATTTTGATAAAGTGCTGATTTCATGTATGACTAAAGTTTTAGCAAAGCAAAGACTATTCCTTATTTTGTATTTTGTTAAACTATCAAGAAATAGTTATAGTTAAGAAACACCTTTAGATGCTGTGTCTTAAATAGAAACCACCTTACGTACAGAAACCACCTTATATTACAGAGATTTTTTTTTCTCAGATGTAATAAATACTTTTTTTCACTTTGCACTCCTCTAATTTCTGCCATGAAGTTAAATAAAGATTGCCTCAAAAATGCTACAGAACATTGTGGTCACTTCAGAATATATTGGATCTAAATCTTTATCGGGCCTTAAGATTTATTCTGCAAACTTTGGAGCAGGGAATCTTAGCAGCTGTAATTATTTATTATAGTTACTCTTGATATTGCCACAGAAGGGTGATAATACCATGCTTATATCAACACAATAACATCCATAAATTACCACATGAAGACAAGTCTTACGCAGTGCATAAAATGTGCTTGTGAAATACTTTTGTGGATAACAAATTTCACTTACTTACAGTCCTGTGCTTCTGAATAGTAGTTTAGAAAATGAGGTGTCAATCACAGAAAAGTTACTACCATGCTTATATCCAAACATTTTATGAAGGGAAGACTTTGAGGATGTGTTTTCTTGCTGGCTGTTGTATATTCGAGGATCAAAGGTCATTAAAAAGATGAGAGTGAAGCAGACTGACAGTGTTTGCCTGAATTATTTCCACTAGACACTGGTTTTTGCAAAGGATTAATGGCCAGATCCAAAAACAAATTTAGATTCTTATCATAATGCCTAATTTCTATGTGCCTGTCCCTTCAAAGACAGATCAGAATCCCAAGCTTAGTGTCCCTTTTTATATGTTCAGGGGGAATTTACTTACAAGTTGGTGATTGTGAGCCGAGGCCTTTGTGTAAAAAACAGCCTCCAGGGAATGTCAGGCGAATATCAGGAATATCTTTCTGTCTACAGACTGGATATGCTGCTCACTCTCCACTATACAAGGAAATCAGAGTGTATCTTGTAACTGGAAAGTCCTCACTTAGTCCTCCACTAAGCTGGCAGTTTATTTGGTTGGCTTGCTAGACTTTCTAGTTTTGAAACAAATTTTGAAGATAACAGTCAAAGTACAAATAATTATACGCAGCTGCCATATCCTCCTCCAACTCTTATTTAGCTATCATAGATACCAGACTTCTTAACACTTTCTCTGCAGAGGTGAAGTTCTTGAAAACAGAGTGAAAAATTGTAAATAAGGATCAAAATAGCCTACAAACTGTACTCTGTTCGAGATGCAGAGAGGTATAGTTGAGATTTTTCAAGGGGAAATAAGTACCAACAGACTGTGGTGGGTTGCCATCAACACGGTGAATGAAGATAGCAGAAAATCTTGAAGGAGTTCCCAAACCAGGAAAACAGCCAGGCATTTTTAATCTGTCCGAACACATCAGCAGTGCTCTCCAGAACTACTTTTGCTATTATCCCGATTTCACGTGACAGAGATAGACCATTAGGACATTGATCAATTGACAGATTGGCCACGACCAAAGTTGCTTCCTAATCTAGCCTGATCACCCAAAGTCCCTCAAAACCTGAGACAAACAGGAAGGCAGCTCAATAGTCATCCTTTCTGTCCTCAGACAGGTAGAGTGAATGATTTCCTCAGATATCTGCCTTTGTTTATCAACTATATGAAACACTCCTCTTAGGACTGATGCCAACCTTTCAGAAGTCTGATGGAATCTAGGAAGGAAATCTCACATCAGGCATTATTGTTTACTACTCAGTCAATGTGCGGTACAGAAAAACACACACACACACACACACAAAAACAACAACAAAAAAAACCATAAGTAGCACGTATTGCTATTTCAGATGTCTCACAGGCCGGTCCCATACTGTTGCAGACTCTCCTCTTGGAGGCCCAACCCATGAGCCTGAGGCTGGGGAGATGGAGCAGAGCTTCAACATACCTTGTGAGGCCTGAGCCGTATGGATAACCTCAATTTTGAGATCAATATGTGTGTTTGCTGGGATTGTGCTCCCAAGAGCAGTGCCAAATGCCATGCTAGGCTTTACACTGTGATCAGGAGGTGGTGGTGTCACTGTCCATGCAGGTGTTTAAGGAAAGGTTGAACGTGGTGCTTAGGGACATGGTTTAGTGGGTGATACTGGTGATAGGGGGATGGTTGGACCAGATGATCTTGGAGGGTTTTTCCAACCCTAGTGATTTGATGACCAAATTGGTGGTTTTTTACCTGGATGGACACCGGTGGGTGTAAAATACCTTTCCCTCCTCCCTCGAGGTTTTGAACAGTAAGAAAAACATGGGATATAACGAATTAGTCAGGGAAATGCTGAGAAGTTTATTTTTTTTAAAGTAATCTTTACTCTAACCAGTATAAAAACATGGGGTATGAAGATCTGGTCAGGAAAATGCTGAGAACTTTATTTTTTAAAAGAAACTTTTACTTTTTTTTCTTTTAAAAGAAACTTTTTTTTTTTTTTTAATTTTCCATCTGTAAACATTTTTTTTTTTTGTGCCACTTGAGAAATTTTGTGCCACGGGGGAGCGAGAACCGAGCTCCTCCCTCCTTCCCTCCCTCCCTTCTTCCCTAGGAGCCTCCAGCAGCGCCATCAGCCCCCAGCCGCGGCCCGGCCCGGCCCGGCCCCCCTCCCGTCCCCGCGCGCCGCCCAGCCCTCGCGAGACCCGCTCTCCTCGCGAGAGCCCCGCGCCGCCATCTTAGCTACTCGCTCGCTCGCTCGTTCCGCCTCGCTCTGCGGCTGAGGGGCGCGGGAGGGGCGGGGGGCGCGGCGCGGTCCGGGGCTCGTCGTGCCTGGCGGCCGCCTCCGAGGAAGAGGAGGAGGAGGAGAAGGAGGAGGGAAGGGGAAGAAGAAAAAGAAAGGGAAGGGATCCGCGGGGCCGCGGCTGCCGGCGAAGGAGCGGGGAGCAGCCGCCGCCACTCGGTTCCGCCCCCTTCGTGGCGCTGGGCCTCGGGCCCCCGCCGAACCGGGAGAGGCGGCCTCGGGAGCGGGCTCGGGCTCGGCCTCAGCCTCGGGGGGCCAGGGGGGAGGCGCGGCGGCAGCCGGGGTCCCGGCCGGGGGGACGGCACGGGCCCCGCCGCCGTCGTTGTTTGTCCGTGGTGGTGGTGCTGCTGTTGGTGCTGCTGCTGCCGGGGAGACGGGGGGCCCGGGCCGCTCTGGATGGTGGTTAAAATGATCATAGAAAACTTCGAGGCGCTGAAATCCTGGCTCAGCAAAACCTTGGAGCCCATGTGAGTAGCCGCGACCCTTCCCCTCGCTCTCCCTCGCCCCCCTCCTGCTCCTCTCCCCCCCCCTCCAAAATAAAATCCTCCTTTGGAGGAAAAAAAAAAAAAAAAAAAAGGGGGGGGGGGATCCTCAGGGGAGGGGAGGGCACCCCGGGAGGTGTCCTCCTGCTGCTCCTCGTCCCCCTCCGTGGGGGCCCGGGGCTGTGCCGTGCCCCCGCTTCTCCCGGCACAGTCCTCGGCTGGGAGGTAGGTAGGCTAGGACCGTCTTTTTCTTCAGGATGCAGCTTCTCCCCCTAGCGACCACGTTCATCGGCAGCGCCCGTGCTGGCTCCCTTTGTAGCCCGGAGTAAGCGGGAGGTAACGCGTGTGCAGCCCGCGCAGCTCCCCCCGGAGAGGCCAGGGTAATGGCCACGGCCTGCCACCCTGTGCGGTGCCCTTCTCTGAGAGGGATCACGTCTGATACTACAGGCATTTTGCGTTTCTGGGGTCTGCCCCCCAATATTTTTCAGCCATCATTCGTGGTCGTTTTGAGTATTTGACACTCTGGCGTTTCCCTCGCTGTTGCATCAGTTCTGACGAGCTCTTGGGAGTAGGAGCCCCAGAGAATAATTTGCTTATTTGTGAGTACCTGCTGGGCCTCTGAGTATAACATCCACGTGAGTAATTAGGACTCTACTGCAAATAATCCGTGTAATACACACCTTCCTTCTCTGGATGGTATTTTAATAGCATCAATACCTGAACTCAGTTTAAAAGGTTTCATCTTCTGGAAGTATAGTGCCTATAGATATTTGAGATCAAAACATGCTCTTGACTTAACATTACAAAACACAATTGTAACAGAGCTATGTTAAGTTTCTAGAGCTTGATTTGAGTCAGTAGAACTAGAGCTTATAAGCTAATTCTGGTATTAACTTTTCTTCTGCGATGCGTGGTCCCTATGGGCTTTACTCTGACAGTAATGGATGGGGGGGAGGGAAAATTTGGTTTATGGCTTCCATAAACATTAGTTAAGTATATGTATGTACACATACAATTTGTATGGCTCATGTTGAAATAACTTGAGTAAGGCGCAGGAACTAAAATTCTGTGGCACTTTCAGGAGAGCTTCACTTGGGCTTTTTGCAGGAAGGTGGTTCATTTTTCCATGGGACCTAATCCAAACAAAACTGAAATAGATGACTCTTGAGATTAATTTCAGTGGACTTTGAATTAGGCCTGCAATAAATTTCTCTGGGTGCATTTACACAAAACGCTCGACCCTTAAGACTGTGGTAAGATTTTTTTTATTGTTTTTCTTGTGAAGAAGGTGAATAACCTTCCTTTAGCCTAACTGTAAGGTGTTACTAAAACAAGAAAGCATACTTTGTTCTGTGGTAATGGATCCAGCTGATCTATTACCGTCATCATTCTTCAAATGCAGAATGTTCCTGATTACTAATTGAATGCTTTCTTGCAGGAATATTCTCTTAATGGTAATCAGCAGTTTGATATCAATATTAAGAGCATGCTCTTTGAGAGGTTTGTAACAGGTAATATTTAACTTCAGAAAACCTCATAGTTTCCAAAATAGGTGCTGGTAGTTTGAAATGTTGAATCTTGCATGCTTACTTCTCATGAAGGTGCTGGGGATTGAGTTGTTAGCCACAAACAATTCATGAGCATTGTCAAATTCTGTGAAATCTGAAAATGGAATTCTGATGTTAACGTTTGCAGCAGGGCTTCAGTTGACTTCAAAATCCCTTTCTTGAGTAAATGTGTCAGGTTATTTTAATTTTGCAGATCCATGTCCAAATGAATTTAGTCTGCTTTTCTGTACTTGCATATTACACATCAGGAGCTGAAGTTTGTACTTCACTGGTTTATACATTTCCTATTTATAATCTTAAAAACTAACAAAAGTTTGTCAGATATTATTTAGTTAGAGATCAATGTAGTTCCTCCATCCTCTCTGCAGGCTCTGTTCATTAGTGGTGTATAGTTGTAATTTCTTATCCTGGTAACAAGCCCAGGTAGGTTGTTTGATGTTCCTCTGTTTGTCTGAGTATTGATCTGCTGTCTGCTAGTAACAGCAGTTAAACAGTGAAATCAGGATTTTCAGGTTTTGAGATCAGTTTTTCAGGCACGTTTTTCTCTTAAATTAAATGTAACGCGTGAGCAGTTCAAGTGTGGTTCCCATGCTGGAAAATATGTTGTGGGGTAGGGAATTTGCTGACATGGAGGATGTTGAGTTCTCTAAATTTTTAATTTTGGGAGGAAAAAAACGGCAGGAACTGATAAACTCAGCTGTCACTCAGTTTTGTGCAGTGTCCTATATAACTGCATTATCCCATTAAACCCTGGATTTAGCAGAGAAGTATTGTCTTTTCCTAGCAGTCAAATACTCTTGGAGATGCTTCTGATCTCAGGTATCTGAAATGTATACCTACAGCCGTAGCTTCTGGCCATATGAAAATTTTAGTATGCATTTACTTCTTTGGAAGTGTCAGTTCAGTACTAGTACAATAAGGCCCTAAGTGCTGGGCACCTGGTGGTTTTACCGTAGTTTGAAAATATTTTTTTTCTTTTCCTTTTAATGAAACAAAAGTGACAGATGTTCAACCTTGTGGCTCTTTCAGAAACCTTTAGCTGCAAGATAGGCAACTGGATTTCCTAACTACACTAAGAAATATATCACCATATCAGATCTTTATGGAGCTGTTTTCTTGGTGGTTGCAAGGGGAGAAATGTTCTTAAGAAGAAAACAATTTTATAGACAACTTTGTATATAACTTAACCCAAAGGCTGTAACAGAGATGTTTCTGAAGTGTATATTCCAGAACTAGAAAATGTCAAAATCCATAATGGTTGTTTCCTTTCATCAGAAAGTTTTACCTTTAAAATGTTAAAATGAATTAGCAGGAACAACAGCTTTTAAGTATCATGAAACCAGTGTTGTATATATTTGTATAGACAGGGCCTTTTTGGTTGTTGGGTTACTCTCGTATGGGGCCTTTAGGGAATACTGTTTATAGACAAGAAAGCTTGGGAGAGGGGGATGACAGAGGGTTTAGTTCGGGGATTTTTTGTTTGTACTTTTCTCTCTTTCTCTCCACCTCTCCCTCCCCTTTCTCTGGTAAACTTTCTGGACTTCTCTAATGCCTGCATCAAAGCCTCGGTGACCCTCCGTACAAACACTCCTGTCAGGAGGGCAGAAACTGCAAGTGCTGTTGTGCTCAACTTGAGGGTTGGTAGTTCTCTAGTAAGTAACTTTGTACAGTTCTCCAAAGCAGAGGTTGCTTTTGTCGTTTGGGGAGTAACTTTGAAAAGCTGACTTTGGTGCCTAGAGAATCACAAAATGTGCATGCAGCCATGATTGCTACATGTGTGTGAATGTAGTACCAGTGTAAACAAAGTACCGGGAGTACTTCTGTGCCGTAGGTGCTCTGTGTTTGGCTGGAGCCATCTAGTATGCTTCGCTGAGGCCAGCTCTGTAAAGAAGGTAGTTGTGTCAACAGCCGTCTTTCTTTCTTGCAGGTTGTAGTGTGCTTAAGTTTCTATTGTTATATAACTTCTTGTCCATGGTATGGCTCCTGTAGAGTGTTTGAAGGTAATTGTAAACTTGGAATCTAACCTCATGCCTGTCACCTCTAATTTCTGTGCTAGCAAAGTCTTTGCTGAGCCGTATCTATTGTGATGGATTTCTTTTCTGCAAGTGCATTCCAGATCCTATATAAACTGTGTATATATTCTTGCAAGGATGTCAGGATCTGGCTTGGCAGAGTCCCATGTAGGCAGGTCTTCTACATTTTTTTCTTTAATTTAGAGTTTTAAAAAAAATTTCTGTCCAAATGCTGCACTCTGTTTTGCCTTATAAGACATGGTAACGTTCTCCCCCTTGCCCTAATTCTTCACAGTGAAAAATTTTCTTATTTTTAATTACTTAGTGTAAAATACATTTAATTAAAATCTTTTGCTGGCCCATTGTGTTTTAGGTAAAAGTTGATTAAGGTTCCCATATCTATTTTTTGTCTTTATTATATTTACATTTCTGAGGTCTGTTCACTTACTGAGTCAGACTTGCAAGAAAGATGGCAAAAATGTAAAACATTGTTTATACGATATTTAAGCATACCTCATTAAAATTGGAAGCTTTTTTTGCATCATTTAATTCTATAAATGATCATTGCATTGTAACTACTTTAACAGAGGGAACAAAATCCAAATTGTTAAAGAATATTTTATTTGTTACTGGAATATTTTATGGAAAACAAGCTGGTATTCAGCTGTGCCTTCACTATTCTATTTGTTTGCCATGTTTTTCAACCTTTCTCTGTTAAATCTTCATATTTTTTGTGTGTTTGTATCATTTCTTAATTATTGACTACTGGTTAGTTCTGTTCACCCACTAACTTCAGGAAAGTGGTGAATAAAGGAGGTTGATCAATGGTATAAGAAATAAATACTGAAAGAAGTCAAAATGCAAAACCTCAGCGTTCCTTTCCTTATACGTGTTGCTTACCATCCAGCTGGTAATACCCGTCAGCCCATCAGGAGTCTTCACTTTAATTTCCCAAGAAATTTCCTAAGAAGTTCAAAAGCAGTGTATGTTTATCTTAACTTCCTCTGCTAACACTTTACATTAAAGTATTTATAACTAGTATAAGTCACAAACACTCAGCATTGTAGCATTTTTACCGCTGGTTATTCTAATGCATCTGTTTGAACTCTCGTTGGCACCCCTGGCTCACGGAGAGCTGTTATATTTGGAGCTGAACCTTCCTAACCTCTGATGCTGATGGGGTTATGCTTATTTCAAAAGGTACTGTGATAGAATGACAATATCAGTATTATAAGATGAGAAAATTATTCTTGTTACATCAGACTCTTCTGATTTTCATTCATTACCAGCAAAATAGAATCCCTTGGATGCCTTTCAGGCTCTGGAGATACAACAATGATTTTTGCTTTCAACATTGAACACGTGTTGGATGACCAGCAAGCTGGTGGCTGTTCTGCCTCTTGAAAGCTCTTTTGAGTCCTGAGGTGGCTTTTTAAGCTGTTGGTTGCAGGTTGCACCTGTATGAACTTGTAAGATTAGGCTATTGTAACTTCAAACTGTTGTAATGACATCAGTAGCTTGTGTAAGAGCGTCGGAGGCTGTTGCATTCCTGAAGTATATCAATGCTTGTAAAGAGTTACCGAAAGTGAGCATTACGAGAGTTGTCCTTCCCATATACTGCACTGTCTCAAGATAAAATTCAGACCTTGCTGAATGTGTCTGTCATTCAGTTTAATTTTTGAGTTCTGCAGCTTTCTACAGATTGTGGAATATACTATCTTATGTGGTAGCAACACAACCAAATGGTACAGCTGCCTGTGTTAGACTTGCTGCTTTGTCCAGTGAGCAGCATACTAATTTTTCTGCACACATTCAGCCGTGTAAATACAAAGCATGTCTCTCAGCCCTCAAACATAGCCATGCCCACCTTGGTTAATGTCAAGGACTGAACAGTATCCTAGAGAAGTATAAATATTAATCTTTAGGCAACAAAACTAGACCATGGAGTTTAGGTTGTGAATTCTGAGGATTAGAGTGAGACAAATAACATGCAGCTACATGCTCTTTTCTCTTCAGAAAGACCATTCACTGCCTGGAGGATTTCAGGCATGCTTTTGTGGTTATAATTTGTTGTGGTAGTTGAAACTAGTTCCTTAACAAATTTAAGGACTTGCACTATCTTTTTGTACATTCATTTTTGTACATTAATTTAAAGGTACATTTATTTAAAAAAGAATTAACAAAAAACTCATGTAGTTTCTTTTACCTCTTAAAAAAATAGTTGGGTGTGCACAAGCTGTCTCCAAAGTTAGCTTAGTTAAATTCAGATTGAGGTTCTTGGCATTAGATTGAAGGAAAGCAATGAAAAAGATTGGAAATGACTGACCAGCATTTGGGTTACAAGGAGACTTGATGGAAGTTTCCGCTCTATCCTTGTTCCTCTCCATCCACCAAACATTTTTTTTTTTGCCCCCAAGTTGAGTAATAATTCATTTTGTAAAAACTGTCAGTTTACAACAGTTTCGGTTTGGGATTTCTTCCCCCCCCCCCCCCCCCCCCCCCCCAGTAAAATGGTTTAGTGCCCTATAGTTCAACACTTCTTAGGTATGTTTCCCTTTAGGAGTTTGCATGGAAGGACCAAGTATTGTCATCAGAGGGTAGACACTGAAATACTAAACTTCCCTTCATAGGAAAGGTGTGAAAAGCTGCCAAAAATTCACTTTCTATGCAATGATTAATCTGTTGTTCATTAACTGTAAAATGTAAACCAGTTTGTTTTGCCATGCCTGTTAGATTTTTAACAAAATAAAGGATTTTTCTCTCACTAAAATGATTTTTAAAGTATTTACTGAAACACCGTAGTGCCAGGTCTGCACCAAATTTTGTGGCTATTACGTACAGGAAAAAAAATTACACTTTTGAAGTTGCATCTCAGACTGGCTTTGTGGTTTATTGAGAACTGACTTAAATGATAAATTGCAACATGAAGAACTTTATAGCACTGCAAATGTGGTGTGTGTGTCTTGAGAGGAGGAAAATGTCTGATTTTTAGATATTTCAGACCTTTCCTAAAGCAAACTGCTTACAATTTTAAAACGCTTCAGCTTGGTATATACGTAGGATACCAAGAATATGCATCTCTACTTCCCCCGTGCTTTGTATTGGAAGGCATTTGTTATGTTAAAGGTTAAAGTAATTGGAAGTGATGTCCAGTGCATCGTTATAAGTCCAGTCTTGTTCAGGGCACTGAACTATCACGATTACGGATTCACAAATAACGTAGCACACCCTCAGTCTAGTCACGTCCCACGGCCACGCTTAAAGAGTTTGGTCGTGTTCAATGAGACCTACCATGGCTGGATTAATGACTAGTGCAATTTATTAAAGCAGCAGGTACATACACAGGTTCTTTGGATTGCCAGTGATAAATTCACTGTCTGCAAAGCACATGCAAATACCTAAAGTAACACTACCTGGCTACAAATGTGTTAAAGGATGGAAAGCGACTACAGAGATTTCTAAGTTTCCTGGGGGCACTTGGCATAAGCAAGTGCTTGAATCTTGCCCAAAGGTGACCCGGGGGGGGCTGAGCCCGTCAACGACCAATCCCGGAAATCAGAAGGTGTCTTCCCTTACACGATGGTATCTTCTGTAACACCCTCTCTCCCTTAACATAATTTATATAGTTTTCAATCTTTTACGTGGAGTTTAAGTGACTCTAGTTATATATAACTAAGGCCTGAAATTTTCTCACTTTGCTTTTAAAGATACAGACTAGAAAAGTTTAAAACACAGTCTCAGTGAGGTGTGGCCACCTTTGGAGGCAGGTAGCCTCTGGGATGGAGGTCTGTTTTGGCATTATGATGAGAAGTTCACCAGAAGGACAGCATTTTGTCAAAAACATCGCAGGCCGTTGGCCCAGGGTAGGAGGTATGCAGCTATTGGTTCCGATGTACCTTCAAGTTCCCATTTTATCACAGAGCCTGGCTGCAGTGTCTCCACTCCACTCCACCCTGTATACAGTTCCTCTTAGAGCCAGCACACCAAATTTTTCTAGTATGGCCAACACTTAAGGATGGAGGCCTAGGGAATGTTTAGGTAGTGCAGCTACACCCCACTCTGGAAGCATCTTCACTGCTCTACCTTTTCTTTAAAATGTGAATATCAGTTTAATTTCTAAATCAACTCTGGCAATTATTCCACAACATCCTATGGGGAAATCAGATTGGAGTAGGACAGGTAGCATTAATAAGATACTTCAATATGTGAAATACTCATATACGTTCTCATCAACCTCATAACTATCATTTTATTATTCTTGACTCTTCTTACCACTTCTCAGTTCCTTGCATTTTTTTCTCCTCATGTTTTAAGAATTTATCACTTGTGTGGCGTTTGTTGTTGTTTTTGTTTTCCCTTCAGTTGATGCAAGAATTGTAACAGGAGTCCTAGTGGCCTTACGTACAGTATTTGGGATCTCTCTCTTGGTGGAGAGTTCAGGGCCCTGTAGGGGAGACATACCTGAAGTTCTCAATTGATGGATGGATACTGAGCCCAACAGAGACTTTCAGATCTGTCTTCGTCTTATATTTAAAATACTCAAACAGAATGTTGTATCTTTGAGTTTATATGTATTTGCTGATCTTTAAACATGTTCACAGGCACCAACCTGGTAAAACGTGTCCTTAGCATACTGCAGGCAAAGTTTGGTTTTGTTCACTCTTAAAACTTGGAAGATACTTACTGTGTTTCCATTCAGTGTCTTAGAAAATGATTCTTTTGCAATATTTATGTACAAAGGTATTTTGCTGGTTTAGCTTATCTGCCTTGTGGAATTGCTTTTAGCTATTTTGCCAAAGTCTTTTCAAGTCAGTATAAACTTTGCTGTTGGTAAGAGGTTTTGTGTATACAGCTACACCAGTGAAACTTCTTGGCAAACAACTTCTGAATGTATTTCACACCCACTGAATTTTTAGATTAATTTGGTTTGATGCTTGTAATTGAATGTGTTTATGAAAATTAAAGTGGGTTCTCAATGTATTTAGCATTCTGTATTTTAAAATATGTAAATCTGAATATTGGAAGCTGATGGGTTGAATGGTGCTTAAAGAATTGAGAAGTATTAAAATTTACTTTACTTTGAAATTAAAAATAAATTAGAAGAGGAAAAAAGATGGTGCAGAGAAGTGCAATCCTCAAAGCATTGGTTACTTACATCTTTTTATGGTTTAAAAATGCTTTTACATCTTCAGTTTTCCTCTTCTGCTTTTTCTTTATTTGAAACGGTGAATTGAAATAATCTCTGCAAAAGCAGATGAGATTGGAAGCGATGGATTTTCAAAGAAGCACCTTGAATTTTTCCTTGAGTTTTGTTGTAGTTACCAGCTCTTGCTCCTGCATTTGAGCAGAGTATTTGATTGGCCATTACTTTCCTTTTTGACGCTTTTCTCCAGTGGTTAGCAGTTGGAAGTATCCAGATCATTCCCTGAAGAACATGTAGAGCTCTAGCAAGAGTATTTTTCCATCTCTGCCTGTATGTGAAATAGTGTTTATTAAAGCAGGATTTCCAGAGTAATTTCCCTTGTCTAGCATAGAGCAGTAGACACACCATTTTTGACTAATATAGTACAAACCCTGTAAAGAAAGCAATACTAGAAGTAAAAACATTTAGCATTTCTGGTTAAGATCATATATCTAGTAAGTGGGCGAAAGAAAATGTGGTGTAGTGTTTAATTGTAGCAGGCATTGGAATGTTCTTCTAAAGTGAAAATTAGTTCAGATGATTATGCCAACTGTTTTTTGGTTGCTTGATTAAAAAAAAAAATAGAAATCTATGCGATTATCGAGGCATGTAGCACTGCCCTACAAAATCTTGAAGGAATGTAGATAGAGGATTTAAAGTTGAGAAATGTTCTTTTACACATTTAAATGCATTTTAATGTTTTTTTCAAGTAACCAAATTTTAGCATAAGAATGAATTTAAATCTAAATTTAACATATTTTTAATGCACATATTTATTTCTGTTTAGGTCTGTGGTATAAGCTAAGGATTCAAACCTGTATTGAACAATTGAAAGTATATTATTCAGTAAATGCTATAATTGAAATATAAATTGATATTGAATTCTGAAATGGTGCTTAAGCTATTTGAAATGCATAGGTGGTAGCCTCATTTTTCTAATTTTTCTCAATAGTCGATTAAGGATGTTCTTCACACTATTATTGATCTTTTTAACCTGCAAGAAGACAACATGCTATATACAGTGTGAAGAATCCTTGTGCTACACTGTATTTTGCTGTTGTCTCAGTGTGGGGGCCTGTTTTCTTCAGAGTGACATCGCTTAATAAACCATTGTCAAGTATAAGAGTATAAAATACAAGTCAGGCTCACAAAGTGTGATAAAGCTAGCTCAATATGCATGAAACATCCATGTGCGCACAGCAGAGATACTGCAAGTATATTGCCTATTATTCACAGGCAAAGGCTCATATTCTGTAAGAGTGTAGTGTTAAACTAGAGAACGTAAGGACTTGGGTACCAGCAAGCCCTCCATCAAAAACCCAGTAGATTCTGACTGAAGTTAGTGGAGGATGGAGAGTTTATACACGATATGTCAGAATCATCTCAGAGTGAAAAAATAGATGTGAAGCAGCCCTCCCCCAAACAAAAACATGAAAGGTAATATCCAGAACTCAAATAGCTGTAAAGAGCAGAAAATGTCAGGGTGACCTCCTGGATTCACAGTTCGGTAAATTTAAACATCTTTTGTAACACGATGAGGCCTCTTGTTGCTCTCTTCTGCCACTTACGTTGCTAGCAGTTTGATTTTTCCATCATCTTAAGAAAACAACATTATACAAGACTCCAAAAACCAGTGAAAGATCATACTAAAAACTCATTAAATATATCTGGATGCTAGTACGGAAACAAGCATGGTCTTCATGACAATGTGGAGAAAACCAATCATTTTTTCTTTGGTTTTCTTTTTTTTTAAGCTTTGAACAACAGTCATAGAAGTAGTAGCTTCTCTTTCAAGTCACATCAAGAAAGAAGTCAGCTTCTCAGCATAATTTGCAGTTTTATATAAAAAGTAGAAAAAAATCGCAAAATCATTCTGCTAGTTGACAAAAACATTTTTGCCATCTCAACTGCACTGTACATTATATTCCTTATCACTTAATTGGCGGTGATTCAAAATAATTCATCCGTTTTAGTACTTCCTGAAAAAAAATAAAATTTGTTGAGTAGCCAAAGTATGTAGTTTTAACTTGAAAACGTGTAAGTTCTTCCTGTTGTGTACAGCGGAATTTCTTCAGTTACATATTGTATGGTGATAACAGAGTTCACTAAATTTGTTTTGCATCATAATGTGTGGTAGTATCACATATGGAATGATAAATGCAAAGACAGTGCCACAGGAGAATGAGGTTCTGTCTTCTGGAAATGAAAAGCACATTTATGTACGTTTTTATTGAGGATGTTTCCTTGGAGTTGAGTGGATGGAATGAAATTCTGAGATCGTTGTTGGATAGATAATAGCCTTGGAGGATAGGGGAGAAAAGCACTAATTGTTATTTTTAAACTGCTGTGTGCTATGTTTTAAAGTTTTTGGAATCTAGATGGCTTTCCAGTCAAGGTTTTATATTTTCTGCTCTGCTTATGAGAGGAAGAAAAAAAATTAAAGTAAATTTAGTACTTAATATCTTATAGTTGCTACTGTAGTAGCTGGAGAATTAAATAAAATAAACTGCAGTAGCTAACATTAGACATCAGTGGGTTTTTACTTTCTAGGCCGTTTTTTTTTTTTCCCACTAAATAGTTTTGTGTGCATTCATGTGTCATCTAAATGATTTGTAGCACATTTGTAACTGATATCTGACTTTGTATTATTGTATAAAAACAAATTGGGGAAATTGAAATTTCAAAAAAAAAAAAAAAAAAGATTGTAGTGTTTTATCTGAGTTTTATGAAGTATTGAAAGGTGGAGAAGAAGAAATTTAAGGATTATTACGTGAAAATTGTTCCCTCCTACCCAAATGATTTTCCTCTTGTGACTGTGGATATACAGTATGAAAATGGCACAGTTTTTTTGAAGCATGATTCAGCTTTAAACTGGGAGAAGAATGCAAAGCTTCTGTGGTGACATTAAAGTCGGATTAAGGAACAATCGAATATTAATTTTGCAAATTCAACCGTTGAGAAGTGGAGAAATGCTAGAATTCTGGCCTCATGGGGGCTGTACAAGATGACACCCCTTACTGCAGCCAACATGCCTCATGGCACATGTTGACCCAGGCCTCCAGGTAGTCTGGTGAAATGATGTGCTCGGTGCTAGCAGTGGATCAGCAGTAGTCATGCAGTTCTGCTGTTCTCAACCTGTAAGGCTCTGTGCCTGTTTTCAAGATGTCTTTGTGCCTGGGCAGCGTTTTCTTGCTGGGTAAAAGAATTGTTAAATCTGAGCAGGGGCAAACCGATGTGGTAGTTGGAAGACAAAGGTTCTGGAAGAATTTTTGTGTGTGTGCAGTTTTTTTCTTTGATTAACAGTATGCATCTGCATTTTGTTGCTTTAGTGTGTGCTCTTCTGGAGTTTAGGCCGATTGTGAACTCCCATCTCCTGTATCTATGAGTAATGCAGGCTAACACAGAAAATTGTGCTATGTCCCCTAGCAGCTCAGGTTGCTTTTACAGCATGAAGTTCTGTTATTACCTTCTTTCTGGAGGATGCTGAGTTATGTTTGAAGCTTTGACCTTTAACTTCAGAGTACTCCATGCTGGGCCCAGGATATCCAGGGGATCTCCTAAGGATGGATATATGCTGACAGATCTGCTTTCTTTGCTTAGTGGATATGTTTGTGCAGAGGATGTTGGGTGCAGTGCAAGAGAGAGCTTCTTTGGGAAAATGAATTAAGTAGCATGATTTTGTGAAGGATTTGTTTCCAGCATCTAAAATATGTGTCAGTTAAATTAACAACATTCAGACTTTTAATTAAGATTCAGTGTTGAAATTTCATGAGTTTTAACGTGGAAGAGACTTGGAGTTGCTGTTCTGTTCAGTCACTGTGGACATAATTTGCTGTAGCAGTCAGTATTCGTGTGACACTCACATTCAGAGCAACTCCCTGAGCATACTTTAATATTACTTGTTTTGCAGTTATTTTTGATAGGGAGAATGTACAGTTAGGACACATCAGTGCAAGTGTCTTTCTTCTTCTATTTTTTTTAAAACACCATTATTAACTTTGCTCATAAGCCAAACAAGCTAGCTGTCTGTATCACATCACTAGCATCCAAGTGTCAAATTTTCCGTTTTTTTTTTTTTATATATATATTATCACTCACTTCTAATGTATCACTTAATTCATTTATAATTCTATAGACAGACTTTTTCTCCACCAGTCACTCAGTGCTACAGAGGTTTCACAGATTCCATAATTGAGAAATTATGGAAGTATTTGTTGTAGTTTTTGTATTTTTAAGACCGTTGAGCAGTTGAAGCTGTTTCACTCTAAATTGATCTTTCTAGTTTGTTCTAAAGTACTCTGGAATATTGTTTGGAAATGTCACTTGTAGAGAATCATCTCTCTGAAGAAAAATGTGATACTTGTGATTTTTCATATCTGGACTGAGTCTTAGAAAATACCCATGGGTGTCTTTCAATTACTTTGCTAGGAAAGGTTTGGGCCCTCTATATGATACAGGTCATACCAGTTATAGACATTCACTTCTGTAATTTAATGGATTCTGTGTTTTATGTGTTCTCAATTTCAGATGCGATGCAGATCCATCTGCCCTAGCTAAATATGTTCTGGCTTTGGTAAAGAAGGATAAAAGTGAGAAGGAACTGAAGGCATTGTGTGTTGATCAGTTGGATGTATTTCTTCAAAAAGGTATGGTATTTAGCTATTAAGCCTGAGTGAAAGTTTGCCTGGTTAAATTTAAGCAATCTTTTAATGTAGAATCCTGTGTTTATCTCTTTATAAGCTTTACTACTTGGAATTATGTAATTCTATTTGCATAAATAGATACATATATTTTAAACAGGTGTATAGCACAATATGTAAGCTTTATTAAGTATGTTTTCTGTCTACTGGTATTCCTGAAAGAAAATTGAAGATGGTAAGAATTATTACCTGAATTAAAAGCAGCGAAGCTTTGTATATATTCCAAAAGTATTATTCCAGATAGTTGATTAAAAGACATTAAAAACTCAGGGATTGGAAGCCTTTATTAAATATTGTCGTTACTGACATTTCTTGACTCTGTAAAGCTCCTTCTAAAATACAAAGCATAAAAGAAGAGTATTAAAAAACATGCTAAAGTGCTATTCACTGTTTTAACTTTCTGGTGTTTTTTTTTTTTTTTTCTAAAAACTAATATTAACTGAAGTTTTGAATGTTGAATATTTATTTTCATACTTCCTTTACTTTTAGAAACTCAGATATTTGTGGAAAAATTGTTTGATGCTGTGAATACAAAAAGCTATCTACCTCCACCAGAGCAACCATCGTCAGGAAGCTTGAAAGTAGAGTTCTTTCAGCACCAGGAAAAAGAAACAAAAAAAGAAGAGGTAAGGACTGAGTATGTATGTCTTTAAATGTATGTCTTCCCTTATTCCCGCAGTTTACTTATTTCATCATGTTTATTTGTTTATTAATAGTAGTCCCAAATCTTGAATGACAGCTTAAAATGTCAGAAAGTTTTTCTCTTTAATGTTGAGTACTGCTGCACAGTTTTTTGTAACATAATTTCATAGGTAAACCACAATGGTTCTACTGGGCAAATGCAAATAAAGTTCCTGAGTATCGTGGGAAGTATGATACAACCTGCCTTAGTTTTTTGCTCAGGAGGGTGCTCTAATTATGTTGCACTTCAAATTTTCCCTTCCTAATGGCAGCTGTCATTCCTCGAGGTGCTCGATCCTTACCCTGGTACTGGTAATTCTGGTCGGTTCTACAAGCCAGAAAAGAGTAGGTTTGGCACTTTCCAACAGCAGCTTAGGTTTGGTTGTATGAGCATGATCTGAACCTGCTAACCTGTTGATGAGGAAAAGACCTTATTGTACCAGTTGTTGAACATTCATGTCCCTGCAGATCTGTTGCTTCACCTCAATATGGAAACGTCTACCTGTATTAAAAGCTAATGTATTTTCAGTGCAGCATAGTAAGGGTTTCTTTTGCTACTTTATTTTCTGGCAACCACTGCTCTGAATGTTCTCAGAAATTAAATACTTAGTATGTTACAAAGAATCCCTCATTGCATTAGAAGTAAAAATCTTGTTTTGGTTCAGTTGTTACTGCTGACTTCGTTTAGCATTTGAGATTTTTGTTTATTTGGATGTGCAGAAGTCTTCAGTACAGTATACTCATGTTTTGGTCTAATGTATGTATTTAATATTCAGATAGTTAAAGAGGAAGAACGAGAGAAAAAGTTTTCTAGAAGGCTAAATCACAGCCCTCCTCAGTCAAGTTCTCGCTACAGAGATACCAGGTAATAAAATTTGCTTGATCTCTTGTATCAATAATCAGATGGATTTGGATTTTTATATGTTTATAGTGCTACTCAATTAAATATTTATTTTCCTTATAGTCACCTATAGTCACCTAAAAGTAAGACCTTTTGCTTTTATGCAAAAGCAGTTAAAATGTGAGTATACAAATGACTGTGTAAACTATCTCTAAGTTGTGTACAACTATTACATTTGACTTTTATATTTGTTTTTTTTAATGCTAATTTATATTACAACACTTACTGTTCACTACTGAGATTGAATAGAGGTAATTTGAATTTAGAAGATGTTTGTTCAATAACCCTTATCTTTTTGTTATCTCCAACTGGCGGAACGTGCATTTTGAGGCAGAAACAATACTTTACAATTTAAAAGATTCCTGGATGATAAAAGGAAAATTCATAAACTAAACAAAAGCATTTTCATAGTCTATTGAGAAGAAAGGAAGGACCATAGTTAAATTCATTTTTTATCTTTTATCTTGATTAACGTTGCCATTTTTTGAGATTTTTAATTCTTGTAAGTAACAACCACCAAAATTGCATGTTTAGAAGCCGCGATGAAAGGAAGAAAGATGAACGTTCTCGGAAGAGAGATTATGACCGAAATCCTCCCAGAAGAGATTCCTATAGGGATCGATACAACAGAAGAAGAGGGAGAAGTCGGAGCTACAGCAGGAGTCGAAGTAGAAGTTGGAGTAAAGAGAGATTGCGGGACAGGGATCGAGACCGGAGCAGAAGCAGGAGCAGAACACGAAGCAGAGGTACCAACAGTTGGTCTCTAAAATACGGTGAATGTTACTTACAAAATGTAGACATTAGATTTAAACAGTCTCTTCAAGGTATACCAAATTTTCCATTACTGTTATTGTTTCTTTATTCAATTTTAGTTTGGTTTTCTGTGGAAATAAGGCTTATGTGATTATTTTTTCAGTTCTTGTTTTACCTTCTTTCCCACCATTCTTCTCTAATACCTTTGGCTGTGTTGGCTGCTTCTAAACAATGTTGTAAGAGAGGAAGAAAAATCTGAGTTAATTGCATTTCATTAAGTTTTAAGAAACTCGGAATCTTGTTTGGGAATATACAGAAATTAATACCTATCTACAGAGGTAGGATTGGCAGAAATTACCTGTTTGGCAGTAAACTGTCAAACAGAACAGTAGAGCTCTGTGCTCTTTTTGTGTTGGCCCCTCCTTTGGGTAGGAGCTGAAATTACTGTGGTAAGTATGTGCATTTGCACACACTGCTGCAGGACTTAGGGTTTCAATATGGTAGTTTTGCTCTTCAAATTAGGCTTCTTCAGAAACAAAGCTGTTTTGTTTCACCTAAAAAGAATGCTTTTCCCTCTGCAGTTACTGATAAATTGAAAAAGAGCACTGACAGTCATTTTATAATCTTGTTATCTTGACTTAAAGAATACAGAGGTAAAAATAATCTAGTTTAGATCTCCTGTTTATTATTTCTGTGGAGAATGGGTCTTGACAACGTGGCCTTACAAGTGGGAGCGCAAAGGTCCTGAAAAGCAAGCAGATATTTTTCCAAACAATTTAGGAGTGATTAAATTCAATAGCATGCAGCAGTTTAACTAAAACACTGCAATGTGATTAAATCTTAATTTAAGGAATATTTTACAGCTATTACAATGATAGTATTTTACAGATAGAAAAAGTTTCTACTGTAAGATACTAAGGACTGAGGGAGAAGCCTGTTTTACCCATACTTGTATGCCATTTTTAAGACATTTTTATTAATGTTTCGTTAATGTAATGTTGTTCGAGTCTACCAATTTATCTCATGACAGAACTCTTCTGTCTTAATCTGGATGCTTACTGTTTAATTGGTGGTGGTGCTAGCAAATTAAGAGAACAGTTTGTATGTATTCAGAATAAAAAATCATGCTGCTGCTGTATATGGCCAGGAGCATTCCTCACTTGTCAAGTGTTATTTCTCCAATGATGGCAAAGCTTTGTGTTTGATCAAATCTATGCAATTGGGTGCAGATAAAATGAAGATAAACAGCATGAAAATACAACAATAACAGTGTTTTGAAATGTTAAAGTTACATAAGTATTATCTTGATAGTGTTGCCAGTGTTTTCATTTGGCGGTGGTTTTTTTTTTTATTTTTTTCTTGGATGTCGTTTTCCTTTATTCAGGATAACTTGACATATGACATTCTTAGAATAGATGGATCACTACGGAAGATCTACTCCTCTGGAAGGGTTTCTATTGTATTACGGGTATAGTTGTTGCTGAAATACCCCAGTAGTTACTTACACGGATACTTACACAGTTGTGGTGTTTTGTGTTTTTTTTCTTCCAGAAAGGGATTTGGGAAAGCCGAAATATGATATGGATAGAACAGACCCATTAGAGAACAATTATACTCCAGTTTCTTCTGTGACAAATATTTCATCTGGCCACTATCCTGTCCCTACACTGAGCAGCACTATTACAGTTATTGCTCCTGCTCATCATGGAAATAACACTACTGAAAGCTGGTCAGAGTTCCATGAAGAGCAGCTGGACCACAACTCCTATGGAAGACCTCCGCTGCCAAAGAAACGCTGTAGGGATTATGATGGTAAGTCTGTATTTTTTAAATACCTTCCTGCGGCAGTGATAGACATCTTTCTGGAAAGATTAAGGTCATTTTCTTGTTCTTCCATAATAATGTGCTTTTCTTCTGTAACACAATTACTGAATGTAAATGTATCCCATTTTTTGATCCACCTGCATTTTAGATGTCTTTATTAGTGTCTATACAGGTTTTTTTAGTTACCAGTTTATATATATATATATATATAAATAGTATATTTGTTCTACAAAAATTCTAGTGGATTTTTTCCCAATTTTCTTGTTTTACTACTTGGCTTGAAGAAGACATATTTAATTGTTTTGACCATAATTATGACCTTATTGTCTTTGCCATTTTTTTGCTTTTATTCCATCCTATCTAAGAGAGATTATTTTTTAATTAGAAGGGTCTAGAGCTGCAACTTCTCAGATTTGCCTGTTTTTACGGAACAGGTATTTCTTAAAATTGAGTGGGTTTTGTGCTTATTTATATGCACAAACTGTTGTTTTGATTGTCTTATGCTGAAATCAGTGGAAGAGGCTGTTGCTGTTTGCCGTAATGTAACTAAGTCTAGACAGTAAACTTGTTAAATCAACAGAATTTAATTTCCTCCTAAAGGTTTTTTTTTTTTTTTTTTTTTTTTTTTTTTTCCCCTGAGGCTTTCTTCTGCTGTATACCACAATGAGTCGAAGATCTAGGACAGTTTATATTCAGGACTCTCTTTAGAATAATAACATTTTTAAAAAGAGGATGGGAGACTAAAGTCTCAGGTGTTGACAGAATTATACTAATAAATAATAGTTTTGCAGGTATAAGTAACAGGACTGTCAGGTACAATTGTGAAAGTGTAGTTGTTTGGAAATTTTATTCCAGTGCAAGCTGAGCTGTAGAGTGTTTTGTCACAGTTTTCTAGTTCTATAGAATTTTTAGAAAGGAAAATGGATGTGGGGTAAGTAAGTAAACTTTTGAAGTAAAAACTCCAGGTGGAATGCTGGAACTTGGTATCTTTGAAAGTTCATCTCACATAGCATTTATTTCCAGTTTGTGGTTATGAAGCAAATGGAACTGTGTTGGAAAACTATGACATAGCTATTCTTATGTCTTTACTTTTTGTTGATACATTTCTGGCTATCACTAAAATACCTCTGTAGATATCTCTTGCAGTTGCTTCTCTTGTGACTGTGTATTTTGAATTTATAAGCTCATTTCTCTCTTTAGTGGCTAGCTAGTTCCAAAATACTGTTCTTCCTATCTTCACTTAAATATTTTCTAGTTGACTTTCAGAGGGATTTTTACTTTTCTGTATTCTGTAACTTTTCCTGAAGAAGAGTTAATACATACAGCCCTCGAATACTAACAGTGATTCTTTTTGTATTTGATGTTTCAGAAAAGGGTTTCTGTATGAGAGGAGACATGTGCCCTTTTGATCATGGAAGCGATCCAGTAGTGGTAGAAGATGTGAATCTTCCTGGCATTCTGCCTTTTCCAGCACAACCCCCTGTTGTCGAAGGACCACCTCCTCCTGGACTTCCTCCCCCTCCACCAATTCTGAGTCCTCCTCCTGTTAACCTTAGACCTCCAGTACCGCCACCAGGCCCCTTGCCACCTAGCCTTCCACCTGTAACAGGTAGTTAAGATTAAAAAACATTTCTGGATAGAAAGAAATCAATGTTACTTCTATACAGTACAAAAAGTGTAAGAAAGCTAACTATATTATAAAAAAATATATTGTACTGTGTTTTCAAAGTTAGGTTGGCATAGCTTACCCCAAAATGATCTTTGTTTTAATGGTAATTGTTGCAGTGTCAATTGTAAAATTTGCATATAAAATGTGAATCTTGAATATGAAATTATACTTGAAATAATTGTGTTTAAGGAAAATCATGGAATGGTATGGCAAAACCCAACTCCTTGGATTTACTAGGAGAAGCTTCATGAAAATGACTACTGCTAGATGCTAGAGAAGAAGGGAAAACCCTAAAGCGACAGACACTTGGCATTTCATTTGTAATACTAAAATTAATAAGAATTCATGACCACATCAAATCTACACCTGAAAATGTCATTTGTGATTAATTTTGAAACCTAAACTTGTAAAGCAACAATGAAAAATTGCCAGTTTGCTTACTGTTTCATTGGAAAGATGCATGCATTAAAAATGACTTCATGAAGACTTCTGTCCTCACTCCCACTTTTAAAATAGCAATTTATTAATCAGATGCCTGATGTGGTCTAAAAACTGCCTGGTGTGTTAGTTCGATGTGACTAATCCTTTTTTTATTAAGTTAAATGCCCCACTTGGTAAAATTACTGAAAAGTAATTGGTGTTTAATATTGCTTGAAATTTTCTTAAACTTTTCATTTCCAGTTAGCAGTATCTTTAAGTAAGAACTGAATTTATTTATTTCACTTAGCATAGATAGTACCTGTCTTGCTGGGGTGATCAGTTCTGCTTCAGGTAGTATTTCCAGATGTGTCTGGGAAGTCCAGATATGTGATTTTGCAGAATGTGTTTTTACCAGTGATTAATTTGAAGGCCAGGTTTTGACTGTTCAGCTTTGGAAGTGTCACATTATCTTTTGCTTAAATAAATAAGAAAGCTCAATTTTAGGAAAGAACCCTTTGACTTTCCACTTGAGTAATGTGTTTTTCTTTGTGTGTTTGTATTAAAAAACAAATGTTCATTACTGTCGTCACAGAATATTTTTGTTACAGTATCTTTTAAAAGGTGAAGATAAGTACTGGCTTAGTGGTGAAATTTTGGCTTATTGATACACATTATTTAGAAAAATGTTAAACCGTTCAAACATTTGTCTCTATAATCTAAGTTTTGAGCCATTTGCCAGAGGGGATGCTTGTTTAGTGGATAATATGTGAATACATTGTTCTTTGTTTTTGACAGGACCACCCCCTCCTCTTCCTCCATTGCAGCCTGCTGGCATGGATGCTCCCCCAAATTCAGCAACTAGCTCAGTTCCTACTGTTGTTACAACGGGTATTCATCACCAGCCGCCTCCTGCTCCACCCTCTCTTTTTACAGCAGGTGTAGTACTGAGGCTTTGCCCACAAGGTTTGCTAAATAGAATAACGTTGATTCATACTGTACTGTACTTTGTAGAGATTATAATTTAGTAGTTTGGGAGAATAAATGTGTATCACTTAGACTGTGACAATAATTTTTGGTTGTTTTTTTACAATTTAGTTCAAGACAGAAGTAAAATTTGCATGTAAAAAGTAAATCTTGACCGTGGAATAATATTTGCATTGTTATATTTGTAAGCAAAAACATAGCACGGCAGTTCTATAGTTGTTATACAACAGACTGTTCCATTGTAACTGTCTTTTTAATAGATGAAATATAATATTTGCAATCTTGGTTTTTAACTGCAATTTATTTTAATTAGACAATTTGTTTTTTACTAGAAACGTATGACACAGATGGCTACAATCCAGAAGCTCCAAGTATAACAAACACTTCAAGACCTATGTATAGACACAGAGTACATGCCCAAAGACCAAATTTGATAGGACTCACATCAGGTGATATGGATTTGCCACCCAGAGGTATGCTCTCAAAGCTATATTTACTTCGTTTAGCTTCATTTCTTATATCAATGTAAACTGAGAAACTTTTCAGAGAATGTAATACTGGAGATCGTTGAATTTTTGAAAATCTTTTGGCATTAAAAGTTTTATTGAGCAGGGAATTATGTTTATTCTTGGTCTGTTTGTGTATTTTTGCAGGTAAAACGAAATCTTTTACCAGAAAATTATACAAATTATGCACTTTGGTGCAGTAACTGATCACTTTATGCATCTCCCATATAGAAATTGTTGATGTTTTTCTAGCAATCTTAGAGGTTTTTTTTTTTTTTTTTTTTTTTTTTCCTATGGAGAGGAGACAGTCATTTTTATCTTGTATCACACTGTTACACGGAAGGAATCTTAACCTCATAGTTCCCGTAGCCCTGAGAAGTAGCAGTATACAAAATGAGAAGAGAAGTAAAAATAGTTGTTTGGTTTTTTTTGACTGTGGGTTTACTTGAATTGGTATGTAGCTGCATTTAATCTTATGTTTTTGCTGATGTGTTTTCCATAAGGAGTATGTTTCTGTTCTTCAGCAGTATGATTCTGTTCTTCAACAAGAGACAGTGCCTTCCCTTCCTCCCCTCTGTCTTGCTCCTGGGTGTCAGTGCTCTGGAGCACCATACCTTTCCTATCATTAGCATTTTTGTGTGTGCCATTTAATGGTACAATGGAAGTGTTAGCAAAAATGGTGTGAACTTCAGAATATTCCATGTGACTTTGTGAATGAATGAGTATAGTCACTTGGAGGCAGAAGCCTTCTGTCACACTTCTTTTGTTTTCCTTTTGTATGATGTTACTGTGACAAAATGAAAGCTATTAGGTGTTTTTATTGATCACAGCATTTGTTGATAGTTAAGATTAAGCAGAGAAGTCTGCATTCAAAATTTGATCCAGTTTGATTGAAGAAGGTGGTCATTTCAGAATAAACAGTTATATTTTTAAGTGCAAATTCCTTGTGAGCAGAATAATGTGTTGCAGTCAAATGCACAGAAAATGCAAAAATTAACATAGAACTTTTTCATCTGTTTACAGAAAAACCTCCTAATAAAAGCAGTATGAGAATAGTGGTAGATGCTGAATCCAGGAAAAGAACAATTGGTGCAGGGGATGGTGGAGTTCCTACAAAGAAGACTTGGTTTGACAAGTGAGTGATCATTAACACAAGGTTGGCTTAAAGGTTGCAGTTCAGTTGAGCTCTTTTCTCTGATCTGAGAAGTATATAAATTGCAAGCAAGTTAAAGTATGACTAAGCTGACTGTATTGAAATAAAACATAATATAGAGGTGACTCAAAGGCTGTATTAGAGATAGCTAGAGTTGCTTTGGATGATACTGTGATCCAGTCATGGAAAGCTGAAATTAACTAAGAAACAATGACCTGCATTGTGATACTTATTAGGGTTGACTGGATTAGTTTTTAATTTTATTGTCACCAGTTTTGATCCAGTTGCCAGTTGTGTTACTGGCATAAAATGTGGAGTGTGTTGCTTAGTGTCCGGATATACCTGGGGTGACAAAAAGTTGGAAGGGATTTTAAGACACTACTGGGACTGCTTTGAAATAGTAGGTACTTGAGATGTTGGTGGGGTGATTAAGTTGAGAAGTTTTTCTACACAAGCAGATTGTTTTAGAGATTTATGCTCTGTCAGTTATCTTAGAGATTTATGCTTTGAGGTATGGTGAGAGTATGGGTGGGTGAAACTGTAGGTATGGTGCCTGTGTGTCACACTCCTCTTCAACACTTCCCTAAAAATGTATGCTTTTTTTTTTTTGTCTGCCAATCTTTCTGTGTGATACACACAATCCTGTCTGTGAGAATAAAATTTAACTTTGTTTGCTAGCTTGCTATGGATTTCTGGCTTGTTTTTCATTTGTTGCAGGCAAAATTTTAACAGAACAAACAGTCCAGGTTTCCAGAAGAAAATGCAATTTGGAAATGAAAATACAAAACTTGAATTGAGGAAAGTTCCACCAGAACTTAACAATATCAGCAAACTTAATGAGCACTTCAGTAAATTTGGAAACTTAGTCAACTTGCAGGTAAGACATAACAAAGAGAAGGCAAGTAGGTTTTGGCTTAATACTGGAGGTAATTACTAAAAGAATGTGACGTGCCTTGCAATTGGTTTCCTGAAACTCCTCTTACCGTTTTCCTAACCTGTTTCTTAAACATGATCCCTTATTTTCAATGAAATTGTTGTTTGAAGAAGCAGAAATACAATGTTTCAGTCCTTGATTAGATTTTGTAAAAAATAGATGAGATTTTTCAATAATTTATTTAAAACATTTAAAATTGTTGATTTTTTTTTTTTTTTTCTTCTGACCTTTCCACATCTCTGGATCTTGTGTTATAAACCCTCTGTTTTTTTTTGAGGTGAATTGTAAATACAGAAAATTGTTTCTTATCTAGAAAACAGTCCCCATTTATATGATTACTTACCAGTTCCATAATAGTGGTGGTTTATCCCTTACGCTTACTTCCTAGTACATCTGAGTGACCCACTTTTTTAAAAACAGTTATTTATAAACAGAAATAAGCAAACAATTAGAGAAAGGTACAAAAGAGATGCAAAGAGCTAAGTTAAACTAAGTTAAGCTCGATTGATGTATTACATATTGAAGGCTGTGTGCAATGTCAATATTTCGTACCTAGCATCTAAGTTACTCAGCCTGATTTTTCATCATGTTTCATTATCAGCAACAAAAAATTCCAGATACTAGTGTTTTCATGTATGCTTTCCTGTTTGCCCTGGGAGATGGAATGAAGAGATGTTATGGAGTATTTCTTGTGCACTGACACAGTAGAGAATGAATGTTCTGTTGCCATCTAAACACTGAGGGAATTGAGATTTATCTTAATTGCTCTTAAATGTTTCTTAAGCCATTAAGAAAGGAGTGAGAAGAGGGGGAGAGACATGACAGGACAGAGATTATAAACTCTGTTTATCTTCCAAAAGGTGTAATTTTGTTCTTTGAAGATTTCTAAGATAACATGTTCGTATCCAAAGGAGGAAAACCAAAACGAACTTTGTTATTTAGCTCTGATATTAGATAGGGAATTTATTAATCAACTCCTGTATTTTTTTACAGTAGTTGCCCTTATTTCAGTGATGCTTCCTCTTGTATTTCGAAGAGCTACACATATTTGCAATTAGAAATCCTGTTTTGCTGTTTAGGAATTTTACTTCAGTGGTTTTTAGCTATTAAAGTTGATTAACTTAATCTCAAGGTTGCTTCTGGACACCAGGCTTTTCAAACAGAATCATGAATGGGAAATACTCATCTACTGATCCGTACCGGTTTTAAATCATAAGGTTCTGAAACTGTTGGTTTTGTAGTAGCTGTGACACAGATGAAAATCCTACATAGAGTGAGTTCTGTTTTTGTTTTAAATCTTAGGTTGCATATCAAGGTGATCCAGAAGGTGCCCTTATTCAGTTTGCCACACATGAAGAAGCAAAGAAAGCTATATCAAGTACAGAAGCAGTATTAAATAATCGCTTTATCAAAGTTTATTGGCATCGAGAAGGCAGTGCACCACAAATACAAACTACCACACAGAAGGTAGAGGATCTAAGTCTGTTCTATCTAGAGCTTTATGTAAAATACGTTCTTTTAAACATTGCTTTTAAATATTTATGGAAAGTAAGTTAAATATTTTTGAAATAGGGAATATTTGATGTCGTTCCTTTCCAAAAGTTACTCCGTAATTGTAGATTTTTTTTACTTCATGTACAAGGTTCAAGGGTTGATAGCATGGTAGGACCGAAGATACTAAATGAAAGTACTTCTCTGTCTTCTGGGGAATTACGCTCTATTATCTTGATGCTACCATCTGCTTGAATAACTTCTATTTTGCTTTAACTACTTTTTTTTTTTTTTTTTTTTTTCCTTCTGGTGACCATAAGACAGTTATATGTGTTTATGGACATTTTCTTGAAAGATGATCTCCATTTTCTTCCAAAAGGTGCTGCTTTTTCTAGCTTTTTCCTTTCCTACTGGTCTTGCATACTGCTATAGAAGATTGCAGCAGAGTTGGCTTTATCCAAAGATAAATATGTTTATATGCATAAACACACACACACACACATATGTATAGAGGGAGAGGAAGTCCAAATTCCAGTATAAGAGGAAGAGCTACATTACCCTAATTTTGGGGGAACAGAAGGGGACATTTTACATTTTTGGAGCACCTGTTGGTAGTTGTCAAGTGCATAGTAGGAGTATCACTGGAAAATTTTTAAGAATATGAAACAGTAACTACTGTTACGGAGCTTAAGTTCATAGACTGTAACAAGCTAAATTGGATTTCTTAGCAGGCCTCATGGTTCCACTGAAACACAAAAAGATGCTTGGATTCTCCCAAGTCATGTAGGTTATTGGATAGAGAGTTTTTATCAGTTAGCTTCCGGCATAGCAGTTCCCTCTAAATACTTATGTATCCTCCCTGATTAGATTTGTTGTCACTGTGGAACATCATATACTTAGAAAACATGACAAAGACTTTGTGGAAGAAATATTCTTGTATTTATATGTGCTGATATAATAACCAGTATTGGAGGATTCTTTCAACTGTTGCTCCAGGTTTTTAAATCCTTCCCTTTTCTTGATGGTGTATGTCATCATCATTGAGAAAAATGACCCAGTTTTCCAGATCAATCCTGCTGTAGGGCATTTTAGGTAACAGTTTCATTTGTCTCCTTCTTTTGTATTCTGCTTACTAAAACTCCATTTTTGTAGGTGAAGACACCCACCTCACTAACTATCCTGTTACCATCCCTTAGGTTTGATTTTGGATTCAAATTTATAAGTATCCCCGATCTGAACCTGCAGTACTTGACATTATTTTCTAAGCTTGATTTACATCAGATCAGCCAGAAGAGGGCAGTGGAGTATGTGATTTGCAGGAATACAGACATTGCCTCTCTTGAGTAGGATAGCTTGAATAGTTATTGCCATCGGTTTATTTGACTATTATGCTATCCACCTGGGAGTATTACCCGTGTATTTACAACCAGATACCAGATCTTTGTATTTGTGATTTTGCAGAACATGTTAAATAGTCTTAGGGATTTTATTTCTGTTGTTAGTTTCACAGCATACCACCTTTGATATGTAAACTTGAGTAGTTTGAGATTGAATTCCTCCCAAGGTCAGGTGACAGTATTAGAGGTTCCTGTTTCACAAAGAACAACCTTTTGTCTCATGTCAGGAAACTACAACTTGAAGTCTACTATGGGGGCAAGTGGTCAGTAACAAAATTTGAACAGGAAATTAAAGTTTTAAATGTAATGCTTTCATTTTCTTCTACCCTTAAGTACAAAAATTATCAAATTGTTGAATGAGTAAACAGGTATTTTTAGTTCTTAAGCCTCTAGGGGGGTGTGAATATTTACTTTCCTTTTTATTTAAATTAATATTTATTGTTATAGCTACAATTACAGTGCTTCAAGTACTATACTACATTTTATAGTATTTCAATTTTATAGTTTTTATAGTATTTCATTTATAGTACTATAGTATTTTATAGTACTGCAAATGCTTTATGTATAGCTGACTTCTGGAATGGAGGAACAGATTAGGTGACTTCTTGAGGGTTTCTTCCACTTTTGTGATTTTTTTTTTCCATAAATACAATGTCAAGTTTGCTTAGAAACTTAGATGCATAAGTTGTTTTTGTTTTGTTTTGTTTTGTTTTTTGCTTAAGTAGAGTTTTTGTCAAAAAAAAAAAAAAAAAAGTGTTAGCTGTCAGTGTATATCAATGGTAGTTTTGAAGATTAGCTGCTGTTTTCTGATTCCTCCGTCCCACTAGTGCATGTCTCCATATTCTTCCTTCTTTTTCTCTTTTGTGCAAGTTAAATGTATAAGAGATGAAAAGGGATATATCAGAGTAAAAAATGAGAATCTTTATGATACAAGTTTGTGTTCTGCCATTCTCTAGGTGTTTGATGAAAGATTGATTTGTGAAAGGAATCACAGATGCCGGTTTTTATTCAGTTCAGTTTTGGATGGAAATTAAGATAGTCTAATTAGACGCAATTAATGGAATCAGATCCAAGACTGTTTGATCTGTGAGCTGCACGTGCCAAATAAATGTTACAGCTGTATGCACTTCACAGTCAAAGTAACATCCTAAGTCTCATGAAGTGTTTATTTTTGCAGTCAGGCGAGAAGCTATTGAATGATTAGAAAGTGTAAATCTAAATGCCATTACAGGAATATCATGTATTTTCTGAACTGTATATGTAGTAGGCTTTTGTTATTAATATTACAATGTGCTTTTCTTGGGGTGGGGGGTGTTACAGGTAATACAACCCTTAGTTCAGCAACCTAGCTTGCCGGTAGTGAAACAATCAGTCAAGGAGCGATTAGGTCCAGTACCCGCAAGTAACATTGAACCTACAGAAGCACAGAGTGCCAATACAGAAGTCACTCAGGTATGTATGATCTGCCAAAAAAAAAAAAAAGAATTTTCTTTCTGTATTAGGTTCCATAGTGTATAAATACATGCCAAAAAATGTATCAATTATAGTTAATCATACAGTGCAAATAAATATTTACTGCTTTTAAGTGCATCTAATTTGACTGAGTGGTGTTCTGATATTGCAGTTTTTCCTAAGTGCAATGATACGTCTTTTTTAAATTCTTTTTATCATAACTTTTTACTTAGTTCAAAAAACAAAAGACTCTAAAAATGTTTCATTAATGTTATGCTAAAAGTCAATTTTCAGATTTCAAAGTAAGTCTACTAAAAAACTAAATGTTACCCTTTTAAAATTTCATATATGTTAAACATCTCAACCTGTTTTAAACTAATGGTCAGCATCTGAAAATGTTTTCAGTATGCATACATCACCCTTAAGGAAGAAGATAGTTGTAATGTCAATCCAAATCATGACAAAATCTGTCATGTTACTCACATACGAAATAGCCTTTAAATTTTGATTGTGTTGGAAGTATCTTCTCATAAATAACAGTGTCACTACTTTAGTTTTCCTTCTGAGAAGGAAGGCTTCCCCTTTTAAATTCTAAAGGTTTGAATTTCTGATTTTAAATTCAAACCACAGCTTCCTGCAAATGATGCCTGTAAATAGCAGCTTGCAGAACTCAAAAAGTGAAGTGTATTTAAAAGGGCCTATCTTGGAAATAATCTATTAGCATGTTGTGGGTTTCTTTAAAAAAATAATAATAAAAAAATGCAACAACATAATTTGTGATTCCATAGTTGGCTGTATCTTTCTTTAATACATTTAAATCACATAGGAGCATATTAGCTGTTGAAGTCCTATATATATAAAATTCATTTTTCAACAGCTTTGATATTGTTTTCCTTTTAATGTTGCTCAGTAATCTATGATTTTGTTATGCCAATCTTTTTTTTTTTTAATCCCTAACATTTGGAATTATACAGGAAACCATAAGTTATTGTATTCGTAATGTTAAACATACCTGAAAGTTAATTTTGTTCGTTTTCTTAGAATGTGACTAAATTATCTGTGAAGGACAGACTGGGTTTTGTGTCAAAGCCAGTTACTCCTGCAACTGAGAAGGTAAGAATTATTTCTATTACAAAAACCCTTGTGTCAATATTCAGTTTGTTTCACAAGAAATGAATACAGTCATTTGTTAAAGGTTAGTTTTATGGAGTATAGTATATAGAAACTCTGATTAGCTGATGGCTATATGATTACAGCAAGAGTAAAACATGCTAGGAGAGAAGCTGCTATTCTGTGTTTTTTGTTTTAATGTGATAGATTCCATTTTTCAGTCATGAAAATAATTAGAAATGTTCTAGGATCCTAAGTTGTTAGAACAATGCCAAAATTCATTTCAAAAATACATATATATGTTAGTACTAGATATGAATCTTTTTAAAGTCTTTTTTTTAAAAAAACAAACAAACAAACAAAAAAAACATAACAAAAAAATACACACACACAAAAAAAATCTCCAAGAAGCTTTTAGGCTTTTGTGTCCCTTAAAAGGTGATGCTGTAAACATTTGTTTTCTTAATTGGTCTTACGATTTTGTAGTACTTATGAAAAGATGAAAGTGAAAATTAACCAGAAAGGACTAAGAGGTAAGCTGGGGGAGGTGTATCTGAATGGTAGTTAAGAGTTACATATTTTTTCCAGTAGTAGAAATTTTCATTACAGTTGTTGATGAAGTTCAGTACTTTACTACTAAAGTTTATAAGGCATATTTTCAATCTGTTTAGCACCTTAGGTCATGATCTTCCTTGGTATTTGTAACATTCGAGACAACTTTTTGTGGAAAGGCAGCAAGTTTTACCCAGTAACAAGATTTGTCTGCCTAGTTATATACCTTTTCTATTCTGAATTGGCTTTGACTGAAATTAATGATAGAGTGCATTTTCCTCTATCTGACAGTGCATCCATTACTGCTGATAGTGAAACTCATTGCAAAGTTACAGTGCTATGCTTTGCACACAAAAGTAATTATTTACTGTTGAGTTTTAAATGCAGATGTCTCTTCGACTCATTTCCAAGCCAAACAGTCTACCTAAATATAGTTATCGTGGCTTCCTGGCTATGTTCTATTGCATTCTTGTTGCCCTAAATTATTAAAATACGTAAAATGTAGTTCAGGGATACATAGTATTATATGTATATTAAATGTCTACTTTAGAAATAGGAAGTCTGCTTCAGTTGAAGTGGGAATACTTTCCTTCTGCAACAGCTGAGTTATGCTGAAACACCTTTCTACAAAGAGCAAATTCATGCTATAAAAGGTTTTTCCACTGTGTTGTCTTACAGTACAGACTGATTTTGATAAGCTGCTGGACTGCTCAGTGGATAGTTTGTGAGCAGCAGTTTCCTTTGGCGTTTTTATTAGGGTTCTGAAACTTGTTTTGACCTAACACTTCTCCCTTTGCAAGGCAATGCTTTGCTTAGTTTGCTCTGATAGTGCTCTATGTCCATTAGAAATTAGATTAGATTTAAATTAGATTTACAGCTGTCAAAAGTGTAGATATTTCCTAGATGTTTTTCTACTTCTGACTAAGTACAGGCAATGGCAAGAACTTTCCAGTAAGAAAGTAGGTTGGTTTGCCTCCCAAAGAGCAGGAGGAAATGGAGATGAAACAGTCATCATAATGCCTTTTCAGATCTGGATAGGGACTTACAGTTCATGAACTTGTGAAAAGTTTCACTGTTCACTCTTGAATAGCATTAAAAGACTTACAAGACTGATAGTGTGTTGCTTCTTGCTCTTCTGTATTAGTTAATGTAGGTACATCTGTTGTAGCATCTCTCCTTATTATTTGAGATGAGTAAGTGTGGTTCATTCAGACATGAGAAAATTTCAGGGCGAAAGGGATGTGTCAGTATATTTGTTCTTTACTCAGTCCTCTCTTTGTGATGTGGCCTGTCTTAAAGCTACTTTGTAAAAGGAACTACAGGGATGTGCATACATTGACGTGCTTCAGTAATTTAATAAATAAATACAATTACTCCATCTCCTTTTTGATGGCCTGCTTAGAGAATTTTATATCAGCTTTTATAATACCCTATAACATGCTTTGAATTTTTTGTTTTTTCCATCTGCACTGCCTACTCTGGAAAATATCTGTGGGAAAAAATAGTATCAATAGCACAATGAAGTGCAGATCTTCTATATGAAGTGTTCTTCTGATCTTTTGATCTTTTCTGTCTTTCTAAAGTTTTGTGGCTGTCCCTTTTTTTCTCCTGTTGTTGGGCGTTGTGTCTTATTTTATGGAATGCATGGTGACCAGTAGACTCTGCATGCATCTTTTAATTTTCCGTGTATATAAACTATTTTTTAACTCCCAGAGATGATACCAAACGCATAATTGTTGTGACTTGCTAACAAGGCAGGCAAGATCATGGCAATATCATCTCCAGCAGTTAGTCATGGGTTTTTCAATACTGATGTGACCAAAGTGTACTTCAAATATTGTGATAAGAAACAGAACATTCCAAGTTCTCAGGTATTGCAGAGAAGTATATGTTAGAGAGGTTGTATAGCAGGCAACTATGCTCTCGGTCATGGAGAAATATCTGTATCTCCTTAGAAACATAGGAAAGAGAGACATAGGAGTCTTTTCCTTTCCTGTATGATGTTCAGCGATTGCCTACACCTCTTACGTCTTGTTGGTTGTGCAAGCTGTATTTTGCACAAGCTGCATATGAAAAGGAACTATTTTGTCTACATTGGACCTTAGTTTCTACAATTATGTTGAAATTTTGCCTAGAAAATTTGTGCAGCTATGGAAAATTGTATTTTAAACTTCAAAATAAAAAAGAAAAACTTGAGTTATTCTTGGGCAAATCACAGTCTTCTGTTTTCTTAATTATGTTCAAATACCTTAAATTTTACATATTTTAAGCATGGAAATATATATGAAATCTCAATGGAAAGGATTTATAATCTGATGTTTATAATTCTTACATATTTGATGTGATGCTGCCTCTTTAAAAGTTGTTTAACTTCAGCAACTCCAAATAAAATTGTTATGCCAAATTTTTATATTCATACCGTCAAAACAGACAAAAGAAAAGACATACATTTTTTAAGCAGTCATGGTTTTTTTTTGAAGAAAAAAAAAAGCACTGAAGTTCACTGGCAAAAAAAAAATAAAATGATTTCCTTCTATAGGTTTTATCCACTTCTACTGGCTTGACAAAAACTGTGTACAACCCTGCTGCTTTGAAGGCAGCACAGAAATCTTTGCCTGTTGTTTCCACTTCCGTGCTAGACTCTAATGAAGCACAGAAGAAAAAACAGGTAAATTAAATATGCTTCTTTCTAAAATGGACCTAGATTGGGAATTTGTGACCACTAGAGATAGTGCAATATATATACTCATCTCAAGAGCATAGATGAAACTAGCTACAAGATAAAATTTACTATAACTTTTTTTCAAAGGACAATAAAATTCAGTATTTGTTTTATTATTATTTCAGTGCATGTTCAGGCAGTGTAAGCAGACGTAAAGCTCTTTAGTGGTTCAAAGTGCGAAGCACTTTTTCCTGGAAACAGAGTCTCCATGTTGAGGCATGAATTGTCTATTGTGAGTGACAAGGCAGTTTAGTATAGTCACTGCTCTTCTCTCTTACACCTTATCAGATGGAACTGGCCTTAGTTCTCATTAAACTGGCCTTTTTTCCTCAGTGTACTTTGTACTTGCAGTGACGAGTATTGTTTCTTCATCAGATAGAGCTGAGAACTGTATGACTGCATTTTATTGTTTCCAAACTGTAGTTCTCTTGCATCCATTTTTGTTTCTGCATAGTACTAGAATTTCTCATTTTGAAGAGGAAGTGCAACAAAAATGTGTTTGGCCTTCAGCAGGTCACTTACTGGTAGTATAGCTTGCTTAGAATTTTCAAAGTGCCCAGTAAAGCTCCTTTTTTTAAGGTTTATTCTTAACCTTCCTAAAAACTAAATATAGGACAACATTTATCTCACTGGCTTCAAATCACAAATTAAGAGTTGAATATTAATTTAGGTTCAGATGTAAGCATTGAGAGTAGTATAACCATTATACTACTAAGCCTGTTGGTCAACTTCTATATCTAATGTCTGATATAATTTGAAATAACAGATTGTGGCTGCATGTCAGTTGTGGCATTGGTCCAGACTTTAAAGAAATCACTTCTAATTTGGGGATTTTATTTCATGTTTGTCCCCCAAAACATGTTTTTCAGAATTAGAGCTTTTACCTTTCAAGATAAGAAATTGAGTGTTTATGAAATGCTGAAAAACCTGGAATGAAATTAATGACTCATCATAACACCTATTTTTTTTGAGAGAAAACACTGAAGACGTGCTAAATGATTGGTTCATTTCTCTTGCGCTCTTGTGCTCTTTTCTTGTCTTCAGAAATTATGATATGCTAGCACTTGTGGAAAAACATGGTTTTGTGGGACTCATTCCCTTCTTCCTTCTTGTCACCCTAGTTTTTCTTAGCGTTCATCCCCATGTCTTATCTTTACTTTCCCTGTGAAAAAACAATTGCACATTATATTGCAAACCTAACATTTCACGCATCAGAATTTGCCAGTATTTGGAAAGACATGTACAAACCTTACTACTATTTCTTTTTTTATGGCTTTTATGCCTTTACACTTTGTATATGGTAATTGACTTGCAGTCTGATACAAGTTGATTGGCAATCAAAATCATCTTCTGCCACTTTTATCCTGTTAAATATGTTACTATTAAAGCTCTTTATTGTTTTCTGCAACTATCCTGGTGCCTAAGACCTTTTACATTCTGTATCTGAAAGCAATTGCTTTCTCTTTAGAAACATTATTAGGAAGAGCTGAATGCAGCAGCTGTGGCCATCTCCTCCTACATTTCCTTCTGAGTGCAATATGTAACAAATTAATCAGTTTCAGTTGATTATGATTTGCTTATTGGAATGCCAAGATTCTGTTCTTAGCAGACATAAAAGAGATGATTTTCTGTGGGTAACATTTTAATTTCAGAAAATAGAACATATTTTTTTTTTTTTTTTTGGCCTGGAGCTATACTGGAGAGTGTGTTTAATTGATGGACTTGATTTACAGTAGCTTTCAAGATACCATCTTAGTAAGTCTAAAATATTGTATGCTTTACCTCTTGTGGTGGTAGTGTGTTATTTTGCCTTTCAACTTTCGGTGGAGTTGTGCAAAGATTGTTTTACGTAACTAATGAGGTCTTTCCAGCACATATGCAAATAAAGATAACCGAATTAGTGAATGAGGTAATGATGCTTTGATTTTCAAAGCATAAATTTAAGTATTTCCTATCAGTACTTTGAGTTCACTAGTTTTTTCCTTATATTGTAAGTTACTATTTTATAGTTATCAGATATGGTGTATTATTCTTCTGAAATTGTTTTTCAAAATCTACAAACTTTCTGTAATTTTTGAAATGTTTTTAGGAAGCGTTGCGACTTCAACAAGACGTGAGAAAAAAGAAGCAAGAAATCTTGGAGAAGCACATTGAAACACAAAAGGTAAACCATTAGCACTGTACAAGGCCAGCAGTTCAGTTGTAAAACTCAGTTCACTTGAAAATATTTCAGAATTTGTTGGCATGAGCTACCAAACTGACTTAAAGTAATGTGCTAATGCTAATTCAAGAGTAAACATGCTCTTTTTTTTAAGTTTAGAGTTTTAATCAAACTTGCCATGTTAGTCCACTTAAACTCCGAGCATCTACAATTTGGATGCTTTTTTCTAGTTGAAATTAAAAAACTTGAGGTGCAAAATATGTGCTTTTGGTGAACAAGTGCAAGTCAGAGAGTTCTATACTTGGCAAGAGCAAGAGAAATTGATACTGAAAAGTACTCATGAGTGCACTCAAGCTTGAGAGGGGAAAAAGGACAAAATGTCATTTAGGTTGAATACAAATATTGGAATAATTTCAATATGTTCAACTTATCTGTCCAAATAAAATAGAGATGCTAGATGTTCATTAGCAAATTAATTAACCAGAGATTAAAATATCTGAATATAAGCTGTTAAATGCCTTTTTTATTGAGTTTTGAAGATCACAGCAAGGGTAATGCAAAATTATGTTTTTCCATGAGCTGTGGTGAGTACTGGAAAACAGATCTGTAAGTGTAGTTTAATATTTTTTTTTTTAATTGGACAGATGCTGATTTCGAAGCTGGAGAAAAATAAAGCCATGAAATCAGAAGATAAAGCAGAAATCATGAAAACACTGGAAATACTGACTAATAGCATTACCAAGTTAAAGGATGAATTAAAGGGTGTATCGTCAGGAGGAGGGACTCCTCTAAAAAGCATGAAAACTAAGACTCAGGTACTCAAGTTTTGGTCAGCTTTCTAATAAAAAGAATGTACATGTTTACGGCACCCAGAATGAAAATATGCAGCCACATCAGAGGTATTTAGAAGTATGCTGTTTTAATTTTGAAGTCTTCTATGAAATTGGGATTGTTTTTGCTCTCTCTTTAAAGGAGCATAGTTAATATAAAAACAGTGCCGTTGTCTAGAAGTTTTACCCACTGCTACCCAGATACTGTAGGAGGCGATAGCGGGGTGGAGACTGGTCTCCTCTCCCAAGCACCAAGTAATAAGACAAGAGGAGATGGCCTTTAGTTGCATCAGGGAAGGTTTAGGTTGGATATTAGAAAAAACTTCTTCAGTGAAAGGGTTATGCAGTATTGGAACAGACTGCCCAGGGAGGTACTTGAGTCACTGCCTGGGGAGGTATTGAAGAAGCTTGTAGATGTCATGAAGCAATACATGGATTGGTGGTGTACTTGGCAGTGCTAGAACTAGATGATCTTAGAATCATTTAGGTTGGAAAAGACCTCTATGATTCTGTGATGATCTGGAAGATACCAAAACAGAAATCCTATGATTGTCTTTTGCCTTATTCAGTCTTTTTAGTCTGTTCCTTTCATACATTGTTAATAGAAACAGCGAAAATAGTATTTCTTATGCAAAAGGATTATCATTGTGCAACAAAGATATCCACTGGTCAGGTTAAATACCCAAATTGAATGCTTCATGAAGCTAGTTGACTACTGAACTGGTACATATTTTTTGTTTGTTCTTTTTACATCGCAGAAATTGAAATGTTTGCAAAATGATTTAGATAGAAGATTATACTGGTTGGTTTTCCTTTGATTTAGCTATCTGTATTTGGGCTGAACCTGTTGAGAGGAGTTTCTCTTCTGTGCTATACTTACTGTTAATATATTGCTATAACCTGTTTCTTGACTCTACTTAAATATGCAATTACATTACCTTTTTTAAATCCAGTATTACTCTTTTTGTGGAAGTATATGTTCCTAAACAGATGACAACATGATTAAGAGTTCAGCGAGACTTTGAGAAATAATAGATTTTTAAGGAATTTTTAAGAGGCATTTTAAACGTATTACAAGCTTTTCTTGCTTTATTGAATGAGGAAGTACATAACAATAAAGGGCTAGATTTTTATGCAGTGTATTTTTCAGCCGCCAACAAAAACACTTGATCTTTTCTTGCTGTTTTCATTCAGTTCTTAAATCTTCTGAATGCTTAATCATCTCTACTAAAGTTTGGGATTCTATTGTAAAAAGCTGGTGCAACGTTACAACCCGGATTTAGTTTAAACAGATCATTAGTTTTCATTTTGACAGAACATTTCTAAGGCTTAATTTTGCTTAGAAATACAGGCATTAAAAGTACATGCAGAATAAATTACAGTGATGTACAGGTGTGGGAAAAAGGTAGTACTGAAATGACCTGTATGTACTCACTGTAACTTCTTTTCTTGTTTGTCAGTCAGGAAAAAGTTGGAAGCAGTGCATTTGTATCCTGAAGATGGACATAGTGTGTGATTACTGGGAGTTGGTGTATGCCTCTTAGAATGACTACAGTTGCAGTGGAATAACTCTGTTTTAGAGGGGGAACAAGAGGTAGTAACACCAGTATTCAGACACTGCTATTTAAACTTAACTTTTTCTTAAATTATAGAAGAGATTTTTCTGATATTTTCAGAGAGAATTGATGCTTTCTGATGAGAAAATAATTCTTAGAGGTCTTAGATGAAAGAAGTTAACTTCTTGTAGAGTGAATTTGAGTCATAAAAGTCCTAGGAATTGGCAATATTTTCAAAGTTGCTTTTGATTTTTTTCCCCAGTCACTTTGTTGTTCTTAGTATGCTTGGGAATGGTTTCCCAGATTATTTGCTCCATTATCCTCTCAGGTATTGTGATGAGACTGACCAGTATGTACTTGCTAGATCTTTCTTGCCCTACTTGAAGGTCAGAGTGACATTTGCATTTTATCAGTTCTGAGGAACCGCCCCCAAATGCCAGGACCTTTCAAAGATAATTAAGATTGGCCTTGCAGTGACATCAGTGAGCTCCCTCGGTACTAACCGTCGCATCTATAAGGTCTCAGGGATTTGTATATGTCCAGTTAGCTTAAATGTTTGCTAACTTGAATCTCTTTTAACAAAGATAAGTCTTACGAGTAAAGACTTGAGGAGAAGGTGACATTGAGTACCTTGGCTGTTCTCGTGTCTTTTGTTACAAGTCCCCTTCCACATTCGGTAGTGGGTCTTCATTTTTCATAGCATAGTCTTTGTGTTGTTGCTGATAGACCTACGGAAGCTTTTTTTGTTCCTTACCAGGTGGGCTTTGGCTTTCCAGAATCGTACCTGCATGCTTAGGCAGTCTGTCTGTATTGCATCTGTGTGGTCTGAGCCTACTTCCACCTGTCCTACACTATGTTTTTAGATTTTTGTTAGGAGTTCCTTAGGCATTAATGCAGGCCTCCTGCTGTTTATTTCCCGCATGTTTTGGAAAGCGGGGGATATGATTCTTTAAAATCAACCTGCCCTTGCAGCTGCTAGCTAGGACCATGAGGTGGCTTCCACTTGCCTAAAAAATGCCTCATTTACTACTTCTACCTGATAAGATGGCATGTAGTAGACGCCCACTGCAGTGTCACCCACGTTGGTCTGCCATCTGATGAATTTCTAGCTGGCTTATCATCTGTCCCTGGGCGGAGCTACATGCATTCACACTTCCCTCGCACACAGAGGGCAGCTCCTGCTTCTCCCAGGCCTGGCCTTCCTGAAGAGCCAGTATCCATCCACCGCAGCACTCCAGTTGTGTGAGTTACACTGCAATGCTTCTGTAGTCTCTGTAAGATTGTAGCCTTGGAACTGTGCAGACATCTAATTTCTCCTCTTTGTTTCCTGTCATGTATATCAGTGTACGGGATCTTTAGAGAAGCACTGATTTCCCAAAAAAGTAATGAGGTCTTCCCCTACAATACTGTTCTGTAGGCCCTCCTTTACTTATGTTCTAATATGTGCAAGCTTGAGGTTTTCCCTCTTCAACCCTGTATGTTGATCTTGGGATCACTTCAGTCCACATCACTCTTCAGTTGGTAACCTGGTCCATCAGTTTCTCATGTGATTTTAATTTTTAGTTAGTAAAAGTGAGATGATACACTAACTTTAATTAGAGTTTTTAAGCAGTTCTTCAGGTGGTTTTTTTTTTTTTTTTTCTATTTTGTAATATGAAAAGTGAAGAAACAGTTTATAATGGACAAAACATCTAGACTGTAGAAGAGTTGATGTTATTGATAGCTTTCTTCTCAGGGAGATTGTGTATTAACAATGAGCATTGTTTTGTTAACATTTGAAAGAGAGAAAAAACATCTGAATTTTGTGAAAGTGAGTAATTAAGAGCATTCTTCAGTTAAAATTTATTACTTTGGCAATTTTCTGAAAGGCTTTGCACAAGGTTCTCTTGCATTTTATTAGCTGTTAAATCCTAGGCAGCTCAGAAGCCCCTGCAAACTTGCAGGAATAGTTCTGTATGTGAGGCCCATGTGAACGTGTCATTATCTTTACATATTTTTGTGTGTTCCAGTTCATGTAGATTACAAAATCCCCTTTTCCTGAGTGTAGAAACATTTGCTGCCTCCTGCTATGTCTTGAAGGAGGCATTATCTTCTTGAGACCAGGCACAGCTCTATAAAAAGAGGAGTCTTCATTAAGAGAACTAAAAAGAAACCTCAAAAGTTTAGAGACATTATGACACCAGGGTCACTGGCTACTTTGTGAGTTTAATTACTGGTCATTAAGAAGTTTCAGAAGTGATTGTTTTGTCGTGTCATTTATTTAGCAACACGCAGTGGGATTGGAGAGAAACAGTTTCCAGTTTTGAAAACTTTGAAAACCATTATACAGGAGATGATTTTTTGTGGTTGCTCTAGATGGTGAAAAATGGGGATGAAAGGGGTTCAGGTTGAAGTTGCCAGTTGAATAATCCAGCTTTTTTTCTTTTAAAGCTTCCAGGAAAAAAACAAAGAAACAAAAAACCCCCTTCTTTATCATTCAGTGGTGATACTTGGTTTCCAACTGTCACAACTGCGAAACCTTCATCTCTTGACAACCAGCCTTTGAATACATTACATGCTGTGGTTTTGAATCAACGGGTGTAAATGTAAAACTATTTCATAGTCATCTATAATTTTCTCCTTCATTTGTGATGTCATTAGAACATTTGGCTGCTGCTTTTTCCATTAAAAACAAAACAAAACAGGAAAAAAAACCCTTTCCAGTTTGGAACTTGAAATAAAATTTTCACAGTCATGTAAAAGCTCTTTCCTGCACCTGTACCATGTCCTGCACCTCTGGTTACTGTGAACACCTCTAAATTTGGATTCAGAGACACCTTTCAGTTTCATAGATATTTTTGAACTTTTAAATAATTCTTTCTAAGGTACCATGTGCTGGAGGGCAATTCTGGATATATCAGAGTCCAGCTTTTTGTTAGCAGAGATCTTTTCACTGTGCTTTTTTCTACTGTGGTCTGAACAGAACTACCATTCGTGCTCGTGGTAATCTTAGAAGCTTTTTGTCATTACTGATTATAGATTGTGTATTCATTCATAAATCTACTGCTTTTTTTTTTTTCGTAGAATCCCTTTTTATCTCATCATCACTATCATTTAATTTTGCATTTTCTATTTTGTGTATATGTAGTTTAGAACAAATTCTATTGGCTTTGGCTTTGCGCAGTAGACTAGATGGCTTTGACATCACCAAGCTCAGTAACATAATACTACATGTTGAAATTTTATCTTGCCAAGACGCTCCTAAGCTTGTGCTTGGCTTATTTTTTTAAAGTGGAAACCTAGCATTTTAAGCAGTATACCTCTGAAGTTACAGCTATGATCTAAATTAATAAGCCACAACTTGGCTAAATTTTAAATCCCACTACATGTAGTTTTCAAATTCTCTTTCCTTAGAGTTTCTAGGATTTTTTTTTTCCAGTTAGAAGTGCTGTGGCAGACTTCTACCTCACCTGAAGGCCAGCACTGGCCAATCCTTAAGTCACTGTATATTTCTGAAATAGCCTGCTGATAGGAGTGTAGCAATAGATTCTTGAGTTTCATCAGAAAATTGTTTCCTCACAAGTGAATGTAAACTGTGGAACTAATAATTTGATGTAACAATTTCTTAGATGCAGAAAGAGTTACTAGATACTGAACTGGATTTATACAAGAAGATGCAAGCTGGGGAGGAAGTTACTGAATTAAGACGGAAATACACAGAACTGCAGCTGGAAGTATGTTTGTCTCTTATTTGTAGCAAATAACTTTTAATGAAAATATATTTCTTAGCTTGTGTGTTGTATCAAACTTTTTCTTCAGTGCAATATTAAGCTCCAATTATAGATGCAGACAGTTAGCAATAATACATAATAAGTTTCTGAGCTCTCCTTGACCAGAGAAATAGTATTATCTTTAATTTTGATCTCTAATTTATTTAAATTCTGTAACTTTAACATGACATGGTATTTTACAGATTTATGGCAGGAGTGCTTCCTTGAGAATATGGAGCATTAAATATATTGTCTATAGGTGGTGCTGTGTTTTTTTTACAAAACAATAAAAGACATAGCTTGTTCTTTTCTTCTTGAATCTCAACATCCTCTTAATAACCAAAAAGACCAAAGTGTCAGAAAGCAGTGTTATTACAGCATTAGGTTGAAGGAAAGATGGACTTAGCAAAACAATGACAGTATCTCAAAATGTGTTCTATATGCAGAAATACGCTTTTTGTTAAAGGAATCACTTTACAAAAATTTGGAAGTCTATGCGAGATTCTTTGTGTCTTATTCTAAGGATCTCAGAATACTATTGGAGGTTATTTGGTGTTATATTGTACTGTCTTGAATATATGATTTTGTAGTAGCTACTTAGTTGCATGATGCTCCTACTTTTTTTTTTTTTTTTTTTTTTTTTACTCTGAAGCAGGCTACTGTGTTGCTTAAATCCCTCTTAATGAGGTTTTGTCATGTTTTATGTGTAACTACATATGAACACTGCATGTATATATGTATATACAGCTAGGTTGCCCTAAAATCTTACTTCAAAAGTAAGTTGTTATGCAGCTTTGGTACTTGTGAAAATAGGTTTGTTAATAAGCTAAGCCAACTGAGTAGAGAAATAACACAAGCAGAAGTTACCAGTATTTATTCTGATGGTGAGTAATATTTCTTAGGTGTTCTGAATGATTTCATTAATAAAGAAAATTATCTCCTCATGGATGATACTGTTGGCATGCATTCAAATAGTGTTATTAGTGGTTGAGTTGTAAACAAACACTGTAGAATATTATTTGCAACTTATTTTTTAAATGGCTGATGGAGATACTGTCACCAACCTTTTGACTTCTAGAGAATGCATACCTGTTCTTTAAAAATGGAAGCACAGATGTTGCAGGAATGGAAATTAGTGACTATGTAGACCCAAATTTTTAGAGAATGTTTTGTACTTGGAGGTTCTTAGTAGGTCCTCTCTTTCATACCTCACAGTCCTGTAACCAAAACCTACTATGCTCCATATTTTCTTGTCAGAATGATAGTCCAGTTTTTGAATTAAAAGAAAATTGTTAGTCCCCACATCGAGAAATTTCAGATGTTACACTACAGTCTGACCTCCTTCGAGGAATTGTCATCACAGATGAGGGTTCTTCTGACATCTTTTTTTTTTTTTTTTTGAATGCTTTGTTCTTTTTTCTGTTGCTGTCCTGTTTTTGATCTGTTACTAAAAAGTAATATTTCTATAAACATCTTATTTTAAAACCTGTAAGCTGCTCTGTGAACGTGTTTGGTATTTTTGTCTAAACATTTAGATTATGAATTTTTATAAATCACCATGTTATGTATAAATATCTTAGGCTGCCAAACGAGGGATTCTTTCTTCAGTTCGTGGTAGAGGGGTTCATGCAAGAGGTCGGGGTGCATCACGTAGCAGAGGTAGAGGAATACGTGGACGGGGTAGAGGCAGAGGAGTTCCTGTGCATGCGGTTGTGGATCATCGACCTAGGGCATTAGAAATCTCTGCATTTACAGAAAGTGATAGAGAAGATCTTCTTCCTCATTTTGCGGTATGTTGTAATTTCACTTCTTCTGTTCTTTGGATAACATTCTTTTTTCCAATGACTTTTTTTTTCTTAACTTAATTCATCTGGAAATTTTATTTAGGACTGAATCTATAATATGATATAGATTCATGATTTAAAAGTTCACGATTTAAAAATAAAATCAGAATTTCAGCAGTATTTTTATGCAAGTATAATAAATTGATAGTTGGACAGAAAGAAATAAAACCCCTTTAAGACCCCTTTATCTGTCATTAAAAAAAAAAAAAAGCTTAAAGTAATATTAGTTTATTTTGAGGGATGAATACTGAGAATATCAGCGTTTACATAAATAACAAGTAAGTCCTGTCACCCTCCTTCCCTAGCAAACACACACCACCTTGGTGTTTTCTTTGTTTGTTTTCCAATATTTAATTTCAGTGGTTGTCTTTGAAGATAGAAATTGAAGACCCACTAAGTCTGGTAAATTCTACTTCAGTCATTGCACTTAATATTTCTTGTCTGGCAGCTGTGTAAGCAGCTTTTGAAAAGAACAAGAGTTAAGAAAAGTAACCTACCAGCACTACTGTATTATTTTTTTTAGGTCTTGTGTTTTCACGATCTATATATATCTACATATGTAGATATACAACTTCCTAATGACAGACTGAACATTTAAACAAAGATTTTATAAATTTTTGGGGTAAAAAGAAGAATACCTTACAACACCCAACTTCAAAATTAAAAAAAACTTAGAGACTCTTGCAGGAATGTATGGGGCAGGATATTAAGATGCTGAAATCGAGCTAAATTGGAAACTTGCTACCTCTTCTGTATCTATTAAATCTTTTTGTAGAACTGTATCGTAATAGACTTAGGGAGTAATCTCAAGATGTGAACTTTCTGATCAAGAGAGAATTATTGAAGCAGAAGAACTTCTTTCTTCTGTTGTAATTTTACTTCATTCCTGTATATTTACAGTCAGGAAATCCAAAGACTACCGTACTTTGTGTTTTCGAAATGGAAAAAAAACCACAACAATATTTCTTGCAAAGCCCTCAGACTGGCATTGAGGCTGTGAAGGGGTACACTATTCTATATGCTTTTTGAGGGCCTTTCGTTTAGGACGTCATTTTTAGAGGGGGAGGATAGAGGAGGAGGACTATTTTACCATTTTTTTTTTTTCTTTTTCATATTAAAAGCAATATGGTGAAATTGAAGATTGCCAGATAGATGACTCTTCCCTCCACGCGGTGATTACCTTTAAGACGAGAGCAGAAGCTGAAGCTGTGAGTATAGTTCTTTGTTGAAAATACTCCTCAACATTCAACTGCTTTATATTTCTATAATTGATTAAATTTAATGTAGTTAATTACTCAGAAGGGTTTTAAAAGAAGTCTGACACAGAAGTCTTAATTCCAGATTAAACAAATCTGTCAAAACAGCATGTTACTGAAATTCTTATGAAATGAAGATGCTTTAAATAAACCAGGGAAAAATACATGATGTGAAAGAGAGATCAAGACAAGTGTGGGAATTCATAGCTAGATGTCCTGGTTTGTCTTTATTTAATTACCAGTTGTTTTTGCATGGATACTGCACTGTTTTCACCTGAAGACCTCACAGTATTCTGTAGGTTCATTGACATCCTGCAGACTGAGCCTATGCATTTTCTTTGGTATTGTTGGAATCTGTTTGGTGTTTGTTTTCATACATTTGCCTGAAAATTTAGGGTAATGTAAAAGTAATCTTATACAATGATATTTTCATTTTTTTTTTAATTTCTTTATGAAATTATATAAGTATAGAATTATAGAAGTAACTCGTAGAAACTAAAATCCAGCATTGAGGTATGTTGTAATTCAGAATCATTGCATACAGATCATTAGGACTTCATGTGTTTGGTTCAGCTGCAGTCCTGCCTTACTCAGTAAATAGTGCAGTATATGAACCTGTGCAAAATACCAAACAGAGTTGTTCTGCAAATGATTTTGTTTTCTTTAAAATCCTTGCATCACTGTTGGGAAGGAGTATCCTGAAAGTAATAGGGCTTCCCGAAAGAAAAAGAATGGATTCGTATTTACGGTATGGTTGTATAGAAAGATTTCATTTTATATTTTTATTTTGAACAAAGTTTATATTTTTGCACAAAGTTCATCTTGTGGAGATTACTTGAACAGAATTTTCATACATGGCCAGTCTCTTCTCTTTCTGTATGCTTTATCTTGAGAGACCAGTGACCTGATTGACAGAAATACATTTACAATGCAAATAAAGCCAATGGGGTGCAGTAGTTTTGAACACTTACAGTATCATAATGATTATGATACATATGATATATATATGGTACAGCATATAATAATTTGATGAAAAATAATGTAATAATAAATTGATGAGAAATTTTGAGAAATAATTTGATGCATTATTTTGAGAAATAATTTGATCCGTCTTCCAAAGAAATATAGAAATATGGTTTGTGAAAATTTTATATGTAACAGTGTTGAGTGCTATCTGTACAGAGATGGTAATTATTCTGCAAAAAGGAAAGTGTAATTAGTGTGCATAGTATATAATGACTGGTAAGGAGAAAAAAACAGTACTGTACAACTGTATTTCAACAGTGAACAGAAGTTTTGTGGAGAATAAGAAATACATGAACACAGATAAAAGCTGTAATAATTAGTATACTCACAAGTGGACTGAGTTATGGTTGAAATTTTTAATTTTGGTGCTTCCTAACATTTGATACTTGATTTTGCACCTTCGTATTACTTAATGTTATAGTTGTAGCTTATATAAGAAATATTATAGGTATTATATAAAAAAATACTCTCAATTATTGAAAGTAGCTTACACTTAAAAATAGGTGACCTAGGACAATTACCTGTTTTTATGTACTGTCCAAATAACGTCTCTTCTTCTCTCGGATGGACTATGATCCAAAGGAAATTAACAGATGTTATTTATCAGCAAAATACAGGTCTTACTGTTAGAACTGCTGAAAAATTGGCCTGGAGAGTAATTTCAGCCTTACTTAAATTTCTTTCCCCAAAAAACAGAGAACAGTAGCTTTGGAAGCAAACACAGAAGTTTCTTACATATGATTTTATATTATGAAGTGAAGAAATTTTTATATATGCAGTGTGTGAAAAGGAGGATAGTGCAGAGGATGCAGAAAGGTATTTATAGAGGAGAGGGGAGACATGGTAGGTGGAATAGTTCAAGTTAACATTGTGTACATTTGTTACTCTTCTATAATAAGTTTCACTGCATTTGAAAAACAGCGTGTTTTTCTTCCATTGTTTTCAAGTCCAATAGATGAAGTTTTCAAGTTTTATCCCAGGTTTTTAATTGGATTAAAATTCTTTATTGATGTGTTGTATGCCCACAGTCCAGTTAGCATTAAAACTTCTCATCTTCTTGTAACCGTCTAATTGCACCTTCATTTTGAAATGAAAATTGTATGAAAACTATGCTAGGTCAAATACAGTAAAGTCTATATTTTTCTTGATATTCTTATATATTAAACATTTGCACTGGAATTTGTGTTTATTAGTGCAGCAGACATCAGTAATTGAAGAAGTTGTAAATAGAGGATGTAGTTACTAGAAGCATCTGCTGTGACCAATTGTGAAGTAAATGCAGCTAATATTTTACCTTCTTAAATGAAAAAAGGCTTAAGCTTTATGACTGTACATGTTCTAGCCTGGAAGTAAGAGGAGGATTCCCTGTTGTAAAATGTTGCATTTTTATGTAGTAGTAATTTCTTCCAACGATTACAAGTTGTTTCTGGACCTAAATGTCACGTATAAGTAGTTCTAAAAATTCCAGTTGTGTGACATTGTGATGAGACCATGGACGAAAAGCTCCTGAGCTGCATTTTAATAGGCATAGAATCTTTTAAATTTATCATAAATTTATATGTACAGATTTAAAATTTATACCTGGGGACTTTAATATCACACAATTCATGTTCAGATGTCATTGAACATGTAATTGTTTCTACATTTCACATTATGCTGTGCTTTCAGATTGTACTATAAATCTTTTGTGACTGTGACGGTTACTTCGGAATGTTGCTAACGCTGATTTATGCTAGTTCATGTTACTTTAATTTGAACATACTATTTCCAAAGCAGCCACTTAATGCATCTGGTACTTAAAACGACATGAATATCCCATAAGTTAAAAATTTTTACATTTCAATTACAAAGGCTTTACAAGAAGTGGAACATTTTCCAGTAGATTAAGTTGTAATCACAGAGGTGTTGTTTGTTTGTTTGCTTGTTTTAATGTTAAATCATTTGTGTTTGTGGAATGCCTTATTTCTTCCAGTAAATAACGCGTTAACAGTTTTGTGTCAGTCTTTGACAGGTGAAGAACACATCAGGGTAGTTTTAAAAAAAACAAGTTGGGTTCAGTATGTTACATCACCAAATGATGCTTGATTTTCAAGGTCAATTTTGTTCTGAATATGTTTTGATCATTTAACTGAAAGGATGTGCAAATTAATAAGTTGTTTTGTTTTAAACTATTAACAGTGATCCAATATGGACATACTAAAACTTGGATTTTCTTCAGAAAAAGCAGACCAGACTATTGGCTTACGTCTGGGATTTAAGTATTAGCGAAGTTAGTATTTCGCTTGATGAGGAAATATTTAACTAAGATGTTTAAACTTGTTTTAGGCTGCGATTCATGGATCTCGGTTTAAAGGACAGGAGCTGAAGTTGGCATGGAACAAGCCTGTTGCTAGTATGTCAGCTGTTGAAACAGAAGAAGCTGAACCCGATGAAGAAGAAGTAAGCTTTTTTTTTTTTCCTTTTTATTTCTTAAGATGAAATATTTTTGATTCAAAAGAAAATGATCCGTTCATTCATGTTTCTTGAACCTGACTCATGTATTAATATCAGATAGTGGAGTAATCTATCAATTTTTTTCTTGTTTTCTAGGCTATTGACAGTCCAAATACTTCACTTCTAATTGCAGGAATGTTTCATTTCTAGGGGGTGTATCTAGAAACTGAAAGATCTGGGTTCAAAGTTGCATAAGAAATAACCAAAAATCTTGTCTAAAACATAGTTATTTGTACCATCTCTAAGCACTAATTTCTTAGAGGATCATAGCTCAGAATCTAGCTTTCCTTTATAGTGAGAGATGTCTTGTAGGATGCCGGTGAAGTAATAATTTAGATAATCTGCTAACTTCATTTAGACATCTAAAGTAACCCCTGCTGAGTGTCAGTCTTCATTGTGGTGCAAGAAAAGATACTAAAGCTTTGTCCAAATAACTAGGTTAATACAGTAATTGTTGGGCTGCATTTTTTGGTATGTGTAACTTACGTTCAAATTTACATACATTTGTGAATTATTGGGGGGGGAGGAGGGAAGTGTCACTTGAGTAAAAAGTCAAGCAGCTTTTTTTCTAATTTATTTACTGCCAATTATAAATGACTGCCATAGAAGAGCTGAAGTATACCTGAGTTACTTGGAGCTGTATTCATTTATGTCTTTTCCTATGATATTTTGGTGGACCTACCATAAAAGCATCTTCACAAGATTGTTTTGATATAACCAAACTCAGTTAGTCTTTTTACGTTTGTTTATCATTCAGTTTTCATTTTTTCATTTTCATTCATTTTTGTTTTCCTGAAGAAATGTAGTTTGTCTTCTTTCTGTCTCTAAAAATGCCAGTTTATTTTTACTGTGTGAAAGACAGGTAGAGTTGTCTACTTTCACCACTGAGTGTTCAGTTCAAGCATTTGTGTATTCTGACTTAATAAATGTTGCTCTTCTATATACAAGCCTCATACATTGTCAAGTAGTAATGAGCTGTGAGTGAACAAGAGGCTATGCTGAGTAATGTTCAGAGGTTCTTAGATATATTGTCACTTTCCCATCAGGGATGTATTGCTTCTGAAGCAATGTTTGTTACTGTAAGGAGCCTACCGTAGTGGGAGGTCTCATTGAGCAACTCCTTCATTTTAAGACTTTGTCATTTTACATAATGAAAGAAAGGGCATGCAAAGATATACAAATACTTAACAGGGTAAAGAAAGGAAAGTACAGACTGATTGGCATGTGATGTATCATGAGATTTAGATTTAAACCCTAGCTGAAGATACTGAGTGTGGAAGGGAACCTTTGGGTTGTAAGAAAATCGGAAGTGGAAGGGAATGAAGATGGTAACAAGTTAAATGCATTGGCTGGCCTGGCAGAGGGAAAGGGCAGATTTACATGTACATTCTCTTGTCTTGACTACTCTTGAAGTGTTTGTAGTAGTGGGATACATCTATTTTAGGTGACGGTTGTACTCCTTAACAGGAGTCATGAGGTGTGGAAATAAAATTTAGGGAAAAGACTGCATGGGGCTGTTCTTTGTAACTCCTAAGTTGATTGACCCATCCAAAACACACCAAATTTTCAAGATGTAAGTTAAAATTGAGGTAATGATTTTTTTGGGGGGTAGCTATTAAGAAATAATTTCATGGTTTAAATGTTGACCTTTATTGCAAATCTTCTAGTATTTTTTGATTTTTTCCTCTAACACATTTCTTGAGTTCTGTTTTTTTTTTTTTTTTTTTTTTTTAGCTGATTTTCTCTCTCTCTGGAATGTTTTTGTAGTCAGTCATTAGCTAAGTATTGTAGAAAGTGCACAGGGATTTGATCCAGGCTACCAGGCTACTCATTGCCTTTGTGTGCTTGCTGAGGTCTTTGCAATACCAAATGTATAATATAAAAATCTTATTTTATCTATATTTTTATTGGTGATGTTGCTGGATTTTTACTTGGCCCAGTGTTTACAGATTACTCATTTAACATGCTTACCTCTACTTGCCTCTCATCACTTTCCATTTTCAAAACAAATCAAGTGTACATAGCTCCCCTATCTTCCTCATTTCATTAGATTGGATTTTATTTGAATTCTCTACAGCTGAATTAGACCCCCTGACATTCACAAAATTTCTTTGTATGATGGATTTCCTTTCAGCAATCTTCAGGAAATTTTGTATTTAAATGTCATTCTTTGTGTGCACTGCGTATTGCTTCTAGCATTTGGTTAAGTTAGTATTGAAGTATAGTGTTAGGAATCCCAGGTCTTGGATGGACAAGTTCAAGAACTTCATGTTCATTTGCAGAAGTTCAACCAATTGCATAAAATAATTTTTATGTAATTTTATCGTTCAAATTTTTAACTTATGCAGGATTGAATCAGGGCTGTGGAGGTTTCTGTAATCAGTCGCCTCAATTTCAGTCTTGTATTCCTTTTATGTATGAGACATCTCGAGTTTCCATGTACTTACAATTGATTGTGCTATTTATGTAACTTTGTTTTATAGCCACTATGGTACACACATGAAAAAGGTTTCATTTTTTTCTGTCTAAACTCTATTGATAAGTTTAATTCACCTAAGGAATACTATCATAAAGAGGCTTAAGACTTTGAAGAAAGACCTTGATGTGTTTTTTGCTGTTGTTGCTTTTTACTTGAGAGAGAGCTCTCCTTTTCAGCAGTGCTATCATATTTTAGTCTGCTGGACATCTGTACACCAGAAGAGGAGACTTCAGTACTCAGAAAGCAATGTTTTATTTCAGCTTACAGTACAGAAATGTATATTGAGACAAGATGCAGACAGAGCTATGATTTAAAATGCATTTTCTTAAAGCTGTCAAAATTAAAATATTCCATATTCTGTTTTTTTTTTTTTTTTTGATACTAAAGCACAGGTAGATTAAGCTCTGGGATTAAAAGAGGCATAGTTAATATTAACTTTGAAAACCTAACATTAGTTTTCAGTATAGCATCTCAAGTTCCATCAGAATGTTAAAGCCTTGGTGTGGATGACATGCTAAGGAATCAGAGTATCTATTGAATTATGATGTCATTTTGAGGTCCAGTAAAAGAAAAAAGTTGCGTTTGCCATATATTAATATGTGCGTATTAAATACACACATATACAGTATACTTTTTTGAAAGCATTACCATTTAACTATTAAAAATGAATTTGCTTGTTCTTAAATCTTTGCAGAGGATTGTACGTTGCCTTTTGATCTCTTACACTTTCTGACGTAACAGAGGTTATCACATTTTTCTCTTGAAGTTTCAGGAAGAGTCTTTGGTGGATGACTCGCTGCTTCAAGATGATGATGAAGAGGAGGAAGACAATGAGTCCCGTTCATGGAGAAGATGATTCAACTCATCAGTGACAATGCTAGAACTGCACCTGTGTTGCATTAGTATTACCTAATGTACTTCTGCATCTTTGTATTAAAAGGGGTTTTGTGATGAAGTTGAATTCGGATATAGGCTAAAAAGCAGCTGATCAGTTACACGTTTTGAGAGATTGATGTTTGAGTTACATTTCAGTAAATGATTGCTAAAGACATCATATTAGGAACATATGCAATGTTTTTATTACATAGTTCTACAGAAAGTTACAGAATTCTTTGGGTTCTTTGTAATTTACCGAATTGGTCAAGCACAAATGACCAAAAGTTGTTATAACATAGATAATTTTTGTTCTATTCCAGATACGGAACGAAAATTTGCATTTAAAATCTTTGTGAATGTTTTCAGAAATGAATAGATAACAGTACTAAACTGAAGTCTCTAAAGTTATGTATTCATAATATTGCATAGTAGTATGCTTAGGCTTTACTATGTACTAGCCTTTTGTTGGATTTGTGTACGTATTTTACCTATGGGTTTTAATGATAAAGTGTATGACTGCTTTGCATATAAGTCCTTATGACTTTAAGATGTTAAAAAATAAATAAATGGAATGGTCTTCAAAAAAAAAAAAAAAGAAAAAAAGAAAAAAAAGCAATAACCAAAAAAGCTGAGGCAATGGTCCTTCAGAATGAAAAAAAAAAAAAGAAAAAAGAAAAAAAAAAAGAAAAGAAAAAAGACCATTCCAAATGGCAACCCCACCCCCATATTCACAAAAGGAGCTATAATCACTATCACCTCAAAATACTGTTGGATATAAAAAAAAAAATAAATCTCAAAATGAAGTTTCATTTAATACACAAGTATACTCTATCACCTAAAAGCTTTTGGGTGTTTTCTGAATTTTAAAAATGGTTTAAGTCAATGATTCAACAGTTAGGAATTTATTTTCTACCTCTGCGCTGTACAATTATAGAAGAAAACTTGGTCCCACAAAAATATGTGCTACTGGAATGTAATTTACACACTAGGAGAAGCAGAATATTTGGTAGGTATTAACTGACAATTCTGACCACGCACATTAATGCATTTTTTTATTCCTTGATTTCTAGAATTAATTTTTTTTCTATTTCAAAAGTAGTATTTGGCAGATACTACGTTCATACTGTAGTTTGTTTTCATTATGTGAAAATGTACATACATAAAATGTAAGTAGAATTCCTACTCTGCAGAAATACTTAAATAGCTGTAACAGGGCATTTTGTTGTGTGAGTACTGAAGTTTCTCCTTTACTTAGGAAGGGGAACTCCTAGCTCTTCACATTAAAGGACTTGTTTCTTTTTCCCTTCAGTGGCATTCTGCTGTTGTGTATTTTTTTTTTAAAGCCCTTTATTAAATAATAGTTATTTTTTTTTATCAACTCATTAATGAGTGCAGTGTAATACCACTATCACATCTATCAATTAGATGCAGAGGGATAGTACATCATTTAACAGTATATTTTCTATAGTCCTTGTGTTTTGCCTATTGGGAGAAGAGAGAGCTGCTCTCCTGAACTTCTCTCCTTTCCCACATCCCTCCCTCCTTTTCTTTTTTTTCTTAATTCCATAATACAAGCAGAGGAAAGTAGAAATAGCAGTGTCCTAGACAGAAGAGTAGACTTTGTCCTCTGCTTTTCAGTTGTTTGAGGGTTTTCTGAGGCCTGAAGCCTGTCTCTTTTTTCTGTGTTCCTGTGTGCATGCTTGAAAAAATATGCACTTAAAACTTTTATACAGGCTTAGTTTCACATTGAAATATCACAATTGACTGCCATGCTTGTTAAAGTAAGTTCTAAATCTTGCCATAATTAATTGTATTTGGGAAATTGATTTCCTTTTACACTGAATTTAAGGCAAAATAAAATATTTTAAGAACCTTTTTATCCAATGAGCACTTCTAGTTCACTGAATTAAATACAAGCTTTTCTACTTTTCTTTTTAAATAATTTAGTGCATTTGAAGGCTGCCAGATTGACAGTCCAGAAGGTGGAAGGTTTTAGTGTGTTGTCTTGCAGAACAGGTACAGCCTGGAAAAAAAAACAAAACAAAACAAAAAACACAAACAGTGCATGCTGCCTTAAGGCTGTTGTGTGGTGTGCTTTTCTGCTCAAACCTGCCTTTTCACTGGCACTAAATCCTAGCACAAGCTAATGATAATTATTAGTGTATTCTTTAGATGGATGCTTATGAAACATACAAAATTGCTATATCATGTACTTCTAAGATGATTATTCCTTGTTTCCTTGCTTGCCTTCAATTCAGCATGCATGGAAGATTGCTTTCTTAATAATTGTTTGCAACCTGGTCTACCTGTAAGGGGAAAAAGTCTTCAGCACCTTCTGTACACGAACTCCACCAGAGAAAGATGTCAGGGAAAGTCTTGCTGTCATATTTTATTCCCTGCTGTTATCTTACGTCATTTTGGATGACTGAAAACCACCTGGATCAGATTAGTTTGGTTTACCGCCACTTTAAAAACGAACCTATATGCCTGTTTTAGTTGAAACTAATCTGACTGGATGCCATTCAGCATAAAGTAATGGTTTCCTGGTTGCAATATAAATTGAAGCTGTATGTACTTCTGTCCTTATAATTTCCTTGATTTTTTTAAATTATTTTTGGCTTGATTTGACCTTGTATTCCTAGCCTAGCTTTGCTCTCCCTTTTTTTGCTCCTGACTTAACCAACTCTTATCATTTCCATTCAGTCCAGTCAGAACTTTATTAGTTCAGCATTCAATTAAATCTCTTGTTGTATGGAGCTGCATCCTCCCTTGTTTGACCGAACAAACCAAGCATCCTGCTGATTTTCATTTCCTTCTTTACTTAGCTGATCCTTCTGAATGCATTCTTAAGTATGTCTCCAGCGTACTTAGCTAAATCATTGTATTCTTTTTAACAGTTCTGCAAATGGATTTTCCTAGTCCGAAACACCAAGAATGGGTTACCCTCATTTTCCCCAGAAAGCCTTTCCAAATTTATTTGGAAAAAAAGGTAAATGTTTAAGAAGGTATTTTCTTTTCCAACTAGATGGTGTGAAGTCCTTGAATAAGATGTGATCTGATATGCAGTTCAACGATAATATAATAGTGAGACACATTTGGTAAATTACAGGAAATGTTAAGTAATGGGAGTCAGTAATTCAGGCTGTCAACAGTAAAACAGCAAGAATGCCTCTTTCAAGCATTATGTATAGGCTGTGTTGTAGTTATTTTTCCGTCTCTTAAAAACCACTTATTTCAAATTGGGATACGCACAGAAGAAGTACACAAGTTATCTCCTACTGAAGCATGAAGGCGCATGACTGACTTTACAACCGAGTCACAGGAAGTCCATTTCTTAAATAGAAAAAGCACTCATTGAAAAGTATTCATACAACTTCAGGCATTTAAAATAAGCTACTTTTCTAAATGACTCTCTGAAAACAGTCTCTCCTCTTTAACTAGGCAATGAGTCCAAAATACTATCCAGGATTATTTTTTTTAGGTGAAATGGGCGCATTTGTAATTGTCAGTTGTCTCATGAGCATAAAAGAACACCAAAAGATGCACAAGAATTTTTGACTCACAGTAATTCTAAATGGAAGTTTCCTATGTCCCCTATATATTTTAACTGATACCTTGAACCTAGTTTGTGTCACCAAATATAGATGTGGGGAGGGGCTTTTTTCCAACTCTCTTACACTACTTTTGTACCAATACATAAAGTAACATAAAGGGGCATAGACCTTCAATGATGCACCTAATTTACTGTAATTCAGCGTTGTTCAAATGTTGCAACTAAAGGTGGTATGGTTGGATTTAATCCTACACTGATTAAATTTTGCAGCAATTAACAAATGAAGTTAAAATTAACAAATTAAGACTAGAACTGAAACAAATACCAGGAATTTGGCATTTTAGTGGAAAAAAAGAAATGGAGTTAATTATGAAAGTGAATAATTTTGATGTTTCTTTATCATTCTATCCTGAGCTGAGGTGTTTCTTACTGTACTAACATTACAGATCTTGATTAATTTCCAATAAATCTGTTAAATTATACAAAAAAGGCATTCTTGATCAAGTTTTCACAAAGAAAAATAAAAACCTGTTTTTCTGTTCAGCCAATATAGTTGTAAACTGATTCTCAAGTAAAAGTGAACTGCTTTTTTTTTGTTGACTCATGTAGACCGTGGTAAATCCCCTACTGTGCTTGTCATGCAGTTATCTGAATACTGGTTGTTTTAAAAAAAGTTTTCATTTTTTATTTTAATGTATTTGCGTGTTTCATTCTGAACTGCTTTGAATCTGTAGATGTCAAAAACACTTGTAACAAAAATAGACTGATTTTGGTCTTTATTTTAATTCTCTTTAGATTGCAAATGAGAAGGATTTCAAGAACATACTACATAAGGATTTTTTCTCTTTTTCTTCCTAATGGATCGTTATTTGTAAATTCCTCCTACGTGTGTTATTGCTGAAGTTTACCTGAGTGTTAATACTTCTTTGTTTGTCCGTATGAGTGAAGATTAATTTTCTTCTTACAGTAAGCTTGTAATGCTGAGACCAGTAGATATCTTTGAATATCATCTCACCTGACCCGTGGTATTTTTTAATGTTTTTGATGATAGAATTTACATATTTTAAATTCCAGGAATTCATGTTAGCACAGTAGACTAACTCAGTTTCTTACCTTTCTCTGGCACAGACTGGAATATTAGTTAACAAATCTATCTATGGTAGTTGATGAACTGGATTTTAGTTTTTGTCAGCAACTGGGTGAAAAAAAAATGGGGGCATGTGCTCTTCAAAACTCACTTTAATTATAAAGATCTACAGTAGACTTGTGTACTTTTATTTTGGCCTTTCACATGCAGAGAGGGTAAAGTCATCTTCAAAGCTACGAACACAATTTGTTCAAGATTTTTTTTAACTAATGTGCACACGATTTTCTATGTTGGAGTTTCATATAAGATTTTTGATGGTACTTTGATGGGTAAATATTTTCTTCAAAAAAGATATTTTCATATGACCTAGCATATACTTTCCTTAAAAAGGAAAGAAAAAAACAAACCAGTATTTACAATTCCTCATGATAAGCTATGGAGATTATTTGAAATGCACAATTTTATTTACAGGCCTCAAAATGTGAATGGTATAGATGACTATTTCACAGTTACTACAGCATAATTTCTGCTTTTTAGGCTTAGTGTTTTTCTAAATGCAAAGGAAAACTACTCCGAAAAGTTTTCCTAATGATCTGTAGCTAAATAGATCTTTTTTAATTTTTATTTTACTCTAAGGCATACTAAGTCTTCTGTCCATGAAATACATGGACATGAAATACATGGACGGAAGACTTAGTATGCTTTAGAGTAAATTTCTAGGGAAATTAAAAAAGTTGTTTTTTTTTTAGGTTTTAAAAGTCATAATTCATTCCTCAAATTGTACGGACTTCTGTGCAATAAAGATGTTTGCACTACATTGTTTTCTCTTTGTAGAGAAAACAAAGACTTCACAAATATGTATGTTGATCTATGCATGTAAAAATATGTATACTTTTGCCAAAATCATGTGCAAGTTGCTAATGCATATACAGTGTAGGTGAGATCTATGAAGTGCAGAAATGCCTCTAGGGTATAAGAACTCACATTTTACAGAGCTTCTTAGCTCTGCAGGACTCTGATGCATAACAGCTGATAGGACTGTCCTTTCGCTTAAAAGTACCTTGTTTTAAACATGAGGAAATGTTCTTTCTCACGTTTGCAAACTGTCCTTTCTCTGCTCAAAAAAGGACAGTTCCGCTTTTGTAGATTTTGTTTTCCTTGAGATAACATGCTGTATTTTCTCTTTTCAGTGCTAGAGGGCACTATGGCTACACAAGTGAAACTGACAATAACTCGAAGTAATTTGCTCCCATTTCAGCACTTCTATAATATGTTTCCTGTTTCAGTTCTCATGCTAATATTTGCATTTCTTGCAGAAACCTGTATACATCTGTACCATGTCAGCAGAAATTCCATTTGTGTGAACTGAAACAAGGTATCTCTCTTTGGATTTAGGTACCAATGATAAAATATGACTCCAGGTGTTTAAATCTGGATAAAACAGAGGCACATTTCTGTGTTACAAGAGGCATATGTTCTTCTCTGGGAGTTGATTTAGTTTTTAATAGGTTATAACTGAAGTTATAGAAAACTTTGGGTAGCTACATTCTGTTTGTCAATGCTTTTCATAAAAATCTTTGAGGTTTATGATCTAGAGTAAGGCATCTGAAGTGAACAGAGAAGTTAATTGTTACAAAGGGGTGGGGCAGGGCAGGTGGGATTACATATTTTATACAAATAGCAAAAGAAATTACTAGTCTACCATGATGTGAAGTAATTTCACCACTGTAACCGGTTATCTTTGTTTTATGGTAGACTCATCTTAAAAATGTCAAAGAATTACTACTGTAGCTCCACCAACTAGTGCAGTGCAACTACACAAAGCAATTTTTCACCTATGATATGGAATCCTGAGATATGTTCATCCTGAGAGTTCTTAGGTACTCCACTGTCATGCCTGGGTGAACTGGGAAGCTGCTTGTTGCCCATACATCTCTACACCTGGAATACTGAATGTGCAACACCTATGCATAGAAATTGCGTTTAGGCCAAAGATATGCAGGATGCACATTTGAATTATTATGCGGTGTTTTCTTTTCCCTTGCAGTGATAAGCACAGTACTAGAAAATACAAACCACTAATTTTGTTACATTCTTAGTAATGCACAAATTCAGCTATGTGGACATCACCATCTGCATTTTTTCTTAAGTTTTCTTAAAAGATGGCAGCTGGATCGTCACCTGTAGAGTATACATTACAAAGTCCTGGAAAACTTCTAAGTCAGTATCTTTGAGCCCATGTAAAGATGGGAGCCTTGCTTACCAAAAGTGATTGTCAGAGGAGAAATTCTTGTTGAAAGAATACTTTGGTTTCAATCATCACAATCCCCTATTTGCATTCAGATTTGATAGATGATACAGATTTGATAGACCCACTGCTGTTCTCAGAGAGGTGTTAGATAACCTTTAAGATAATATATCTCCCATGGGATATTTCTAACACTTTGGCAGCAAGTATACTATGAGCGACATACTATGTTCATATATATTTTGATACAATTTTTAGTTATATTTTTCCATAGTAATATTTTACCATAGAAAACAGAGAAAAATGGTAACATACTATTTATTTGGTTTACAAAGTTCTACATTCTTAACCTTTCTCATTGCTGCAGTTCTCAAAACTTCCTCATGTGCAATAACATTCACATATAAAGCAAAGTTTTGTAAGATTAAAATGCAAGTTTTATTGAGAGCACAGAAAAAGAAATACCCAAGTAGGCTGCAAGTGAGCAGGTTTAGAAAACTTTGCCGTATAGAACTGTGCATTATAGATATCCTTAAAGGTGGACTTCCCATACCTAAGTAATGAAGTCATGACCATCTTTCAAACTAATTCTTGCAGTGATGGGAAATGTTATCTGCTCATATCTAAAAACGTTGCTTCCATACATTATTCCAGTGATTAAATGGGATGGATATGGAACCATAACTACTTATCTGCTAGTTTGCCTTTAAAATGGGTTAATCTTTCTACAGAGAGAGTAATCTTTTTACAGAGAGTTTTTTTTTTGCTGCTATGACTAGGAATATTTTATTTAGTATCTTTCAGAAAAAAAAATAAAAAATTACCTACATTTAAATTGCTAAGTCAATAATTTTTTAGTATCTGTTTCCAATATGCAAGCATCTGACCCCTGGTAGTCCTTCAGGCTACTTCTCTTGCTTTGCTGCTATGGTAAAATTTTATCAGTTTGCAAAATTCCTGTTTGAATCTGAAAAACGTGCATTTTCTGGTTTTAGAGCTCGGACTCCTTCATTCCCAGAACCAACAGCCTGTGTATTGCGTACTTAAATGTATCATTGGGATGTAGCCAAATTTATGTGTGGTGGTATTGTATTAATGAAAAATGTGAGATAAAATAGCAAAGAACCTTTGTGGTGGAAGAAGGTGAGAGATGGTTAACATATGAACTGCTGGTTAGCAGATTTACTTCCTGGCCTGAATTATAAAATTATTTTTCTATAAGAAATCATATAAGCATGTTGACAGTAGAACAGAGTGAAATTGAACATTTTTTTTCCTGTTGATATATAATGAAAAATCACAGAACATGTCACTGTTACACTTGAACTTGTAACAGGTTAATGCTGTCCATATTTGCAATTTTGTATTGGTGAACTTCCTACAGTATTACTTATATTTAGTCACTCCATTTATGTTTTGATAACATTAACATTAAAATCATTAAAAATTATTTTTCTGTTTCTGTGTTGAACTTTCTCTAAGAATCCTTTCAAATATGCTTAAAATAAGTGCCTTTTCTTTTCCATCCTCATTTACTGTAATGCTACATATAGTGGAAAACTGATGTGTTTACTCTCGTGATGGCCTTTCCCTTCAAATTCATTAATTCCTTCACATATACTAAATGCTGATTTTTTTTGAAGAGAGCGTACCAGGAAAACGCTGAAGAGAGATCTTTGCATTGGAGGAATAAATTCCAGAAAATGGAATCTAAAGCGATAAAAAGATTAACCAGTAGCATTCACTACAATGCCATTAAGATGACTGTTAATCATGCTACGTACTATGTGTAGATAAGCTTTTGTTAAACTTTTAAAGTAATTTGAGTAGGTAATTGCTAGTGTTTTAGTAGTCTAAGGCAGGATTGATGGGATCTTGATTGGCTATAGCAGTTACTAAAGTTCACATTTTATGACCTCCTTAAAAATATTAATTTAGAAGCTTATGAATTACTCTCTGGAGTCACCCTGAATTAACAAACACTAAGCTATCTTTTAGCTTTTGAATCTCTTTTGTTAAATAATTTCTGCCCACTACTGATCTTTATAGTGTTTTTCAAAAGCTCATTTTCTAGAATAGAGCTGAAGTAACTCTTTCATGGCTGGGACTAAGTTGCACAAAATGCTCTCTTTTTCTATGCCAGCATTAAAGAAAAGTCCGGCAGGTTGCTTCTGCCTGTCTTTTGTACTTGACATAGGTATTTGTGTGATAATATTAGTGTCCAAGGAGCTGAGTTTTTAAAAATGTGGTAGTATGACTGAGTTGTCTTCCTAATCTACCTCACCATGTGGCTGAAAAGACATTTGTGGTGGCAGATGCTAGGGTTGGGAGTAAGCATCTGGGATGAGTAGAGCTCTTCTCACAGTTTTGATTCAACCTGAGCTACCGCCATTGGGAAAAAAAATAAAAATATGTCGTGGTTCCGCTCGAGTGGGCAGCCGAGCTCCACCACAGCCGCTCTCTCACTCCCCCTCCTCAAAGAGGAATGGGGAGAAAATATGTGAAAAGGGCTCAAGGATTGAGATAAGGACGAGAAAATCATGCAATAATTATTGTAACGGGCAGAACAGCCTCGGCATAAGGAGATAGTAAGATTTATTGCCTACAACTAACAAGCGAGAGAAGTGAGAAAACAAAGGAAAAAAAAAACAAAAGCACCTTCCCCCCCCATCCACCCTCTTCCACCTCCTCCCCCCGAGCGGCGCAGGGGAACGGGGAATGGGGGTTATGGTCAGTCTACAGCGCTTCTTCTCTGCCGCTCCTTCTCGGTCACTCTCGTCCCCTGTGCTGTGGGGTCCCACCCACGGGATGCAGTCCTTGCTGAACTGATCTGGTGTGGGCTTCCCACAGGCAGCAGCTCTTTCAGAACTGCTCCAGATATGGGTCTGTACCATGGGGTCCATCCCTCAGGAGAAAACTGCTCCAACCTGGGTCCCCTATGGGCAGCAGCTCCTGCCAGGTCACCTGCTCCTGCGTGGTCTCCTCTCCACGGGCTGCAGCGTGGAACCCTGCTCCACCGTGGTACTCCATGGGCTGCAGGGGGACATCCTGCTTCACCATGGTCCTCACCACAGGCCGCAGGGGACTTCTGCTCCGGCGTCTGGAGCACCTCTCCCCCTCCTTCTACACTGACCTTGGTGCTGTTCCTCACTCCCTTGACTCTCCCGGCTGCTGTCTGGCGCAGCGTTTTTTTCCCTGTCTTAAATATGCTCTCACAGAGGCGCAAACAACATCGCTTATTGGCTCAGATCTGGAAAACAATGAGGCCCTTACCAAACATGGGGCAGCTTCTAGATCTTTCTCACAGAAACCACCCCTATAGCCCCCTGCTACCAAAACCTTGCCACATAAACCCACTACAAAATAATAAAAGAAAAGCAGTGCCACTGTGTTACTCTCTATTGCATGTGTTTGGCTTCAATTCTTGTTTTTCTCTTTTCTACCCCTGATTTTCAGGATCCAGGATAAAGCTTTTAACAAAGCTTTTAGCAAACAAAAGATTGGAAGAGTAATTGCTGAGAAGGGCCATTGGGAACATTGCACTTGCAGAGGCTCCTCAGAAATATGAGGCAATGCTGTGGTTCAACGATGAGCTCCTCAACTGGAAGCTGCACTGCCCTGCATTTGAGGTGACCTTCTGTAACCAGTTGGAAGTCAGTAAAAAGGAGCCTCCATGGCAATGTAAATGGGGATTCCTCTGTGGTAACTGACTCCTTTCAGTATATACCTCAGTGGCACTGGTAGGGGGAAGGCAGCCCCTCAGATGGATCAAGGATTGCTTCTAAAGGAACTGTAAGAAACCTTGGAGGAATTTGGTCAGACACTTCAGGTTTTATACTAGTTTTGAGTAAAATGCTGTGTGACTTGTGTCAGTACTATGCTAAAGCAGTAGCACAAGATACTTATGAGCTGCTTCCTCTTCCCTCTTACCATGGTACAGTGGAAAGCTGAGCTGAAGGAATGAGCCACAATGTCTGCACTTTGCTTCCTAAATTTCCATCTGGGTAAAACTGTCCTGAGGCCAGGCTGCAGCAGGAAGTCAACATTTCCACAAATGGACCTGCGTAGACAAGCTGGAAGGGAACACAGACAATCCTGATGGCATTTAGGGACCTGAGCTAGTCAGGGAATCAAGCAGGTGGGAAGAGAGCTGAGTGAGGACAAGGATGTACAATGATGTATAAGACTTGTGATTAGGTTAGACAGCATCAAGGCTGTTTTTGTTAAAGCTTTTTGGGTGCAGGTAAAATAAACTACCAATATTGTATTGCTAGAAAGAGTTGCTCAGATGGAAGCTGAGGTTTCAAGTTCTGAAGCAGGCCAAATGACCCATAATGTGCATGTTCCCTTTCTTGCAATCCACCTGCTGTCTGCCACACCTGTGAGGCAGCCCAGTTTCTTGCAGAAGAAACGACTATAAAAGTCTAGGGAAATACTACCAAATCCATAAAATGGGGCAAAGAAATACTGCTTTTCTGGGCTGTGATTTCAGAGAGGTTTTCAGCTGGAATGTTAAATGACATCCAAGATACCTAACAGTTTAGATATACTTCACTTTGATATTTCCTTCTCAATGACTTAGGGATCTCTGAATTCGTTGTTTTTTGCTGGCGCGCATTAAAAGGAGCAAGGTCAAGGGAGGTGATCCTCCCCCTCTACGCTGCCCTGATCAGGCCTCACCTTCAGTACTGCATCCAGTTCTGGGCTCCCCGGTACAAGAAAGACAGGGATCTCCTGGAAAGAGTCCAGCAGAGGGCCACAAAGATGATACGGCGGCCTGGAGCATCTTCCCTATGAGGAGAGGCTGAGAGACCTGAGTTTGTTCAGCCTTGAGAAGAGGATAGAGAATCTTATCAATGTTTACAAATATTTTAAGTGTGTGAGACAGAGGGATTTGGCCAACCTCTTTTCAGTGGTTTCTGGGGACAGGACAAGGGACAATGGTCAAAAAATGGAGCACAGGAAGTTCTGCACCAACATGTGAAAGAACTTCTTCACGGTGATGGTGATGGAGCACTGGAACAGGCTGCCCAGGGAGGTTGTGGAGTCTCCTTATCTGGAGATACTCAAGGCCCATCTGGATGTCTACCTGGGCAGCCTGCTCTAGGGAATCTGCTTTGACAGGGGGGTTGGACCCAATGATCTCTTGAGGTCCCTTCCAACTCCTACAATTCTGTGATATCCCCATGGAGTGTGTCGTGCAGTCAGACAGTTGCTGTTTTGAAAGACTAGCAAACCTGTTTGCCCAAATTAGATCTATTACCTTAAGCAGGCCAAGTAATAGATCTTTGCTGTTATTTAAACTGTTTAACCCTGTTTCCTGATTAAGCAAGTTAGGAAGCAGTTGCATTAGCAACTTAACAGTTAGATCATAATTTCAGATGGAAAAAATGAACGATAATGTAGTGCAGGAGTACAGGGTCCTCTTTGGTCATCGTAGCTGCAGAATAAGCTGGAAGGTGTGGATCACATTAATAGGAGTTTGTGTCAACTGAACCTTTAGAAGTGGACACTTTTGCTGTGCAAAGCATTTCACTGCCTGACTCTTTTCAGATACCTCTCCAAGTGTCCAAAGAATCAATGGTCCTGTCTTGCCCTTCCCTCTGAAAAGATTGGCAAGTGATCTTGAACACATAAGGGTTTAGGAGCCATACCAAACATTATCTGAGAGAAGTTGTGTATGCTTTGATGATTGCATTCTAAAGTCAGGTAATTAAAAAAAAATCAAGATGAAAACAATGAAAATATTATTATGAAAGGAAAGGTAGGTTGTAATCTTACATCTTTATTGGAATCTAAAAATCACAATGAAAAGTAATTTTCTTTTATCTGCATGAATCCAGTGATCAGTTTAAAGAGATCTCAGAGCTTACTGTAACATAAATTTCTAAAATGTACCCAAATGTCATATATGGTGTTATTTGCTAAAGTATGCATTGTCTTTTGAAGAACTCAACAGTTTATTTCCTCCCAAATGTACAAACAAAAAATGACTAGCCTTCTCTAGCCCCTCTGTTTAGTATTTTTAGTGGTTAAGGCAGTGTGTTAGGAATCCTGAGCATGAATTCTGTTATGTTCACAAAGATACTGAATGAAATTTTAAATGAGGAAGGACTCTCAGGTCCTTCTGAACTTTACACCAAAGGTTTATGGAACAAAGGACAAATGATCGCTTACAACTTGCACTTCTACCCCAACAATTAAACGAGCAGTGAGAAAAGTTGATCAATGTTCTCGCAAGGCAAACTGTTCCTGCCTGCAGCACATTGCCTGAAGCTTTTGCAAGATGGTAGACTGTGGTGACTTCCAAATACCTTGATGTCATACAGTCACGCTGGGGCTTAGTCTGTTGCCCATCCAGCATTATCACATTTCAGCATGTCTTTGTAGCTTCTGCTTTTAGCAGAACTCACTGGAGACGTAGGTTATTTCAGTGTCTTGTTCCAGGTCTCAATGTTGGTACTCATCCTCTTAGTCTACATCAATACTAGTAAATTAAACATGGCTGGTACTCTCTGCTAATGCTGAGGGCAATTGGCATGGAACAGCTCTCATACACACTTCAAACAGGACAGCAACATTCACTACTGGGAGTGGTGTCTGGCTTGGGATAGCTAATCCAGCTCTCTGCTGTGGCAATTTAAAAAAGTACTGACAATAAAGTTCCAGTGTGTATGATATATGCTGGACTTGTTTGTTTTAGTAATTCAGATGTTGTCTCAGATGTGCAATACATTTAAAAGCCAAGCTTTTCCACCAGTAGCAGCTAATGGGATCATTGGCAGACCAAGGTCTTGCAGAAGATCTGTTCTTCAGTGACAATAAACAACACTATTCTGCAAGGAATCCATTCTCCCTAGCAATGTCATTATCTAAAAGAGAAAAGGGATACTTTTAAAGCAGAATTGCTTGTACTGTTGCTGGCGTACAAATAAATGGCAATTAGCTATCAGAAATTTATAGACCATGGCAGTTATTGGATTTAATGGAAGTGTAAAATAAATGATGGATGGTGTTGTGAGATAAAGAGTTGAAAGAAACCTTATCATCTCATCAAAGAAAATGAGTAAAGTCTTAAAGTTGAAATGCAAATAGGCCTTTATATTTAACCTTTCCTATCATTAGTAAGGTTTGGAGGTCTCTGTTGAACTCTCCAATATTATCAACCATCTTGAAAATTAACCTAGCAAGGAATGCAATGCTGTAATCAAAGAAGTAAGCTGTGATTTTTTTTTCTGGAAAACCTACTTACAGAATTGCAGTTTACTATAAACCTACCAAGGGGGAGCTATAGGTGGTTAAATTGTTCTTTAGCCCTTCACGTGTAAGTACGCTTTCTAGTTCAATTCATCACCTTGATTATTATACCTTCTGCAGCAGGATAGAATCCTCTTACTGGATATTTTTTGTTTCCAAGTCACCTGCACATACAATGTGAAAGTATTTTCTGTGTTGGTACATGTATTTCATCAGCCATGCTCCCATCTGTCAAAGTCAAGTGAATGCTTTAATTGCTTAATCAGCTTTTGGGGTCTTTGGGTCTTTAGGCACTGCAGTGAGTTATATAGTTAGATGGTGGTGCGTAACCAATTATTAGAGATAGTTTTTGTAACTTATGTTGGATTTAGTGAGATTATAAACGCGGTTATTTACTGGTAGAAGCTGGTGTTTTTTCTCCTACTTTTAAATTTGAGGAAAAAATATAATTTATGTTCTGGGCATCGTCTTCAAGAAGTTCTAAATCACTTCATGAGGCTTTCAGCGGGGCTTATGTCATTTATCCATCAGCACTCAGTCCATTTAATCCAGGCCTCTCAGCTGTACAGACCTAGCTCCTGTTGTGAGTGATCGGCCTGCTTGAGTGCTCCCAGCTTCTCCTGTCACATCACATTTGCATAAAAGAGGACGGATAACCAAATTTGAGCACACAAATGAAAATGCTAAGCGCCGAACCTGTCACAGTTGTTGTTCAACTAATTGTGAAAAATTTGATTTGCTGGCTTTTCACCGTTTATCATGTGGACCCCCTTCTCAAATTTGTGTTGGCTTCTGCTTCTGTACGTGTAGCTTTTAAACTCTCTACACAAGCAGCCCACCCTAGGGATTACTTACCTCTCCTACCAGCTTTTAATGTTGGCTCATCTACTTGACTAAATTAGGCCACCATGGCAAACAAACACATAATTAAAAACCTGGGAAAGACAACTGCAGTTGCACTTCTTAAATTGATTTTGCAGTCTATTACTGGTACATGCCTTTGCATTTTGCTATTTTATCTTGTCCTCCTATAAACCCTGAAAAAGCCTTTGCTTTTGATATAGGAAGAATTTATATTATTTCAAAATGAAGACTTAAGATTTTCTTCTTGAAAAGGAATAACAGATAACACATTCTTATTTCTGGCTATTTCTGGTAATTTGTGGCAGCCTATTACAGATGTGCCGTATTTATTTCAAATTAATACCTGGTTTTGAACTAGTGTGTAATCTCATGAATGAAGTACTCTTCAAAGTATTATGATTTTTTTTTTTTTCAAAACTCTGGGTTTTGACACAGCTTTTGAAATGTACTTTTAGCTGCTACCATGCTTCTATTTCAAAACAACTCCTCTTAACTTACCTGTATAATTTACACGTTGCTTCTTATAATATATAACATAAGGTCACCAATTAAAGCAGTTGAAAGTCATGTTCCTTCTTTATATTTATTTATATTTATTTTGTTGTGAGGGTAAAGGAGGCTCAGCCACGTGATTATCTATACAAAAATGAAAAGAAAAAAAAAAAGTTTAAAAATATCTACATATCCAAGTCATCCATCCCTTTTGTGTCCGTCTTGGTTATACTCTGAATGTCCATAACTGTCAACATTTAAGAAGCTGGACTGTAACATGAACATAGTGGATGCAAATCCATAAAGACCAGGGAAAGCCTCTAAAAGCAACCTGATAAGAAAAGCTGGTATTTACAAGTATACAAATATTTGATATTTTCTCCTGGCTGAACTTAAATGTCAAAATAATTGTTTTGGAATGAATAGAATGGTTAGTCACCAAATTAAACATATGTCTGCAGTATTGTTTAAAAATAAGTATTAGGTCATTTTGCTTAAAATGCATTTATGTTTAATTTCATCTGTTGAAGGGGGGGAAGACCTTGAAGTGACGCTCATGTCAGGCACTATTCACAGGGTAGCAGTGGTAGTTGTGGCATAATCCCTTTCAAAAACCAATTGAGTCCTCTCTTTAAAATATCCTTTGCAGGATATTTTAATCTATTTCTCTGGTATGATCGCACAAAAATGCAAATATTTTTCTGATGATGAGGATCTATCTAATTTGTAGCCTAGACTTATTCACATCCAGGTTAACTATGGTTAACTATCCTGTGTTTTAAATAGCTTTTGTTCCTTTGCTATGTTTACTTCCATGATGCGTTCATAAACAGCTGTCATATATCATTGCATCTTTCATTTTACTAGGCTAAACAGGCTGAACTGTGGAAGGTCTTTGGCAGACGAGGTCTGATGTATTTAACAGAAGAAATTTAAGTTATTAACATTCACAGCTCACTGTATTGGAGATCACTGTCCTTTACTTCCTCATTATTTTGTTCTTTTTCCATTTTTTAACAACGAATTCTACTGTCCTTAAAAATGCAACTGGAGAAATAACTCATGCTATACTCTGTGCTCAATGTATTTTACATGTTTGTGACTACTAAAATAGTATCATTTTCTTCTTCACATCTTTCCTTCTCATCACTCTACTTTATGTTCTTCCTCACTAACAGCTTTCTTTCTCAAGTTTATTCAAGAATTATGTTAAATATACAAATAACATTTGCAAAATAAAGGTTTTGGAAAAGATGGAGTCAGAAGTGTTCGAAAGAGACTGTTCATTAGTATGTCAGGCCCACACCATCAAACTGAAGAGCAACAAAAATTCAAGAAATTAGCTAACAAAGAAACTTCCCTGTCTACTTGACAAACTAGAGCCACATTGCCAACAGATTTGATTCTGAATGTCAATGAAGTAGCAGCTCTTACAATCAATGTAGGAAGACCCAGACCAAAAAGAGGGCTAGCAGATTTCCATATTGTTGTTGTTGCAACTTTTAGATTACTCTAAGTAACCTTCAACAAGATGGTTCATAGTGTATCTAACCCAGCTCCTCCCAATTTTTGAATACATCCTGGTAGCTGAAATGTCCTGAGCTATCTTCGTGACTAAAGAGGCAGAAGTTTTATCTATTCAAGAAAGAAAGTACTGTTTTCAAAACCCATTTTCTTCATATTAAGAGAGTAATTAAAATTCCTTTGTTACACTGTTCTTCGACAGTGAGGTTAATATCTACTGATAAAATGTTATATCTACTTACTATATAATGATTTGATCTGGAAATCTCACAGATGGTAAAGCTGGTAGAACTGAGTTAAATATTTAGGCTCACACCATATTGGTGTGATCTATGCTTATATAGGAAGATCTATGCTTACAGATAAATGAAGTTACTATTCTATTGTGTGCTTTTTCTCAGATTTCAACAAGAATGCAAGATGTCGATTTCTTGCTTTATTTCTGATTTAATGGTATTGGAACATGGAAACTCTATTACTATATCCTCAAATTTTATAATTCATTGTTGTAAATGCCTGATATATAATTTCAGAAAATATACTGCAAAATTTCTTCAAGTTCTATATTCTTCAATATACTTACCCATAAAATGTTTTGCTAGGTATGTCAGAAAAATACAACAGAGCAAGGGCAAGAAATGTGTTTTAAAATTTTGAACAAGTATTAATGGAAAATGTTTTGCTATATTCCCTCAGCTCTAATAAAATGTACACTTTCCATTTATCCTTCAACTAGATATCTATTGATGTTTGATTAAAAACAATCTCCCCTGCTTCTGTGAGTACCTTCATGTAATTCATGGGGATTTTCTCATTTTCCCGGGTCTGCTTGGGTAAATAAAGGTTTCTCCTCAGCTCAGTCTCTTAGGTTGAATGTTAGAATAAACAAACTTCCATTAACTTGCTTTTTGTTTTGCTTTAGATTGCAACTGACTTCATCAGCATGTAAGAGAGACAATTGTTCCATCCTTTCCTATATGTTCTATTAAACAAAGCTGACCTGCTTCCCATAAATTTAGCTCTTGATTATAGGTAAATACAAAATGCAGATGGATAAGCACATACAGAAAGGATTAGCAGGTTAGACATATACATGCATATAGTCCATAGTCTGTGGGTATATGTTAAGAAAGGGATGTTCAATTGTCTTCTCTTTTTATACATATAAAAAAGAAAACATTTATCCTCTGGGTAAAAAGTGTGTTGACCCCCTGTATTACATTATAACTGTGTATAAGGCTACTTTTCCCCCCTTTCTGCTAAATAATAAGGAAACTCATGCTGAGGGTACACTTAAACTATACATATAACTCTTGGAAATTCATAGATCGTAAGGCCAAATGGGACCATTATGATCATCCTGCCTGACCTCCTCTATAGCACAAGCCATAGGGTTTCAACAACATAACAGTATCTGTAATTTCATATGCATTAGAGTGCTATTTATAGGATATATGTTGTATTGTAGAGGCAGAATACACATTGCTCTGAAATTCTGCTAGATAATTTTTCTACTATAGTGGCATCTCTAGCATTCTCAGTTGGTACATATTAGTGTTAAAAAAAATATTCAAACAGAGTTTCAAATAATTAGCTAAAAAAAAAAGATGACTACGTAGTAAATTTGCTTGGGACAACAGCTGCAGAACCATATGTTTAATATGGAAATACAGATGATACAAAATAATCCCAAGTAATTTATTAATTAATAAGCGCTGTAGAATCTAAAGTTTACTTAAGAAAAGTGATGACTAACTGGTCTATTGTCATAACTAATATATTTGAGCAAGAATAAAGAAAAATGAAATAAAAGTCATACTGCTCACTCTTGTCCTGTGCTAAAGCTTCTTTTCTCTTAGGGCTGGTATCAAGTTAGCCTGGAGGATAAAAAGATTTTCATGGAACTAATGTGACCGCTATATGAAAATGATTTTGATTCGTGACTTGTATAGAAGTAGACATCTGTCCTGTCACACATGTAACACAAAATGAATGGCATCTCAGGCCTTGTTTTCAAAGCTACCACTCTTTCTTTTTATAAGGTACTAGGTTTAAAACTCACGCTTCCATTTAGGAAAGAATACAATATTTAGTTCTCAAGTTTCATTTCTAACATATCTGAAAACCAGAAAATGTCACTAGTGTAATGTACTACTCTGAGCAGTCTGAAAGGTCCTATTCCAACCTAACTGCTGTCCTTCTTTTATCAGATACTGAAAAGAGATAATATGCCTGATTTTTGAAAATGAGAATCTAGACGCTGCCCGTGTTTGTATTTGCTGCTGGGAAGGGAGCAATAAAAGGACAATTAGCATTTCTACTGATCATTGGTTAAAATGATTTAGCCTACCTTTTAGCAAAGTAATAAAGATCCTTGAAGTAATTACATCATTTTGTTAAACATTAAGAAAGATGAGATAAATATATGGATAAAATGGATGGATATAATTGGTCAAAGATGTTTATCTGTGCATATTAAAAGGTTTTAAATGTGATCTTGTAGAAAAGCCTATGCCATTCAGATCAGTCCCTTCTTTGCCATCATCTTTATAATTTTACAAATCTAAAGACATTTATTTGAACAACTATGCCTGAAAACAAAACAAAACAAAACAAAAACAAACAAACAAACAAAAAACAGATATGAAACTGAATATGACACTTAACAGACACTCTCAGGAATTGGTTATCAATCAAATAACTTAATTTTGTAAAATCTGAAGTACTTTGTTTGGGGAATCTCCCTGACACACAGGAGCTTTGACAAACTTGTGCGATGAGTGCAGGAGGAGGGCTGTGTCTCAAGGTTTGCTTTTTGATCAACTCACTAGTAAATTTTCTGAGACCCTTGACAATTACAACATTTAGCTAAAAAAAGGTTAGTTTAAAAGCAATTTAAATGATATTTTGATAGGGGAGAAAGCGAGCAGGGATGAAGAGACCTATTAACCAGTTTTTCTTGGCCTTTCTCTCACATGCAGACACATTCTGTACAAAACCCTGTTTTGATGTATTATTTTAATTAATCCCAGTCTTTTGATTTCTGCAAAAAGAAGGTTAGCAAATGTAACAATGCTCGAGAGTTTCTTTATTGTAAAAGACACATAATTTCAAGCATTTAATAAGGTAGATTTATTCTGGGTAGTTTAGTTTCCACATTCACTCAAACAGCCCTCCCCAAAGACAACATTAAAAATGTGATTAGTTAGCTGCCATCAATAACACAAAATAGGAAAACACTCTCTGAAGGGACAGCTTTGTGGAGGGCACTGCACAGTGTGTAGTAAAAATATATGGCCTAATAAGTTTACATTTGCAGGCTCATTTGTTAAAACTCTTGAATTTCTAATTTGTGTCGGAAAGATAAATGGATGGGGCCTCAGTAAAGTGTGAGATTAATACTGATGGATGGGGATTCAGATTTTTGCTAGCCTCTTACTTCCATACAACCCAGTAGGCAGTTTATGGGGAAAACCAAATGTAAATAAAAAAGAGGACATTATTTACCTTGGTCAAGGCCAATTACTAGCTATATTGTTCTCTTCAACTTTATAGTTTAGATGTAAATTATCCTTATCTAATTATTGTTTAATGCATTTTGGTAATCAAGCTCTTACAAAGTGTAATTAGATGCTAAAAGGACAGGCATCCGATGGTTACTTTGAAACACTGCTAATAGTCAAATGGTAGAAATGGAGACCGCTGGGACCTTTAGGGGAATAAGTTGGTAGAATAATAATAAAATGTATTATATAATAAAAAACGCCTTATACCTGAATCAAAATACTGACATACAAGGAAAATGAGCAGAGGTTAATGCAAATACTACAGTAAGTGGGATCTGCATGTGTTATACACAGTTTGTTTCAACAGCCCTCCTTCCTTCCATGTGCAGTGCCAGAGCAATGCTGTTGGCATGTTGTAAAGAAACAGGCAGTATAGGTGACAGTGTTATTTCTTTCCTGTTTGGCAGAAAATGCCTTTGAACTTGAATGAACTTTACAAGCTTCAAGAAAGCAGTTCTTATGTTCTTACATTCCAAGGAAGTTGGCAGATATTTTTTCCAAATGAAATAGGGATATAGATGTGGCAGAAAGAAAGGCATTAGTAAAGGAGTAAGAAAAAGGACACTCCAACATATCCGTGTCCTACTCTTGCACACAAGCATTTTCTGCTTCTGAGCCTGGAGTTTTGGAATAACCTGCCTTTCCATGTGTTTCACGTTGAGGACCTAAATGGGCAAGATGCATCTTCTTCCTGCAATTCTCTGGTAAATGCTGAGTTGTAATTAAGTTACTGCACAAGATGCGGTAGTGTAGAACTGAAATTCTATAGCCATTGTTATGATAGAGGTAAGAATACTTGTGCTCATGTGGCTTATACCTACCACCATCGAAAACTCTGACTCTGTTAAAATGTATACTTATAAACTCAGATGTATACTCATAAACTCAGATTATAACTGAAGAGAGCTAACTGCCATTGGTATTAGTCAAGTTTAGCTCTAATTTCTATACAACTCATGCATTGGTATGAATGCATGTTTAAATGTATGTTTGGAAAGTCACAGAACAATCATGTTAATGTCAAAGCAGTCCTTTTGTTGTGAATAAAACTATTATCTTATTTTTAACTGACTGCAGCTCTACATCTGGCTAAATAAAGGATCCATTTGTATTACAAAAGCTCATGGCTTGAAATTTGAATTTCATCACTGGAAGCAATTACAGTATCAGTGTAGTCTCTGCACGTAATCCCTCATTTAGTAATTTAATTAAAAACAAGTAGTACCATGAGCACCAGAACTAATGAAGCCTAATTTCCAATAGAACCATGTCACATGGATGATTGACTTTGAACTACAAGAAAGCTTCAGTGTGTGTTTCTCCTCTGTTTCCAGAAAGAGTGTATCACCTGGTTCAAAATCATTGTGTTTTATCTCCACCATTTCTGACATGTTTCAAAATTTCAAGAAGGAAGCAAATTTTGTCAGGGCAGGCAGTATGGCAAGAAAAGGCTTTTCAGAAAGAACCTGGTGATTCCTGGGCCAACTGAACAAAATTTGGAACATGGCTGACAAAGAATAAAGTTACATTAGCAGAGCAGAACACACTACTATACTTAAGTTTTTATAAATTAAATGATAAATGCAGTGTTTCTTACTTTCTTTTCTCTTTAAGTTTTTGGGGTTTGTTTCTTCTGTGTTAGGAAAAAGTAAAAAAAAAAAAAAGGAGGAAAGACTTCAACAAGCTGAAAACAATGGAAGTTTAAAAAGTGTTCTGCAAGTCTGAATCAGCAGTCCATTGACAACTGTGTGACAACTCATTCCTAACTTATTACTACTACCATATTTCCTTATGAACAAAATTAAATGCCTAAATTTCCCCTATTGAGTGGTCAGTATCCATAATTTCTCAGAGTTTAGGGGATCTATCAGAAACAACTGCATTTATGCATACTGGAAAACTGGCAATAACTCTTAAGCATTTAAATTCTCAGTAGTCTGATTCTTTTGAAATTAATCCCTCCTTGATTTGAGAGAATTGAAAGCAAAAATCATCCATGTGTCTGTACATGTCAGTACATGTGAGTACTTTGTTTTTCTCACATACCTAGATAAGAAATATATTTAAAGCAATGACTAATGCCATTCCCTGCGTGGTCTTACACATCTATGGATTTATTTCAATAGTGTTGAATTGTCTGAATGCAGAACAGGAAAAATCTCTGTTCAGTTGTTTAAAATTCTTTATTCACAGTGAGAAAATGTACACGAAAATGTGGACAGAAACAATGTTCATTCGTGTCTTTTTTTTTTTTTTCTGGTTTGATTTGGTTTGGTTTTGATGATTAATACTTGTTGCTTTGTTTTGACATGAAAGATTCTACATAAGAACATAAGATCTTTAAGATATAAGATATATATATAGGATCTTTCTATAGAAAGATTCTATGTAAGAACAACTGCAGGGAAAATATTATGACAATAAACCAACAAGCTGAGCTTAGATCGCTGTAGGCCATTTAGCCTGAGATTTCGTCTGCAAAATAGCTGAGGCGAAACATGAGTAATAAAGAATGAAAGTATAATAGAAAAGTTAATTTCAGATATTCTTGTAAATTTATGGAAAATGTATTTTATTGTATAAGAGTGGGGTTGCTCATCTGACTGAAAGCAGAAATTCACCATGGGTTGTTCTGAACTGTGATGACAGCTGGGTTTCTGCATGGCATTCAGATGTACATCAGCGATATTGTGATTAAAATATTAGCATTTTACAAAATCAGTAGAGAACTAGCCATGAATGGATTGGACACTACAGTAACTCAACAAAAAATGTCAAAATTGAGGGTATAAGAAGTAAGAGAAAAGAGACAGACTTGGTGTGGGGCTGCATGGGTCAACCTTGAAAGAGAGAATACATCCATTAAATATGACAAAGAGGGAAGGTTTTGAGGGCTAATTTATACAATGTACTGAATGCAAGTTTTCAGTGCAATGTTTCAGAGAGTCATTAAGCCTTAAGCAACAACAAATAGATGTGTATTGAAATCAGAAATTATTACAGTGTAATAGTGAGGTGACAGCTGGTACAGTATCTTCAGTTGATACAGTATAAAAACTGTAGACTAGAAACATAGCAAATGACAACAGCTCAAATTTAAGCTTAAAATATTTATAATTTTAAACCCTAAATTTATAGGAAAAAGGGTTTATATGTTGTTGTTGTTGCAGTTGTTTGTTTTGTTTCATTTTAGCCTAGTGTTGATACAGCAGTTATTCTAGACACTTGACAAAATGGTTACTAATTACAGAACTTTATTTGGAGATGCCTCCAAAAACATGTCTCTCGAGACTGTTGCTTCTGGTAAAATTTTATTGATGATAACACATTGGAATTAAAACTATACATCCACTGAATCTGTTGTTCTGTACTATAATCACAAGACTTGAAAAAATAATTCAAACAATGTTCACATTGATACCCACGCTCAAAAAGGCATACATTTGAGTCCATAGATGTTCAACAAAGGCTGATGTTTAACATTGTGCCTGGATTTTGACACCTATTAATTTCACAAGGATTTAAGCAGATCTTTAAGTGCTTTGCTGATAAGACCTGTATTATAAGCTTTCTATGTAGCACTAATAACATCAACAATGTTGCATTTCTAGTCTATTAACTACATTTAATAACAAGTTTTAATGATGGTGAATACATGTTTTCAGTACTGCCAAAGCAGAATTTCGTATCTGCCATTCTGTTACACATCATTCTGTTCCCGCCTGCAAGATTTTTAAAAAAGTGTTCATTAAAATGAATTCTCTACCTGTTGTCTGTGTGACTGATCATGCAGTTTTTCAGATTACCTTGAAAGACATTAACTGTATTTTGTATTATATTATTTTAAAATTCCCTAAATTGTCTGTAACAGTACGCTGTTTAAATGGGATACCAGGGATAAAGAGGATCCATTTTTAGTGAAATAAAATAGATGACATCGTTATGGATTATTTCTACACCACTTCATTCAATGAAACTACAGTGTACCAAGACATTAAACTCTGGAAAATAATTCCTACCTAGAGTTGCAGTTTAGATGCAGTCACATATATAAATTCATTACACACCAGGCTATGTCAAGTATGAGTTTATAATTAATATTTTTTCCCAAGTTAATATACAATTATTAAAAAAAAAAAAAAAAAGGAAAGAAAAAAAGGTTCAGAAATAAAACCACCCTCTTCCTTGTTTTCTCCTTCTTTTGGTAACCAATGTTTGCACTGACAGTGAAATACAGCCTTCTCCAGATGTTGTCCATACTCAAAGTTTTGGCTGTGGTAGGGCTTTTAAGTACTGCACTCTTCCACTTTTATACTCCAGTACAATTTTATTTCTGTTTTCTCCCAGCTTTGAGCACAGTTCAGCAATCACTTGAGGTCAAACAGCTAAGCTGTTTAGTACTTATAGTATGAGCCTCTGCAATAAAGCCAGTAACAGAGACTATCAAGAAATTCCTCACAAAGTCAGAGGAAATTCTCAAGTAACATCATTGCTATTCTCAATAAATGATTCTTTCTACAGAACCCTTGAGCTGGGCTGCATATTCCCAAGTACATTACTTTTCTATCTCCATACATAGAACTGGTGAGTATATATACCCTATTTACAGATGCCTCTGTCTGCCCTTTTATGCCTCTGTTCAACCCTTTTATGAAGTCTGAGTGTGGCTTAAGGACACTTTAGACTCATTGTTTAAAAAGTGTAGCTGCACCATGTGCAGCATCAGATTTACATCAGAAATGTGTGAGAAAGGGCTGTAGCCGCAGATTCATGAATTTCTGCATCAGGAGGGTTTGGAGGGGGCAGATACAATGACCCTGTCTTTCCTGAATGCTTGAATGCCATGTCAGCTAATAGGTGGATATCCTTCTCAGAAGTTAAACCAATTAAGTAACAGCACAGAGTCTGAATGGTTACATTGTTCTTCGTGAATTTTATGCAGAGCAGGTATAAATTCTGTAATGAATCCATGTGCTGTTACTTTCAACTCTTCTCCAAGCGGTGTTACTTTCAACTCTTCTCCAAGCGGATGACATTCTTGTGTATGTTCATCCACATTTGCAGTTCCAATGGATCACTGCACTTGACATTTCAGACAGAAAATGATCTAAAAAAATAAACACACTGCAATAATTTTGAAGGTTGATCAGCCCTTTAATGTGGTGTCAGTTGACTGTTAGCTTGTAAATTAGGCAGTGATTTGATTCTTTATCAATTTTTAGTGGTGTTTAACATCACCTAACTCATGAAGAAGGCAGCCGCAGTAGCCTGAAATGCAACGAGACTTTTATCTACTTGAGAAACAATGACAAGTCTTTTAAAAAATTTGGGATGATTTAAATACTCATGAAAGAGAAGCTGATGGCATTAGCTAACACAGATACTGTGCCAGTGTGCCTTGTGAGCTACCCAGCACAGCTCTGACAAGTCCCCTCCATCTGACAGGTTCTCCAGCAGCAGTTTTAGTAAGGGGCACCCACTTGGGCAGTGAGTCTTGTGAAAAATGGTGATTTAACCCAGCCTCACCCCGCCCCCACCTCCCCCCCAAAAAAAAAATAAAAAAAAAAAAGTGATATTGCTACAGATTCACCTTAGATTTTTTCTCCCCTTTTCTTTGGTTTTCCAATAATGCAAAGTGCACTCCCAAAACACTGAACAGGTAACTACTTTTAGTGGTTTCTGTAGAAAGGAGCTCCGTAAGCTGCATTTTGAGGACCAGCTATAGTTTTATTAGTGTGACAGATGTTTTTACTGGTAGTCAGAACTGAAACTGATGTTTTCTCTTTTGAGGATTTACATAATGTAATCGGATTTTTAGAGGATTCTTTTATCCTCTGGAAGGGTTCTGGATCCTCAAGCAAAGACATGCAAAGCATCACCAGCTAGACTTAACAAGAAAACAAAGGTGGCTTGGAAGCTATTACTAAAAATGCTAAGGCGTTGTAAAATCTTCTGCAGAACACCTTCACTCACTGCATACCGAAGGCTACAGTCAAGACTACACTAACACTTTTTTGTTGATTACTTCTAAGATATTTTGTCCGTAGCAGAACCAACTTATCAACTTCATGAAGAACTTTTAGCACAGTGGATCAGTAGTGAAACTGCTATCTGCATTTTTCTTTCCAGTCATGGTTCATTGGAGGTAAAGGATGTGTTTTGGATTAATTTAATTTACCATTAGTTTTATCATGTAATTTTACTTGACTATAGGACAACTCTTTTGCAAGCAGTAGCTGGGTCTGTGGTAATGTGGAAACAATCTGAGTTGCCTGAATTAATTATAATTTAAAACAGAAAAGGTAGTTTTGACATCTCTGGAATGGACAAGAAAATAGAATGTAGATTTAATTAGAAATAAAATGCACAATCTACTCTGCATGTAAATTATAGGTGATGATGTGGTTGATCATTCTGCAGTAAAATGGTTTAATGCCAGTCATCACTACAGGAATTAAGTTCTCTAAAAAAGCAAGTTGGTAGCCCCCATTATTTATTTATTTATTTATCTATTTATCTATTTATCTATCTATCTATCTGTTTATTTATTTATTTATTTATTTATTCAATATTATCCTGGAAAACAGAAGTTTAAATCCTTTATGCCTGTGTTAAAATGATTTTATGGCCTCTCAGTCTTTGACTTCAACTTTATAACAGAAAAGTTTTATATCAATTCTTACCATACTGGGTAAGAGTTACCTGAAGAAAGTGAACCAGAACAGGTTTGTCTGAAACAGAAATTTCATGCGTGCTTGATGGACACATATGGGTACATTCAGAATGTGATTACCTTCACTCTAATGGAGAGGCTTAAAGCTGTTCAGAAGAAGCATGCTTTACAACATTCCTGTTTTTCGCTGCTGACAAAAAGGGAGATTGAAGAGGGACTGATTCCACTGTTCATTACTGATGCCTGAAGCGAGATGAGATACTGCTACCAGCTGTGCCAGATTGTAAAACCCGTACAATTTTGCACCCTCAGCACTTAACAAGACCTGGTGGAAATAGCTGGACACAATGTATTCATGATAATGATGGTTTTCTTCTCCAGGGATCTGTCTCCCTTCACAGATAAAGGGTTCTCAAAAAAGTTGAACATTGTGATTGTCAAATTTATCTATTCCAATGATTTTAAGGATACAACAACCAACCAACCAAACAAAAAACTTCCAGCTTCTGGGCAGGTTCTGACCTCTCTTACATACATGTGAACTCAGAGCAATTCTAGTGAGATCTGTTAAGGATGACGAGGCAACTCCATGCAGGTCAATAACTCCAGGACTAGGTCACTCTAGGTCTGGAGTGACAGCGGTATGTCTGATTATAGTCAAACACTTATAATGGTAGGGTTGTTTTGAGCAGTCAGTGATGGAGCAGTAATGGTTGGCTCATTATGTGTACAGTTCTTCAAAGTGCTAGCAAATGTACTTTCTCTTTAAAATGGTGGAATAGGTAGTGAATATTAGGAAGTATATGAGCAGCAAATAATTTACTACTGGCATTATTGAATAATTATCTCTAGATGAAATTGCAAGACTGCAGTGTTTTTAGAGCCCATTTGTGACCCATAAAATATAGGTTAAAACCCATTCTACCACTTGCTTTTGCAATTATTGCAGTAAACGATGGAAAGGTATGAAGCAATCACAGAAGGAGAGATCTTTGGACTACTATAATTTCTAAAACTATAGAGATAGATTAACTTGCCCCAAAATTTGATACTTATTTCATTGTATTCATCACTGAGCCAACATAAGTATAACACATACCACCAGCATTTTCTCTTTCCAAAACTGTCCTTGTTCTGTGTAAATGACAAGGTAAAGAGTGTTCATCTTCATTTTTCTATCATAATATAGGGGAAAATGAGACTGGATCTAAGTACACATTTAAAGAGAAAATTAAAAGTCCAAAGCAAGGACCAAAACAAGTTAAGACCATCTTCTAGAAGTGCATTGGGGCAACTTCTGGGGGAAAAAAAATAGTTTCTTCTGTGGATTACAGCAGAAAAAAATTAAGCTTTCCAACATGAAGAATGGTTGCAAAGCCCCCAAAGGAACAATTTTCATGTGGAGCTTGTCAAATTCATGGAAGAGAGAATGTAAGTTACCTAGTAACTCTGGTGATATGGCACTGGATTGAAAGACCAGGAAGACCCTGTTAGTCCTAAATTTTCATATTGTTTCATATATTCATGTATTTTCATATATTCATATATTATATATATTTTATATATATTTCATATATTTTATATATATTTTCATATATTCATATATTTTTTCATATGTATTTTTTCATGTATTTTCATAATGAAAATACAGTCAGGGAATCTTACTTTTTTTTTTGTGACTAAACCAAGGTGAGTCATTGTATCTCATGCTCAGGACAATAATGTCAAACAGGACATCTTACATCATTTTCAATCTCTCCTACAAGGGAATTTTTACAGTCTTGGAAAATTCACACAGGATAAAATCCAGAGAATATAGCTTGGGAGTCAAAACAGGATCAAGACAAAATGTAAGAGCTCAATTTTTCTGCCCTGTTTCTGAAGGTAATTTTCATTGTATTCAGCAAGATTCAGATAACCTCTCTCCACACATTAGGTCCATGACCAGCTTTAAATATAAAATAAGTTTAAAAGGATCAGGCTGAAGGCAAAGCATGACAGAGAGATGTCTGAAATGATAAAGAGAATGTGTAAATACGCAAGTCTTTGATCTAAGAGGTATATTGACTTCAACTAGTATCAGCCTTATAACTTCTGATGACTGGAAACAAAAAATTGTCACAAGATCATTTCTGAAAAAAAAACAAACCAAACACAAATGAAAACAAACTCCCTCCCCCCACATCAACACACCTAACAGTGTGAAAACAAATCAGGTAATTTATAATAGGTATCTACTCCATGGAAGCAGTGTTGCTTTTCTTGCCATACTGCATTCCTATCACTAAGTGGCAGTATGTTAAAGTATATAGAGCACCATTACTACGAGCTTACAATGTCCATATCTCTTTTCTGCAACCTAAAATGGCTACATTCCAACATCATACTTATCTCTGACTCCAACGAAAACTACCCACCTATTTATTTAATAAAAGGTTTCCCATGTCTCTACCTTTTGAGATCAAAAGTAGTTAGAAGAAAATATTTATGTCACATGGCAGTTTTGCAAGTGGTTTCATGCTTTTCTCTTTTCTCTTTAAGACTTTCCCTATAACTCAGAAGAGTTTTAACACGAAGACCTGCATTTTGGATTAGTATCCAAATCAACCCCTTGGTTTTAGTGTTCCTGCAGTAGCTTGATCTCTCACAAGAAATTCTAGAAGGGGAGTTAACAGAAAGCATCAAAAGAGTTCAAGCATTGAAATTACTTTTTGGTATCATAGAATCAAGGTTGGAAAAGACCCCCAAGATCATCTGGTCCAACCATCCCCTTACCACTCATCTCAGTATATGATATAGTGTATATATATAGTACCTAAAATATAGAAGTAACAATTGCATATATTGACTTAAATAGGAGTATATTTTATGAGAGGATCCCAAGTTACTCAGGTAGCTGAGCAAGGTAGACTCAACTGAGACCTATCTAATTTCTGTGGCAGTTGCTTCTGAAGGAGACTTTTGCTAAACTGCATGAGAAACCACCTCTCCAACATCTCTTGAAAACATACAGCTTTGGCACACAACCACCATTTTAATGGTAAACTATGTAGGGACAGGTAGAAGCTGAGAGGCATACAATAAATTCTGTGTTTTTTTTGCAGATATGCACCTGACCAAGTCACTCAATGAAAGGGCCCAGTTCTGACTGAAACGTCCTTGAATTCTCCCCAGTTTCTCATTTGATCCTTTCTTGAAACCCTTTCTTGAAACCTCTTTGGTTAAGTTCAACATGAGGAATGGGAATAACCTAGATAGCTTCACCGTGAAAACACAAGAGAAACATCCACAGCTCAAAGAAGAAGGCACTTCTACTACATAATTCAGCATAAAGGCAAGTGTGGCAAAGCAACAGCCGTTTGCAGCACTAGATACCAGACACAGTGGATGCAGTGTCATCAAGGAGGAATTTTGCAAGGCATTTAGGAAAAGGGGAAGAGAGGAGAAGAAAGGAATTGGGATCCCACAGCTGAGTTTGAATCATTGATGAAACACGAGCAGACATCTCACACATTTCATCTACAGCATCACACATGCTTTATATAAAAGCCCATATTGGGGCAGACCTGCCCAAAACACTCATCACAATAGAGACCATCTCTAGCACCACTAAATAACTCTATTTGTCTTCAAAGCATAAACAGAGTGATTAAACTGTGTAGAATGAAAGGGAGATGAGGTCAGGAATCCCTTGTCTCTGACAATGCTGTGTTAAGAGTGCCATGAAAATACAGCTTCACTACTCATTCACCATGGTTCTCAACTGCTTTTTTTTTTTTTTTTTTCCTAAAGAGAATTTTTGCTGCTTCATGCTTTAAAAATTACTTGCCAGTGGTAATTTGCTAGCAGTTTTTAACTTTTCCTATCCATAGCTTCAGCAGGATAGGAAAAACTGCCAATTAAGCTTTCTGAATAAAATATAAACATTTAAAAGCGACTCTGCTCAAGCACTGCTGAAACCTAAAACAGTACACACAAGAGAAAACCGCCGCTCTCTGTTTGCAAGCTAAAAATGCCTGTTGGCTGAACGTCTTTGCATGGGGGAGAGAAGGAGCGAGGGAGCAGGCCTCAGATGGATGGAGCTTAATAGTCACCTTCTTCCACCTTCATCTCCTGCAATGCCTTTTTGTCTTTCCCATCTGGCTCTCACAGAAAGAATGGTTTCTAGGATCTCTCTAACACATTTTCAATGAGTCCTATGGTGATCAGGCACAAATTCCCACAGATGCTATGTTTTTATCCATACACTTCTGGAAAGGTGAAGAAAGGAAATGGAGAAGATCCTGTTTCCAGAAAGGATGCTATCTTTTCCATCTGTGTAAGGGAAGGAGGGAGATTGCAGCACACCCTTGCATGCAATCTCCAAGGCAGGAAGGCATCCTGATTCCCCAGAGACTCCAACTGCTACAACAAGGTGTAGGAGAGTGGAAAAATTGTCTAAAAAAGCTCAATTTATAGGTGTTATTTTGGGTTTGCTTTTTTATTATTTTTTTAAATGTTTTTCAGAGAGGCAATTTTTTCAGATTGAGATGTCATTTTCCACTGAAGCTTTGAAAGGATCTGAGAACCCCAGAGCTGGCAATACCAAGATAGTCTTGCAAATGCTTTGAAGGAAAGAGCCTGAAAAGAAGCAGTCAATTTACAAATTTTCTGATTTATTAAAATCTTATTGACACTGTTGAAACTCAAACTCTCAAACTTTCAGAATAGCACAAGACAAACACAAGTTTTTTTTTTTTTCAGCCTGAAATGTTACCATTTACCTGTTTTCCCAAGGATATGTATCTCACATGATGGTGTTCTGTGATCATCTGTGTATGTGTATGTTTTTACACTTGTAAGCATATGTATTTCTCATTCTCACCACAATAATTTTAAACACATTATCCAATTTTAACCATGTTTGACAAGGTGCTAATTTTTTCAAATTGTGTTGAATTAAGTGTTTATAGATATAGCTAGGAGTTCCTACTCCTGTCCCAGAGGAGAAAGGCTGCAATGCAAATGCAAATGCTAACACTACAGACAATTCACATGAGAGGTGAGCCTGAAGATTTAAATTCATAACAAATGAGGTATACCTAGTCCACTGATGGAAAATTTTCCTGGTTTTGGAACTGCCAGAAAACCTGAAGGTTAGTGGTTTGTATAAAGTCTTGGCTATAAAGTATCTTAAGACTGTTTCATCTTTTCTGGACATGGCTATCTTTCTCACCCAGGTCATTTTGCACCCTACTTGGATCTGGCTTACTTTTTGGTCCAGTAAGATGTTCTTTAGCAATTTCCTTATTTTCTTCAGGAAAAAAAAAAAAAAGAGAAAAAAAAAAGGCAAAACACTAGCCATGCTAAAAGGCTCACATCTGATATATCCCCCTAAGACCTTGTTTTTCATAGCAGTACAAGTCCCAGATGACCTCTTCCCACAGTGGGATTACTGATCTGCTGAACAGTAGCATCAAAGAATAGCAGTTCCTGCTGGTGGTCTTCCACTTTGGAGCTGTGCCTCCTAATTTAACTTTCTCATTATCCATAGCATTGGTTTAGACATGCTTCCTAGGTATAAATGCTTCCACACTCTGTGTCTGCATGATCACCATGACCAAAATGTTGATGATATTTCCCCATGTCCACACCTCAGCAGACAGCAGCTGATGCTTCGCACCAGGGCATTCCTGAATGCAGAAAGAAGCCTTCTGGTAACAAAGCAAAATGTTTATCTGGGGGATGAGGGAACAGCCTCTGACCACAGATCTCTGGCTTAAAGGTTTCATTACACTGTCTTGGGAAAGAAATTTTCTTCCTTCTTATTTCTGACATTTCTTCTAGTCCCTTTGCTTCGCATACTGTTCACATATCCTTCTAACAGTTGACCTTTTCTCTTCCTTTTCACCCCTCTACTTAACAAGTCTCCCTCCCTCCCTCTCACCACCAAAGGATATGCTGCCACTTGGCTAACTGCTCGTCATCAAAGCTGTGCGTGTGATTTAGGGAGGTCTGATTTTCAGCTCCATGAGGTCAGTACAGACCCATTCAATATTCTTCAGACACTAAGCTGGCTCACTCTTCTGTGTGGAGCTGGCAGAGAGATGTTCCCTCCCTCTCCTCTTCATTTTATGTGCACATTAAAAGTATCCATGACCAAATCAAAAATCGTGCAGCTGTTTCAATAGCTGCAAAACTGCTTAGAACTGGGAGCCCAGAGTATAGAGAAAGAGACCTTTGTGAATTGAACACTCTCTGAACTAACTTGTTTGTGAAAACCCATGTATAATTAAAGCCTCTCTTGTTAGTGAATGGAGCCATACTTAAATATACACAATGTATATCTTTATTTCCAGCTCAAATCTTTCAGAGGATGTTTTCCAGCAATGTGTATTATGTGGCTTCAGCAACTGCAGTGCATCATCATCATCATCATTCAAGCAGTGGAGCTCCCTGCTACATTATGAGCATCTTTCCCCTAAAATACTTTTTGATGGACTAGAGTATAGCCAGTCTAGACCTGAGCTGCATAATAAATGGATGTTATGATTCCTCTAATGGCAAGGTCCTTTCCCCCACTGCAAATGGAGATGTAATTGAGATCTGCCTCACCCTTTGCATGCTGAGAGACAAAATAAACAGTAACATTCATTTATCTTTTTCCATTTCCCTTACCAAAAAGTCAACTTCCAAAGAAAATGTTTACCAAAACATTTCCCTGAACAATCTGAATAATATTTTAATGGGCCACTTACTTAGTTAGTATCTAATTAAATTTTGCATCATGAAGAGCACATTCAAATCACTGTGGTATTGTGAATAAGGATTCAATAAAAAAAATACAGGATAAAAGAAATCTGCAAAATAACCACCATTAAACTAATGAGTAAAAATTCAGCAGCTATAATAAAATCCACCAGAGAACAAATAAACTGCAAACAACCATATTACCAAACAATATTAGTCAGGTTTCATCTTGTTCCCTCATGCATCCCTACACAGAACAGGAGAAAAAAGAAATACTCAGAGGAGAACATTTTGACAGAAGTAAGGGCCAAACACACATACACAGAGAGATGCAGTAAACACTAGCAGCTGCATGGCTTAAGGTACCAAATAGTATGAAATCTCTTAATTAAAAAATGAATTAATTGTCGTGAATATGTTTCTCGTGACAGAGTACATTTGTGCTTCTGGAGAATGCAGTTCCTACTAGCACATTTAAAATATAATCTTTCTGACAGTTTTACCTATAATATATGGGAATAATACTAAGAACAAGGAAACAAACAATCAGTGTTCCTCTTTTGCTTGAACTTGGGCTTATCACACCCCACCTGGATCCCATAAATATTTTCCTAAAGGTTGCTTAGTTTCTGCACTGCTCCGTGACCCAGTTCAGCAATACACATCCATAATACTAAGCTCAAGCTGCTCCACTGAAATCAATACTCACACGCCTAAGTGCTTTGCTATAAAAGGGACTGGATGGCTATAAGGCCATTGCCCTGTCACTCCGCATAGAGTGATTTCCCTGCTGTGCAGTATAACCCTCTAAATGTAATCCGCTCAGTGTATCAAATAAATATCTCTATTGGAACATTCCACCCAGGGCTTATTTGTGTTGTGCGTGAATGTTATTTATTAGAAAATTTAAACATTATTGCAGCCAATTAGAAAAGCGCTTTTTATTACTTGCAGCCTTTGCTACTGCCAGTGCCCCACGTCCTCCCCTTGACACAAGCGTTATATACTGGCTCACTTAAAAAGGCACAGTGAGCAAGAATGCCTAGCTCTACAAAGACGTTCTGCAATCTGAACTCCAGGTGTGTCAGTAGTCAGATTTTGGCTCTACTGCTTGTGCTTAAAATTAAGCAGGCATGAACACAAGTACTTGTAAGATTCAAATTTCTAAGTTCATAAATTAGGAGCTCAACCAGAATAAGAGAGGTGTTCACTCCTCTGAGCACGTGCTCAAAATAAAGTATATATTTGTGTAAAAGTAACCTCCTGTCCTCCATATTCCCAGTTTTTGGAATACCTTCCAGTTCACTTCCATTTGACCCATGTTAGGAAAAAAAGCAGAATACAAATATCAGAAACTTCTCTGTGTGCATTGGTTTGCTGCAGGTAAAGCAGCACTTCCTAAAGAATTATGTTTATGTTGTTTTGTCTGAGCTTTCTGTAATGTCTTTTGAATGCCTACTACTCGAAGAGATAGGGGAGTGAATATCTTATTGTAATGTCCCATAAAGGACTGCAGGTCAATCCTACAATGAAAATATATGGAACACATATTTTGTTTTATGTATCTAACCTTTAACCTCAGAAATATACATAAAAAGTGAATTTACATGGTGGGTTTCTTAAAAAATTTTCCATAGTCTGTTTTGGTACTTGTAGCAAGTAATTTTGATGAATGCTTGACGTAAAGTGTTTTTTTTTTGTTTGTTTGTTTGTTTGTTTTTTTTTTTGTTTTTTTTTCATACCATCTCCATTCATGTCTATAGTCTGCTTCAAAAGAGTATTTTGGTAGAAAAACTTAGACTGCTTTGACTCCGTCTATCAGCACACAAACCAAAATTTATTATGGGGTGAGCTTGTGTGTATACGAATCCCAGGCTCTACCTGTGTAATTTGTTGAAACACAGTATTGAAAACAATTTGTTTAATACAGACACTTCACCTTACATCTCAATGTGAATGACATTCCTACAACAGTAGACAATTTCCCAGTAAAGTCAATGGAGGGATGGAGGTGCTTTCAAAGGATCCCAAAGGATATAATTTTATATTTGTCTAAATTTGAATAGTATCTCCCGTTTCTTAAGACCTTGAGAGATTCCTTGCCTCTGAGGAATCAATGGACCTAACTCTTCCAGTGGAGTGGAAACAACTAACTTCAGAAGACTGCTTTTCCGTGTTCCTTAAAATTAAGTAAAGGATAGGTTCATCCTGTCTCAAATTCTGAGTTAGGCACTGAGCAGAGCACTCCTATTTGTTGAAATCTCTCTCCACTATGTCGGAAGCTGGCAAAGGGGTCCAATGTACTCTGAGGAAATGGAGGAAAAGGATTAATATGGGTATCCCCAGATAGATTGATCTAATCTACCTTCATGCAAGGGTAAAAATAAGTACATTAATTTTTCTCTAACAATCCTACCTGATAATATAGAATGGGATATACTGCATAAAAAAGAAAGACATTCTAACTAGAAGTATATGCTATTTGTTATAAGCTTAACAACAAAAGGAAAATAAACATATCTGAGAACATTTAAATAAATGGCATGAAAAACATACAACTATACATATGAAAGATGAGTGGTCATAATTCCCTGAATTAATGGTACCCAAATTCTAGATTCATACTACCTTTAGTTATTTTGCACAGGACCTCTCTAGCTTCTTAAAACAACAGTAAATTAAAAAAAAAAAAAAAAAAAGTTATTTAACAAATTTAGATAAGAGTTTTTCAACTGGCATTTCCTGATTTCATTTCTCATGACACATATTATATTAATTTAAATCACAATTGTGTTATTTTTGTTATAATACGTTTTCTTACCTCTGAAACCTCTGCTTAACAGTGCTGACAAGGGCAAAGGCAATGTTATAAGGCTTTGTGTATTATTTTTCATTAATTACTTTTAGGCATGTAAGTCTCAGTCTTCAAGCACTCTTCTGACCTGTTTACCTTGCAGTAAGCAAGCGTGAAGAGTAGAGGAGAGCTGATGAACATTTGTAGGATATATTGGCAGAAATTATGTGCCTCCTTTACTGTGTGACCTGACATTTAGGACATACCAGGATATAGGAGCCCTAGATTCAACTCACTCTTCTGTGTGATGATATCTGACTATCAGTCTCCCATTTCCCTGGGGACTGTCTTGATGGTGCAATGGTACCAGGTTCTTAGTTTCTCATAAGATGCTGTTTCCTTTTGTATAACTATTAAATATTAATGCAAGAAGGAGCTGATGTCCAGATCACTCACACTCTGGATGCATGCCCTAATCAATAGGTTACCACAAAAAAAAAGGACAAAGAATCTTTCTCTGTGAATCTACCTTTTTCATGTCCTTGTTTGATCCTAAGCTCCTAAAATCAGCTTTGTGGTGTTCTTTTTTTTTTTTTTTTTAGTTGTTTTTATGTAGCATAAAATTGAATTATTGTACTTTTATTTAATGGAAGGAAGCTTAATTTAATCTAAAATTTTATTCCTGTCACCACAAAGACCCTCTGCTCCCCCCATACCTCAAATCAGTGCCAACTCAAGACTAGAGAGTTCACTCATACAGAAGGGGATATGAGGGGCAGTAGCGCAAATGCAGTGGCCGTGAACAGAGTTCCAGCCCAAATTATATGTCTGCATATATAATATTTCCTAATTAAGAAACACAATTACTATCACCTAGGCCACTCACGGTAAGTGAAAGTTTGCACTGCCAATGGGAACTGACACGAGATGGGATTACTATCACCATCACAAGAGCGAGGCATCCTTTGATGAGTTCTACAAACAACTGCAGCTGAATATTGTTCTCAGCTAAACTCCGTTCCCAGGTGAAGTAAGCTGGAACATATCTGTGTGTCAGCAAGGCTATTCCACTTTTGCTTCACATCTCCAAAACAAACATGTTTACTCTTCAGGTGAAAATCGGTCATGAATAGTATCTGTCTAAAAATTAAACTACTGGAAAGTGTTCTGAACAACTATAATAGAAAGGGTCAGATGCACTAACATATTTTATCTAACATTGTCATAAAAACTTTCATGCCAACAGTATATGATATTTACATGTGAAGCCAACTTACAAATTCAGGACCTTGAATTCTCTCTCTTAAGATTAAAGTCTTTGTTAGGCCTTATGATACTCTAGGACGAGTAGGTTCTCACAAATATGCCAAACAATGGCATTTATTTCTAAATAAATAAATAAATAAATAAATAACTGCCCTTAAGCAGTTTTGCATTGCATGCATTCAGCCTATTACTTTATATTGTTCAATTTTATATATGTGTATACAGAACAAGAGCAAGACTAACTTTCACACCTCTCTAGTTCATTTCTTTTCTAGTTCAATTATTTGCTGCTGCACCCCTCTTATGCTTTATTCATTCAACTGGAGAAGTTTTCCACAAGGTATACCCTTGGGCATATTACCCCTTTCACTGGTTATTAATCTATTCAAATTAAAAAAAAAAAAGAGAGAGAGAGAGAAAAAAAAGTGCACTTTACTGCATCATCCAGATCACTAATGGAGATGTGAAACAACACTTGACCCACTATTGATTCCTGGGGCACCCTGCTGGCCTCCAAAAAAGCTAAAGCACTGGGCATGTAATGACAGAAGTTTTGCAGGGAGGAATTGGAAGGGATGTGAAGAGGAGAAGGTGCTTTAAGGGCACTGGTTCCTCTGCATTGTACCTGCAGAACAGCAGGTACCTCACCAAAAAAGTAGACTGGGAGGCAGTCTTGTGGTGATTTCTCTATGACCATTTTTTATAGAAGTATGACACAATCTCCATCAGTGTCATTTCTTTCCTTATTAGGCAGAAGTGATATATCATGGTCATTTAAACATTCAAGGAAACACAACACAAAGTTTGAAGGTCCCACTAGAAACATATGTTTGGATATCCCTGTGACTGGAACCACTGAACAGGCTCTCCAAATGGGTGAGAATACTGCAGAACCAGCTGAATTAATTTAATTTATTTAATGTGTTTGGGATCCAAAGGCAACAAGGTTTTCAGAATGTTTCAGATTTGAATGCATCAGCTCTGAGTGAAATCTTTTCCACATTCTGGATAAAGCTCTGGCCAATGTTGACTGTCTTTCCTCATCCAGCCTGTCTATAATAGAAACACAGTACAATACAGAAGTAGAATTACTGTATCACTCTAACATAAAATCATCACCAAAAATAAATGTTTTTCCTGTCCCAACCCAAATTTTGAAGGCTTAAATAGTTTTCAACCTTGACTGAAGACACCTCTCCCCAGAGACCCAAGCAATGTCACTCCCTGACTTGTCTCTGGACAGCAGTGGGTCCCTTTTGGAGTCAGTTAGAGCTGGCTCTGATCTGACATGGGGCAGCTGCTGGGCTCTGCTCACAGAGGCCACCCCTGAAGCCACCCCACTACCAAAACCTTGGCACACAAACCTGTTATAAACATAATTGTAACAATAGTATGAATCACACAGAATCACAGAATTTCTAGGTTGGAAGAGACCTCAAGATCATCGAGTCCAACCTCTGACCTAACACTAACAGTCCCCACTAAACCATATCCCTAAGCTCTACATCTAAACGTCTTTTAAAGACTTGAATATTAAATAATAGTGTGAAGGACATTTAAAACAAAGTCAAAAAATGCAGTAAAATTTTCTTAAACTACCACCATCTTTTCTATTTCATGAATTTTCTAGGCTGGGACAATCTGTAATAACACTATGAAAGGTTGGTATCTTCCCCATTTTTCTGCATCCCCAAATGCAAAGATACTGGTATGGTGAAAGGTCCCTTGCTACTGTCAAAAGCCCACACTGATCCTCAGCAGAGGCTCTAAGACAAAAACATCATTAGTTCAGTCAGATGGGAAAGGACTTTTGTTCACTAGATCAAGGCACCAACAATCTTTTCTTCCCTTAGAAAGGGGGAGGCTTTGAATCATGGAATCATTTAGGTTGTAAAAGGTGTCTAAGATCATCAAGTCCAACCATTAACCTAGCACTGCCAAATCTACCCCTAAACCATGTCATTTAAGCACCACATCTACACATCTTCTGAATACCTCCAGGGATGGTGACTCAACTACTTCCCTGAGCAGCTTGTTCCAATACTTCACAACCCTTTCAGTGAATAATTTTTTCCTGATGTCCAACCTAAACTTCCCCTGGCACATCTGGAGGCCATTTCCTCTTGTCTTATCACTTGGTGGTTCTGAGCAGGGACAGACCCCCACCCCACTACAAACTCCTTTGAGGTAATTGTAGAGTGATAAGGTCTCCCCTGAGCCTCCTTTTCTCCAAGCTAAACAATCCCACTTCCCTCACAAGACTTGTTCTCTAGACCCTTCACTGGCTTCGCAGCCCTTCTCTGGACACACTCCAGCACCTCAATATCCTTCTTTTAGTGAGGGGCCCAAAACTGAACACAGTATTCCAGGTGCAGCCTCACCAGAGCTGAGGGTCCCCTTAAGAGCCTCTGAGTACTGTGATATCCCTCAGAGCAACTCTTAACATCTGGTTGTAATCCACTGACACTGGCAGGTAAGTTTGCAAGGAGAAGAAAGCTCACTATTTATTTATTGCAAAACCTAAAGGGGAGTGTTTCTTTTACTTTTCACTTTCTGGAAGAGGAGGGCCCCTTTGTAGTATTGAGTCTTGCAAGACTGCAAAGCCCATGTGTGCTGAAGGCCTTTGCAGGGATGGCAGTGGCACCTGAGAATACAAGGCCTGCACATCTGTCTGCCTGCTCCTGCAGCAGCCGGATTTATTCAAACTAGAGCAGGCTATCAGCAGTAAGCTACTAATGGGATAACTTCTGTCACCCTTCATTCACCTTCTGCAACTGGTGTTTGTAGCAGGAGTAAGCAATGGGACAATGTGGTAAAGATAAAAATAATAATAATTAAAAAAAAAAAAAAAAGAGAGAGAAAGAAGAAAGAAAACAGGAAAAGCAGGAAAACCAATGAAAAGTGAAATTACATCTGAGGAACAGACTGGTTCCTCCAGTATGAAGAAAAACTTCTGGCATATTTGCTGGGCTTCTCAAAGTAACAGAATGACATGTTGTTCTTAACGCAAACATTGTTCTGAGGCTGTTCATTTTCATATTTAGTCATATCACAGCAAAGCTAAGGGGGCGTCAATCATGCTCGGTACATCTGACTGGGTGAGCGCTCCCTTCACAGCTGCATCTGGCAGAATACACTCCTTATTTATTATATTTTTAGTAAGGCATGCTATCTTGTTCATGTGTGAGAAACTGTAATGCATCTTTCACATTTAAAGTGCCCTCTGAAGCTTTCTGCCTCACAACCTCCTGCCTACTTTCACTGTTACCACTAAATTTTTTATATTGTCTTGAGCATCTCTGAAAGAATTGCAAATTCCAGATAGAACATGATTAATTTAGCACTGTCGTCTCCTACAATATAGTGTACAGCCGTCCATCCTTCTTTCAGCACGGCTACGTCTTATCTCGGCTCTTAGTGAAAAACTAAATTAAGGCAAAGGCTGAAGTCGTTCATGTGTGCTACTTTTAAAATTAATTTTTGCTGACAGCACCACGGAGTCAAAAGCATGTACTTGCATTATGAAAGCCAGAACAGAGATTAAAATATATGTGTATTTTTGTTATTCCAGGAAAGAGAGTCTTTTGCTCCTTCTACATTAGTCATTTTCCCAAAGGACTCAACAATCCTCTTATTTGGGGAGTAAAAGTCGACCCATCTTTTTCCATTTGCTAAAGATTTCTGCTTCTTACTGTGTTTAACTCTTTGTACACTCTCACTTTACAAGACACAAGCAAAGTTTTGTGATGGGCATTTTGAGTGAGGAAGATGAAAGACGATTTGGGAACGTTAATATTTTTTGCATTGTTGCAGTTCCACATACTTGAAAGCTTTTACATCCTAAGATTTTCTTTTAACTTTAAAACTTCTACCGTGTTCAGAATTGAAGCAAACAAACAAAAAAATTAACTGAACTTAATATTTTCTTCAACGTTTTCACTAGTTCAGAATGCATTGTAGTTCTTAAAATGATGCTAAACCCCAAATCTGTCCAGTTTTATTTTCCATTTCTCTACTTGGTATTATCAGGAACAGCTTTTCACCCCTGTGATGCAGAGTTGAAACTGAAGGAAGAACAGTGGGGAAATTAAATGTTTTCAATACTGGAACTGCTTCTCCAAAGCTACATATCACTGTTAAAGCAGATATGAAGTGCAACAGAGGCAGGCTCTGTCATTCCCTGTTTACTGCTCTGTAAAGCATAGTGAACTATGTTCACTACTTTCCAGATTACCAGCAAGGTTTAGTTGATGCATCTGAATCAGATCAAAGATGAAGAGAGCAGGGACAAGCTCAGCAGCAGCCTTGCTCATCCAGCATTCCCTTTTAACATGACTAACATTAGGCAATAGTCTGACTTTTCTCACAGTGACCATACTTGCAACAATTCTTTGCAAAAACTCTGAAGCATGTCTCTTCCAGGATGCTACAGTGAAAACAGGCCTTTGAAAACATGTTTGAAAGCAGAGAATGATGTGCCATCAAGCTGAGCTCCTCACAATACATGTATCAAAGGGAGCAGTTAGAGCAGCGAGGAGACAGTGATGCTCTTCTTGCTTGTGATGGTTTAACATAACCACGTGGACTCCCCACGTTGCAATTGCACTTGTCAAGGGAAGTAGAAATTTTATCCAAAGGTAGCCCAGTATATGGGTCTCTAAATGTAATTCTATTGCATAAAAAAAGACTGTAATAGTTCTTAGGAAAAGCTAAGAAGTCAGAATGGTACTGATGAAAAAGAGCAACATTCTGTATAAATACAAAATATAGAAAACTAGTTAGTTTTTTCTGTTTGTTTGTTTGTTTGTTTGTTTTTAGCACAAGGATTTATAACTAATCACAAATCAAGCATGCCTGAAAATTTCACATTTTAAGAAAGGCAAATGTCAAACTGGGATATATCAATAGGAACATACCTTTTAAGATGCATGAGTATGTCCTTGACAACCTTGACAGGGTCTCCACTGTAAACTTTGTCCTGGTCTGAGTACTGTATTTCAAGGCAGACACAGACTAAACGAGAAAGTTCAGTGAATTAGAAGAATGATGAGATATTTAGACAGCTTTTTGACTTTCAGAATAGGGATTGTTTAGATTGAAGAAGAGTAGCTCAAGGGAAAATTTGGTATAAATTTCAAAACACATAAATTTCCTTTTGAAGACAGAAAAAAACTTTTTTTTCCCACATTCATGTGAACAGTAAAAGAAGGAATACAGTGAAACTAGTAAAAATAGTTTCTTGTTGGATAACAGGTGAAGCTTTCTAATGGATATTGAAGCACTGGGATAGTAGTGTACATCATAGAACACTTCTCATTGCAAAGGAGGTTAAAGTAATGCTCAAGGAATAATGGCAACAGAGTTATCCTTTAATTAAAAAAATGCAATGGACAAGATAACCTCTGTAAGACCCATTCCAATATACTTCTTATTAGATAACAATCAGTCCATGGGATCAGCTGTGAAAGCCAGGTGTTAGTGTGTTTAATACTACTTTGTGTCTTTTTCAGTGGGTGCAAGAAGTCAAAGTATTGGAAAAAGTCTACTGAAAGAAGACTTAGAATGGTATTTTGGATGAGATTCTCTCATACTTTGCTTTAAAATACACATCAATGTCCCTGCCTCTAATGGATAAAACCAGGAACTCACTACAAAAAGCTTCCCCAACAAAAAAAGCTTTTACCACGTATTCCAACCATAAGATAATACATGCAGGGAAGAATTACTCAGTAATAGAGGCCTCCAATTTTTTAAGGAAGATTTGAACAACAGATATGTGTAGCTTGAAGCTAGTGAGAGTAAAAGCCCTCTTCTGATAGATGACCATCTCCACACAGCCAGTTGGCTGCTGATGACATCCATGCATAATTTCTTCCAGATGTAGTCATAAAGAAAGAAAAAAAATTGAGCCTAAATTATTAGGGATAAAACCTTCCATTATGTAGGTATGGAGCAAGAGGTGCGTAACTCACATGTCGATCTCTGTGACAACTGGAATATATTGGAACTATACAGAAATCAAAACATAAGACAGAAAAATGTTTTGTAAGAAGCCTGAAATTCTTAGCAATTAGCCTTTGGGAATTCTCTTAATGATACATCCTTTTTGAGAGTTCAGATCTCAAGGGAAGAATGAAAACACTTATTGTAGAGAAAGCTCACTGACATAATCAGAACATCACAGATCTCACTCGAGTAATTCCATTAGAAGTATGATTGGAACCTATAGCTTTTCCTGAGGACTTTTTTTTTTTCTTTTATTAACTATTATCTACAAAAAAATATTGGATTGTTTTTTGTAATGGTTTTACCACTATGCCCAGACACCAAAATGATTTAGGAGTGTAACTTTCACCTTCAAACACAGTAAAGCAATAATTAAGAATAAAAATAAATATATTCTCAGCTTGTTATTAGCTTACCAGGCCACACATTATATCCTCTCAGTTAAGAGTCAGAGGGGCAATCAAGTGATTTGCTTATGGGAAGAAATTTGGTATTGTAGTTAGGATTTAGGAGATCTGTTTCAGTTAGTTTTACCTCCAAATCAATTGAAAGACTTTAAGAAGTACATAATGAAAGTTAAGGGCCCACACTTAATTTTCATGTCTATGGGGCCATTTTTCATGAGAAAAAAGACTTGCATAATTACTTGGAATAACTGTGTTGTTGCAGTGACTATAGTTTTCATGTAGGATGTGTAACTATTGTGAAAAAGAGAAGGGATTTAAAAAATGAAATCACAGCAAAATTAATGGGATAAGTGTCAATGACTGATATTTCAGTCCACCAAATTAAAAAAAAATAATCAAGGAAATACAAAAGCTTTTTGTTTCTCTTCAGGCTAAAAAAAAAAAAAAAAATCAAGAAATTTCCTTTCAGGTAGACTTGAAAAGATTTTTGATTGAAAAGGTTCAAATTAAGAAATCAAAATATTTCATGAAAATTTCTGAAATGAAAATTTCTCACTTGATCATTTATTTACTGACTGCCTCATTTTTTCTGTTTATTTGCATCACAGCTATTTGCCAAATTCAGAAAAAATGTTCAACTACATTTTTGCTGGTGTTTTGCAAAGCCACAGCTTAAGGTAACTTATTTCTGAATAACTGGCCATACATTTGTTAACACTAATGTGCACTGTTTTCATTAACTCACAGAAAACTTTGGCCATCAATTTCCTTGAAAAGACCAGCTTTAAATATAGTTCCCCTGAAAGTCAATAAGACTTAAAGAAACTGTCACTTCATCATTTTAGTAAATTACCCTCAGATCTCCTATTCCAACACATACATGTGTGTATAGATTTCTCTATACTGCATAAATAAATTAATATTTAAGCAGTATGATGAAAAAGCAAAAATAAAAGGAAATTCTGAGATTTGAGTATCATACATTTCACCTTTAAAAAGAATGAAATACATAAATGAGAAGTAACTGTTATCAGAAGCACCTCAGTGTTAACTTCTAGGGTGCCAGATTATTTTAAAATAGATTTCTACAACCCCCTGCCCACCTTCCCATTCTTCTCCTCCAATAAGCAACTACACAAGAGAAATAGCAGCAGTTTACAGCTGAGTTGGTTATTCCATGAACTCTAAATAAAATATTATAAATGGTAAATTGTCTGGAGTGAATTAAGAGTAGTATTTGCACATTTTTTTGCTTGGCTGAGCCCATATTGTTTCTTTGGGAATAAGATATCATTTTTTAACATTTCCTTTTCTTATTCCCCTAGCCCAGCATCACTCATCTTTTACATTTTTTGCTGTTTTATCTCTGTGAAAAAGAGGTGTAAGTTAATTTTGCTCTTGGGAGAGAGATGTGTAAGAAGCAAAATTTCCAAACTTCTCATTAATGGCTGGAGGCAACTAAGGATCCTCTTTGTCCCAAGACTAAAGGACTGTTGCATTCTAAGCGTTGCTTTCAGGCTCTTAGAGTTTGCACCAGAAGCTTATTGGCATCAAATAGGTTATTTGAAAGAGAAAGACTACACCATTTCCCAACCCTTCACTTGAATCCCTGAAGAGGTTCCTTACTGTCTGTGGAAGAGCAGATTGCCACCTCTTTCACTGTGCTTACCTTCTCCCTTGTGGTGCTGTTCTTACCTAGTGTCTTGTAGCTCAGCCAAAATAGCTTGGTATCTCCTACATTTCCAGAATCCTTCCACTCATGTTTTCCTTTCTGCTAATAGTGGCTTTCTTTTTTGGATGACACAGACACAGAGGGAAAGGTGTTTTAGAGGAGGTAGTGTTTTGTCCCAGCAGGATGTGGGGGTGGTATACTGTCAGGAGCAGGGGATCATGTCACTTGGCAAGTCCTCTACACCTTTATGCTCTTCTGCTTATTCCCTCACATACTTTCCCAAGGTTTTTCCTTTGCAGCCAATCCACATGAGTAGTGCAGCACGGAAGGAAAGGCAAAGATTTTCAGTTACTTTCCAAGTTCCTTCTGCCAGTACAACTTTTGTTTGCAATGGTGGATGTAAGAGGCCACAGACTTTTGGCCTCTTCCCCCTTTCTGTGAGTCCATTCACACACTGGAAAAAGTACCTGGTGTTCTCAGAACCAGGGATGGCAGCAGAGATATTTAGGCAGAAGCAGATCAGGTCTCAGCGTATTTCTAGCACAGTAAAATGTCAGAGGAGGACTTCTTTGGTTGAATTTCAATCACAGAGACTGTGATTCTCACGCAAGGCACCATCCCTCAGTCTGAGCAACTGGAAAACAGTACATGGAGATGATTTTGCTCGGCTCATATTTTAAAAATGAGTCTGTATGTAATAGCTTTCAACTTGCTGCTGGTGGAAATGCAGGGGCCCTGAGGGGATAGAAAGGAGAAATGAATACCACAGACTGGAGGTGCTGTGCCAGGAGAGGGTACCCCTTCTTGACATGGGTCCATTATCACTGAAGCAGGCTCTGAAAACCATCATTTCACTCCAAGCAGCAAAACATCATGTTTGCACTGAATTCTTCGCTTTATCCAGTGCTGCAGGAACACCCTGTTCTTTCCCACTACCTACCAGAGGCTGTGAGCAAGTGTCAGGGTTTTGGCTGATGGTCCCTGTGAGAAGCATATGATACCTCATTTCCAAGTGACCTCTCCTTGCAGTTAAGGAGCTACTCCACATTTTCTGAAACCGTGCCTCCCAAAAGTATATTCGGAATCTTTTGTATGATCTGGAGGAAATGCAAGTTAGGTACTTTCCTATTATTCCCCTGGAAATTGTTCAGAAATGTGTTTCACTCCCAAACTGAACAGAAGGAGAACACAATAAGATTTTTATATTAAAAATGCAGTCACAAAAAGAAATAATTTATGAAATATTATACAGTAGACACTTTCTTTCATCTGGAGAAGTTCAAGCCTTCTTGTTTCAGCTGGCTGTATGTTCTCAGAAAGGGAGAACATACACCAGCTTCATTCCCACTCTCCCGTCACTTCTACTATGTAGCGTGTACTGTGTACATTAACAAGTAACTACTGCCTTTATAATCTTACCCTGCAAACAGGATAAAAGCAGTTTTTCTTTGTGCATAGTAAGTATTTCCCAAACCAATGTGACCCAGAGAGGAAGGGTCAAGCATAACCTTATGATTTCCTAAGCACTCATGAACCCCCCCACAGGAGATATTCTGAACAGCCAGCAGTGAGAAAACCTTCAAATGGAAGATACATTTAACAAAACATTTATATTTAAACATATAGCTCATTCTGTACGAAACCTATTTCTTTTTTGATAATTCCTAATAGGCTAGGTCATTATCAAAAAAAAAAAAAAAAAAGAAAAAAAAAAGAAAAAAAGAATGAACTATGTTTGCAAAGAAATTTATGAAAGACTAGAGCTGAAAGCTTAAAAGCCATGAAGGAAGCACAAAGCACTTTTTGCGTGTGTGTGTGTGTATAAGAAAACCCCTCATTATTTGTATGCTACTCTTACACTTTTATTTGCTTGCTTGAAATACTCAGACTGCCAATGCAATTTCATTGATCTTTTTTCATGCTACTTCTTAATTAGATTAAATGGAGGACAAAGTACTTTACTTTGTTGGTGTTGCAGTACAGGAGAGAAGGACTTCGGTGTGACTTCATTCAAAGGAGGTACTGATCATACACAATTCCTTTCTTTAGAAGAAAGTTCTAACTATTGCTAGCGCGTTTCTAAATCAGGTCCTATTTTCCTGCGAAAATTTGAAAAACTTCGGGTCTTACATGAAGTCTCTCAAAATTTTCTGCATAGTTTCACTTGTATGAGTCAAGGGACTTCAGGTAGCACAGGTATGAGTAAGATTAGGGTATAGCCTCCTTTTCATGGCAATAATTTTATAGTGATCAAAAAATCTATCCTCTATTTACAATGCTCAGGGATGAAAACAAATCACAGGTAAACAAATTATGAATTTAAAATAAAAGGCTGCTGAACTATAATACTACACAATATCAGACACAGCAGCTTAGCAAACAGATTTAGTTCTCCACAGGCTTTTTGCCTTTTTCTTTTTGAATTCTTAAGGCATTCTTCACAGAGTTTTATGTCTTTTCTCTCCACATTTGCTATCAGTGAAGTGTTAGACCAGTGGTCAAAGGAAGAGGGGAAGAAAACAGAATGAAAAGGGCTCAAGGACTGAGATAAGGATGGGGAGATCACTCAACAATTATTGTCACGGGCAAAACAGAACCAACATAGGGAGAAATATGTAATTTATTGCCTAATACTAACAAACTAGAAAAGTGAGAAACTAAAAGCAAACCACAAACATGTTCCCCCCCACCACCCTCTTCCATCTCTTCCCCCCGAACAGCGCAGGGGAACAGGGAATAGGGGCTGTGGTCAGTCCCTAACACAGTCTCCGCCGCTCCATCACCATCACTCTCTGCCCCTGCTCCACGTGGGATCCCTCCCACAGGATGCCGTCCTTCCCGAAATGAGGCTGTGGGGGCTGCCCACAGGCAGCAGCTCTTCAGGAACTGCTCCCACACGGCTCCGTACCATGGGGTCCATCCCCCAGGAGCAAACTGCTCCAGCACGGGTCCCCCGCGGGTGGGCTACAGTTCCGGCCCGGGGCCTGCTCCTGCGGGGGCTCTCCATGGGCTGCAGCCTCCTCCAGGCCACATCCACCTGCTCCACTGGGGGCTCCTCCATGGGCCGCAGGGGAAATTCTGCTCTGGGGCCTGGAGCACCTCCTGCCCTCCTTCTGCACTGACCTTGGGGTCTGCAGGGCTGGTTCTCTCACATTTTCTCACTACTCTCTCCCAGCTACTGTTGCGTCGCATTTCTTCCCTTTCTTAAATCTGCTCTGCCAGAGGCTAAACCGGTGTTGCTCAGTGGCTCAGCTCTGGCCAGCAGCAGGTCCCTTTTGGGGCCAGCTGTAGCTGGCTATGATCTGACCTGGGGCAGCTGCTGGGCTCTGCTCACAACAGCAACCCCTGATAAGGTCCCCACCGAGCCTTCTTTTCCCCAAGCTAAGCAACCACAGTACCCTCAGCCACTACTTATAAGACCTATTCTCTAGACCCATCACCAGCTTCATTGCCCTTCTCTGGACACACTCCAGCACCTCAATATCCTTCTTTTAGTGAGAGGCCCCAAACTGAACACCATATTCCAGGACCCTCACCAGAATTGAGGGTCTCCTTAAGAGCAGCCTCTCCCTTCTACCAAACGTTGTCATATAAATCCAATACATTGACAAAGATCTTTCATTCTTCCATCTCAAGCTGTTGATGTTTTTGCCCCAGTTTCACCAAAAGAAAGCTTGCAGTGTACTTTGCACAAGTAGGTGGATTCTGTTTGCTACAAAAAGGACCATTTCAATTGAAGATAGTACATTTCCTCCTTAGCTGCATGTCTATCATTCAATCAGAAATGAAAGGGACCAGAGGAAGTTATTGCCAAACATTTAACACATAGGCTTTCCTCTATTTAATGCAAAATCACCAGACAATAGTTCTTAAAAGCTCAGAATTTGTAGATCTGCTTTACGTCTCAATAGAGAGGGTTCAGTAGATAAAAGAGCAGTTATCTGGGTGGTTATTTAGCTTTGCAGGCTCATTAATCAAGTAAGACAAACCTCATTCAACAAACAGGTGTTTAATTGAATAGGCTTTTTCATCCATCCAATTTATGTTAAAATACTGTGTGCTAATTAGTTCACAGTTACTCCCAAGTTGATTTACAATCAATTCATTTTCTTCACAAACATTGATGATGTTTCTACATGAGAAATATTCAACAAATAAATTAATTCTATTATTTTGAACTGACCTAAAATATTGTCAGGATGCTGTAAATGCTAAGACAAAACACTGAGCATGTAATGACCAAAGAGAGCAGGAACACTTGGAACAATTGCTGCTGTTTCATTTGCAGACATCAGAACATCCTGCTGCATTGATCCCTCTCAGATATCACGAAGAGTTTGTAGCAGGTGGGAAGGAAACTAATTTGGAAGGCCTTTAGAAAGAACGGGGAACCAAAATGGAATTTGAGATGAAGGCTGAACATGAGCATAGCCTTCAGCACGTAAGTCTGAAAGCAGCTTTGAAGGGACAAACATCATTATGGAAGGCACCGAATAGACTGAACCTTAGCCATTAAAGAACAAAAAAAAGCTTGGCATGTATATAAAGGACACATCAAGTGACTAGCTTGTAGACATTTACACTGGAGGTAAGAGCCCTTGCAGACAGATTTCCTTCACCTTCTTCAAACCCCCATTTCACAAGCTCTGTTCTCCCTTTTTGGTTCTGGGAAGGTTGCTATGTGCTCCACTGTGAAAAATATTTTCCATGATGGGATCTCATCTCAGAGATTTTAAAGCAAAGTCAATCAGATGCTAAGAGAAACGTCTGCTGTGACTATGTTCTGGTTTTGGAGGCTGCATAGGTGAGAATTATTTTTTTACTGAAAATTGTTTCCCACTGGACAGAAAATAAGTGTCCCGATATTTTCTTTAAATTTAATTTGGAGAAAAAAAAATAAGGGAAGGAACTATTAAGTTACATGGTGATAACCTGATCATAAATTTCTTACCGATACTATCTTTTTGAACCTAGATTCCTGTTGTTATTTAAGATGTCAGCCTATGATTTAAACATGATAGAAAAATTTGTAGGTGGTGAATTAATCAATTTCCTGATTGTTGGACTGACACCAGACTCTCAGATATGTAACAACCTTTAGAGGAGGAGTTAGAACATCAGAAAATGAGTGCTTTTAGCTCTTAGATTGATTTTAAATCTATGTTTTAAATATAGCACAAGCAGCAACTTCAAGATGTCAGCTGCTTTTGATGGAATATTAAGTGAGCAGAAAAGAGAGTCCAGTAGGCCATTTTCAATACATCATCTTCATCTTAAGCTGATTGGGACCCTGATCTTCAAGAATGAACATCCATGGTGCAGACTTCTAAACTGTAAAATGGAGTATAAAACTGAGACACTGTTTTATGATTCCAAAGTCCTGAGTTTAACATAGGCTTCTGGAGCTCTTTTTTCAGCTCTGTAAATAAGAAATTATCTATGCCAGGAGACAAGGAGACAAGTCTTCTTTTCAAAGGAGCAGATGGCAGAAGCATCGGAGGCATCCTACTTCTTTCTTCTTCTGTGCAAATAAATATATTTTAAAATGCTGAACCTGATATGAAGTTTATTTCAATAATTAATGTAAGTGGTATGCACTTGGAGTCTAGGAATTCCCATCACTTCTGGGCAGTGTCCACAGAGAGATCTTGGAACAGAAGATTCCTGTGCCCTTCAAACTGTCACAGATTTTTTCATACAGAATGCATTCATTTGTTCTATCAGCATATTTGTGGAGATGCTAGAAAAATGTATAATGTAAAAACAAAACAAAAAAAGTATAAAAGCAACCCTTCTATTTTGAAACCTAAGAATCCCCTCAAGTCTTGGCTGTCGCTTTTTCCCCTCTCTAACCCAGCTGCTCTTTGATCTGTCTCTTCCTAAGTGGATAAATATATTTTAAATTATTGCTAGCCCCAGGGGAACTGAACTGGTGTTAGCTAGCGAGGAGATGCTTTTAGAAAATGTCACTAATGTAGGTGGCGAAAATGGCAAGAAACTGTTGAGGACTGCAACAGCTCAGCTAAATGTGAGCTGAATTTAGGGCTGGAATAAATGAGTGCAACATTCAGTGTCTCCAGGAAGATATTCAGCCACTGAAGCTCTCTGGAATATCCTGTCTATGCCTTCTCATTAAGTATGGAAGAACAGGAAGTTCCAGGGGGGCGGTTTACAGCCCTATGCAGCTTTTGACTTAAAATGCATACGTTTACCAAAGCTAATGTCTATAAAAATGCACAGATTTGGAGCTGTCTTCTTCATTGTTTTGACGTATCTATAAAATAGTAAAAAATTATAATCATTCTAATTTGTTGACTAGTCACGACAGTTGAGCTAGTTATGCTGACTTAGTATCAAATTTTGAGTATAAAAGAGGTTGAACAAGTTATTGGGTTGGAGGTGAAGAGGCATCTTCAGTGGCTGGACTAGGGACCTATCCACCATGCTGCAAACATTAAGAGTGTATTTCTGGTCTCTTTAGAGTGTTTCAGAACTCCAAGACTGAAAGCCTAGGTAACTTGTTTAAAAGGGGGAGGTAATGTTTCTGAAATCCAGTTAAATGATGTCAGGTCAGGAGCCCATTCCTCTGAACTGACCACAGAGGGACCTAAACCAACTCTGTAGATCAGCTCAGTGGGTGTAGGCCTATGTTGGAACAGCCTGGAGGTAACTCTTAGGCATGGACACATTCAAGGAAAGTCTGAACATGTCTCAAGAAGACACCTTCAAACACTGGAGTGCAGAAAGCTAAGGGCAGATGCCTTTCAGGGTGGAGGGAGGATGTTCCTTCCTCTACACAAAATCTGTAATTTAGTGAGGTTTCCCAGAAAATAAGATCATGTCTCCTGCTTCAACTGCTGATTATAGAATATTTGTCCAACTTAGTACCTCAGTACTCCTTAGAGAATTCACTTTGCTTATCAAACTGTATTCTCTCTCTCTCTCTCTTACTTTTCTCCTTATCCTCATTATTAAATAATATAAGCCTTTCTATAAACCCATCAGATTCAGAGGGAACAATAAAGAGGTGTCCATGTCCGTCATTCTTGTCCTGTAGTCATCTGGAACCTGATGGGTGAGGGGTATTCCTAGTTAAAAATCAGTCAGCCTGAGAAAATTCTCCAGATAAACATAAAGAGAACCCTATCATTAATGCTTTCTGATGCTCAGTGCAGTTCTATTCCAGTAAATTAGACAGAATCTGATTAAACTTCATAAAATAAACTCTTTAAGGTGAAGTGTTCACCTGTTCCCCAACACAGGCATTACTGAGCATGCATAACAAACTTTGAACAAGTGCCTAGGAAATACCACAGCCCATGACATGGGCTCTGACTGATCTTTAGATACACTCACAGGGATGGATGTATAGAGGACAGGCTAGACAGTTCTTTTCTGAGACTCACAGGACATGATTCATCTAATCTAATTTTAGATATCTAAAATGTAGATGACGATGTCTGAGCCAGACACCGCAGGCTCTCTTTATAGCTGATGGAAAGAGAAAGAGGCATTTGAAGGGTTCCATTATTCTGGTACAGTTTCAGTATCTGGCCTATGATAAAACAACTCACACCCACACAAATGCTGCTCTCTACCAGGGAGATTGACCGGATGCACACATCTGCACTGAGCATCTGTGAGAATCTTCCTTCATACATTGTATCTGACACTCCAAAATGATTAGGCAGGAAAAAGCTTGGGCAGAGTTTTGACTTGCTTATGCTTTCCAGCATTTTGTTTATTTGCTTTGTTGTTTTTGTGTGTGTGTGTTTATAAGTGAAGGCAACTGCAAGATAGGGAGTAAGCCAAGACCATAGTCAGCTTTGTTCTTGCTCTTTACAGTGCCAGTAGCAGGGCAGGACCTGTTCTTATCTCCCATTGGTGTCTATGTTTTAGTGAGTTTTCCCAAAACCCATTCACTAGTATCTGCCTATTTCTGACTTGTCCAGATGTAAAAGCACACAGCTCTCTCTTCTCTTGGTTATATTGAATGTTTATGCTAAACATGTATAAGTGAGTTAAATAATCTCACTTTCTGTAACCAAACCATTCAGTTGTAAATTGACTTAGAGGTTCCATCCTGTGCCCCAGAAATGCAAATGAATTTCAGAAAGAGACGCAAAACATCTTAACCTGAAAGTTATTGCCTCCCGTAAGCTTTAAAGGAATACAAACCATGACCTTTCTTCCTCTGCGGTATGACCTATACACCTATGACACTGTTTACAATGGAAAAACAATACTAGGGAAATAAAAAGGAGTCTAGAGGGAATTTTTTTCTGATTCTTCCCAACATTTTTAGTTTTTTCATTGGACCTTAGCATCAGGAAAGAAGGAAATAAATGCCAGGTTTGAAATGCATCAAAACCGAATGAAGGTCTTTACATTGAACTGAACGGATGTTTAAGGTCAATCACAAATTGTATTTGTGATCCCAAAGGTCTGTCTTATAGCATTTTGCAGTGTAGCTTTCTCTCTTTGAATCTTTCTAACTTTTCTAATAAACTAACACCTTTTATTTAGCATGGGAAACAAAAGACTTTGGATAAAATACACCTGATAACTCTTGTAAATTCATACAAAATAAGACATTGATTATGAATTACAGCACTTACTCCACACTGGGAATTAATACCAATTTGGAATTAATGTGTGGATTCAATCAAATTAACTTCATGAGCTGAACAACACTACTATTTCAACAAAAAGAAAAAAAAGAAAAAAAAAAGAAAAGAAAAAAGAAGTGATGCATTAAAGATAAACTGAGTAACTACTTCATAATCTCCTATTGCCATTTTTTATATGGATTTGTCTGATAGGTTTAGAAACTTTTCTGGTAGAATTTCCAGACATTGCATTTACAGTTTGAGCAAACATGCAGAACTTCATGAGTATGAATAACCTGTGATGATTTGGCAATACATTTTATTTCATTCTGCACTGAAGTAACAGCACAAATCCTACTAAAGCTAGACAGAAATGTACTGTCAATTCATTTTGCAGGTATTTAGTTACTAAGTGGGTACATAAATGTGTATTGTAAATTAATCATTTAAGCTTTGCTGCACATAAATGGCTTTTACTTACAATATACTGCAATATGAATTACAGCTGTTATCTGTAGCATGCTTTATTAGCAGTTTGAAGTCAGAACAGAAAATTACAATATTGTAGTTATCAGAAATGTATCCGCACAGAGTTAAAAAACAATAATAGAGATTCTCATGGTTCTGACAAAGGTAACAGCAATTTTCAATAGATGCAATTCCAAAGCACACTCTTTATGGTTAATAAAATATATTAAATCCTCTGATATGTAAGTTATATTATAGACAATCACATGATATTTTTTTGCTGTTTCTCACAATAAATAAGACTGCTTGAATTTCTTTGTTTATTTAACAACACTGCATTTTTCAACAATACATAAAAATGTCTTAAGTATTAGATGAAAAACAATGGTCATTCTCCGTTCAGTGCCACCAGTACTAGTGTAAAAGGGAACAATTTTAAATCCCCTTAGATTCCCTTTAGGAAGAGATCACAGAGACTGAGACCAGCAGAACGCAGGACTGTTCATTTCATATATAAGCTGTTTTATAATATAGGCTGCTATGTCACCAATGTGGAGAACTGCTTTATTTTTTTGCAGACATCTTGTTTATGCATAAAAAATAATGTTATTATATTTCTTATAAAGTTTATTTTGTTTATGTGAAGGACTTCCTAATGCTCCATCAAATGTTTCACCAGTTTTCTTGAAAATAGCTGTAGCTGGTGGTGATTCATCTTTTGTAGAATAATTAATTGGTCTTTTCAATTGGTGATCAATCTGGAATGATGAGATTGGAAGTATTTGCTTAAAACAGTATTTTGCTTACTGATGATGTGTGGTTTTTGTCATTATATTGATGTGCAGTGGCAGAATGCACCAAATAAAGATAGTTGGAGATGCCGGTTACAGAAAACATGGAAAAGAGATATATTCTGTTTGAAACCATGGGATGGTTTTGATTGAGTTCATGCAGTGGGCTCCTGGCCATAATTAAAGAGCAAGTGGAATTCATAAACTCACAAAGCTCGATTCACAAAGCCGTTGCCCTATAATATGTAGTCTTAAATATCTTTAATGAAATCCTCAGAGCAACAAGTAACTCCCACTCCTTACAAGTGGATTATTACAGTCTTCACAGCCTTGTGGAAGTTTTAATTGAAGGGCACTACTTTAAGGGATGGTGTGGGATGACTCTAAGGTAAGATTGATCAGTACAGGCAGAATTTTATTACAAGTGTCAATTAGATTGAAAAGTGTTATAAAAAAGATCATTTGCATAGCTTTAGGGGACAAGGAGACACATTATTCTGAAATCTCCTTTGCTGATTGTTTAGAGATTCTCTAAGGGTAACAGGGAGGAAATATTCCCTCCTGCAAGAGGAGACAGTAGCCACTTTCTGACTGGCTTTGATTTAAAGCTCGTTAATGAGATATGTGCAGCTAATTAAGAGCAGGGAGAATTTAGCTATATACCACAGTAGAGAACAGCATTTATCAGAGAAGATCAGATGATTCCCCTATTGAAGTTCAGTGCTGTGCTACCAGGAAAGATTCAGTTCCACTACTGCAGAGTAGGGCAATATAGCAAATAGCTAATGCTGGTTGAAGACACCTTTTTCCCCTAGGAAAATAGCAATGCATTCTTTTAATGAAAAAACTCATTTTTGTTAATTCAACATCATAAGGACAAGATTTTTTTTTATTTATTTTTTTTTGCCTCTGGAGGGAAGGAACAAATTAGCAGACAGAAAGCCCTTGGCTATTGCAATTAGACCTTTTCTGCTACTTGAGCTAGACCATGAGAATGTCTACAATAGCATTTTTATTTGGGAGCATAAGCATCCTTCTGAAATAAATCTTTCTGCAGCCCCCCAGCCCCCCACTTCCTTTTTTTTTTTTTTTTTTTTTTTTTCTTCTCCTCCTCTCACCTATCACTGAGCTCTTTCGGTGCGCATGTCTTAGATTTCTTTTCCAACTGAAACATGTATGTACTCTAGATATGTGCTTAGTCTGCTCCAGATGCTAATGAGTTTTCAGGCTCTGGACCAGAAGACCTAATCCAAGGTCAAGATCTTCAGTAATAATGTTGGGATCATTACAATGTTGGGAACAGTATCAACTGTTTCATTCTAGAAATTCATCTGTTCAATCAATTCAACATTCAATCTTTTCCCCTTTGGACTGTACTACACGCTAATGCAGATACATCAGGTGTCTCTCCAGACAGCAGAGTTACTCCAGGTGTGATTCATAACCCCACAGCCAGTAATACATTTTGACTTGCATCATGAGACACACCTGCACTGACCTCACACATTGGATGCAGGACTTTCAGTAAATCCACTGCAGGTGGCATGGCGAAGACCACATGAGATAGTCCATAGTGCCCAAATGGACAGTAGGTGCCTCTGTTTAGGCAATTCAATCCCACTTACCAGCTGGAAATTCACGTCCAGTGACCAACCTTGAGTGTATAATGATAGGCATCTGTGTATATGCTTGTTGTTAATATTCCATTAAAAAATAGATGGAAATAGATGGCCTAAATACAATGCCATTTCAGATGTCCTGAGTACCTTCCTGGTCTCCAGGCTATCTATTCTATCAGTTAATACTGTGTAGATGTTGCACATTCCATGGGTAACTCAAGATGCTGAATTCCACCTTGAGATGATTTGGGGAAAATATTTATAAGAAAAAATCAGACTGGTGTCTTCAGGTCTTTCTCATTCTGTGCCTTTTCCAACAGATGACTCTGCAGCAGTGCACAAGCGTATAGTAAGAGAGAGACTGTTGCTTAGTACTGTATAACTTTGAAACTTTTCCATACAAAGCATAGGCACATTATGCATTTCCTAGTCTGTAATATGCATATCATCTCCCAGGTGTATTTTGTCCCAAGATCAGTTACACAAGATCAGTTACAATGTTCTTCACTTTCTTGACAAAAATTACAACTAGGAATCCATCTTAATACTTTTCTAATCCCATGCATATTAATCTATTTATTTAATTTTAAATTTTATTTTATACAGTTTTCATAGGGCAGATTGTAGTTTATGGTATGTTTTTGTCAGAAGAAACTGAATGTTTTATTATGAATACATGCAATTTATAAATCATTATTCTGAATACTTACCTACTCTTGTACAGACTTTTTTTTTTTCTGTTATGTGAACTGAAATTCTAAAGCTACATTAAAATTAAACTGAGGGAAAATTGCAAATGATGGCTTGAAACCAATTAACTAAACTTCACCTGGCACAGTGACATGAATATTTCCCTACTTCTATTAGGAATACTTCACTTAATGTGCTGTAGGTAGCATACAGAGGGACGTATTCATACCATGTGCTATTGCTGCACACAGGTCTCTCACTTTTGTGACTTCCAGATGACAAATTTCTAGGTGTTTAAGCTACTCTTGGTATTCACCTGTCAGTGTATCACTTTGCTCTTTGTACAATTAATGTTTAAGCTATTTTCTTTACTACAATGTCCAGTCATCTACCTGTATGTATAAAAAATTGGAACATTGCTCTTTATTGATGGTGTAATGCAACATCACGTCACCAGCAAATGTCATTTGAACATGGCTGTATTACTTGCCTAACTCAGAGATTAAAACATTAAATAAACTTGGTCTCAAATTCTTAGGAAAGCCTAGTAACAACCTCCTTGCAATCCAATAAACACCCTTTTACTACTATCTGTTGAATTGCCTGTATTTTCCAAATATATATATTTTTTTACTAATTTCCGATATGACCAAATATTTTGATGAAAAAAAAATCTATTATATTTCTTACATCTAGTGAATAATTTATCGTACCAGTGACATTATCAAATCAGTCTGATGTTTCTGTGAAAACTTACTCTTTCATCAAATTTTGCTCGAGTGATGAGGATAGATTTATTCTCTCACAATATAGGAATTAATTTTGCTATACTCTCAAGCACAGCTATTGCTTCAACTTGACAAATTCATGAAAAATATTGCTTTGACGAAATAGCTTTTTTAGGTAGATTGTTGGTCAAACTTGACTTACTGTAGTCAAACTGAACATTCAGGTCTGAGAAACTATAATTTACTTACACACATTCATTTGCTGTTGTTTTTGATCATTGAATAGAATATAAGGTAGAGATCAGTGTTTGTTTTTGTGCATGTGAATGTGTATGCCTGAGTTTGTAGAAATTAGCTTCAGAATCAGAGAATTATGAAATCAGAAAAATATCGATTGGAAGGGACCTCAAGAGATCATCTAGTCCAACCTCCTTGAATTCAGACTACTATCAATGCTGGATTAGGTCAGACCTGGCTTTGTATAGATTTTGATGGATACGATTTCTTGTGTATTTGCCTGAGTGCTTTAAGGTTCAAGGAAAGCAAAAACAAATGGCTCATGAGTAAGGGTGATCTGAAAATCTGATTTGCATTTGGATGAATATTCACAGATCTCTTTTTTATTTTTCCCTCAGGCCATGAAAAGTACAGGCACCGATTGCTGAATACTCTCTAGACTGACTGATAGATATAGTTTGTATTTGCCATGTAAATGTACGGTGTTTAATACTGTATCTATACAAATATAATGCTGATTGACAAACTTGCTCAGAAACAGAGTCATCTCCTAGGAGAGGAAGTCATTAACATTTTAAAAAACAAAATTCTAAAGGAAGGCTGAACAGACACTGAGAGGGAAGGTGGTACTTTGAAATGTGCAAAGGTATGAACAGTCAATATTAAGGATTTCTTTGTTTTTATTGGAACAAAATTCAAGGATTTTTTTTTTTTTTCCAGTAAGAAACACTTGATATGCAAAATAGAAAAATTCAAAAAGGATTGAGGAATAATTAATTTTATGAAATATATTGGAACATAAAAACAGAATTGTAAATTGCATATTTAAATTTTAAAAAATCAGAAAATGTACAATGTATTAAAGAAGCCTTTAGCATTTGAGCTCCACAGAGGAGATAAAGGGGAAGGACACTAGCTCTGAATACAACCTTCTTGATCGCCAGTTTCCAGAGAGCAATCCTGTAAGTCAAACAATATGCTGCTGCTCAGGGAGAAAAAATACCATTTATTAGCTGAGTATTTTATATCTAGTAAGTAAGATATCAGTAGAGATAGTTACCATTTATTATATTGCACTGCCTTGAAGAATGAGAAAGTAGTTTCCATTTTAATGAGCTATTGTAAAGGAGGATGTTAGTTCACACAGCATCAAGGAGAGAATTGCTGACGGCATGAGCAAGTATAATGAGTTTTGTTTTTATCAACAAAGTTTGCTGCATCTTCCAGTTTCCTTTTTAATCATGTGCACCCTTTTGTCAGAAATGATCCCTTTCTGGATGCTCTCGGTCTATCATTCTACTTTGCATCTGTAGATATTTATTTTTTTTGATTCCCTTCGTCCTTGGTCTTTTCCCTGTTTCCCTTTCAACTCTGCTTCCCCTCCAGCCTGCTAAAACAAGAGACATCTTCTCAAAAGACAGTCCATATTCCATAAATTTTAAAACAATGAGATTTTCTACCATCTTTCCTAGATTCATGTTTCTCAAAACATTGAGAAACGACAATCAAGACTGTATGAAAAGCCACATTTGATTCTACCTGTCGGATGATTACAGAAACCTATAGTTTATTGCAAGACTTGTAGTTTAGCTTTTGAATTACAACATAGTGAGGCCATAGAAGTCTGTTCCCCACTTTGCTGTGGCGCACCTAATATATTAAATTGAGTTGCTTCCTATTAACACTGCAAACTGAGAGTGTGATTCCTGAACCACTGAATCACTGCAACTTGCTCTCTCCTAGAAGGGAACTTGATCAAAATCCCCTATAAAAGCAGGAGGTGGTCCTATGAGCCTCCTCTACAGACTGGCTGCTGACAAGCAGAGCACTTACAATGTAGGCTATATTTAAAGGTAAGCTGTCATCCTTGTAGTTCAGATGTGCCTAACCAAAACGTGTTTCAAAATCTGGGGGAGCAGAAATGCAATTTCTATATGACAACTTTTCTCTTTAGACCTATAGCACTAGGACTTCTTCCTCGTTTCTAGTATAATTCATACGATAACTTACAGATAAGGTTGATAAAAATTCTTGTGTCTTGTCTGAGCATCAATTCATTTCCTGAAATCAGAGCTTTCTGATAACGAAGACACTGAAGGTGCCGTTTTACTTCATGATTTCTTTAGCAGTAAAGGAGTTTCTAGGGTCAATCTATTGTTCTTCTCCCCCATTTGCCAGAAGTAATTGCCTATGCAGCAGTACATGTTTAATTGCTCATGCAGTCACAACCTAAAATTGATCATTGCGGTGATATGTGTTTTACAAGCATTTCAGAGACAAGGGGGAAAGATGGCCTCTCAACAACAGTGACTTGCACATACATTTTAATATTATTTGATATACACAATATTTTAGACCTAACATACCAAGAGGAGTGCTGGTGATGAATGTATTTTACTAAATTTCCAAAAAGGAGTATAAGTGATCTTTTGGGCATTTTATCAGAAAAAAATGACAACATACAATGCATACCAAAACACATTCCCCAAATTATTTTTGATAACAAGTGATTTTTCTCCTTGTTCCTCCTGCTAATATTTGGGGTTTCTGAATTTCTTACAGGTATTTAACTCATATTTAGTACAGCTTTCCTGTAACCTATTAGATACCATATTAGAATCATAGAGTCATAGAATGGCCTGGGCTGGAAGGGACCTTGAATATCATCTGATTCCAACCCCCCACTACCATGGGCAAGGACACCTCCTGTGGTTGCTCAAAGCCCCATGCAACCTGGCCTTCAACACTTCCAGGGATAAGGCATCCACAGCTTCTCTGGACAACCTGTTCCAATGTTTTACCACCCTCATAGTCAAGAATTTCTTTCTGATATCTAATCTAAATCTACTCTCTTTAAGTTTAAAGCCATTACTCCTTGTCCTACCACCACATTCTCTGACAAACAGTCCCTCAGCAGCTTCTTTAAAAGCCCCCTTTAGGTATTGTTTGGCCACTCGCTGGAACCTTCTCTTCTCCAGGATGAACATTCTCAGCTCTCTCAGCCTGTTTATGTAGGACAGGTGCTTTGTTCCCCCTTGTGGTCCTCCTCTGCATTTGTTTTAATACTTTCATGTCCTTCTTGTGCTGGGGGCCCCACAGCTGAAGACAGCACTCCAGGTGGTGTCTTACAAGAACAGAGGAGAGGGGGAGAATCACCTGCTCCCTCGACCTGCCACACTTCTTTTGATGCAGCCCAGCAAACAGTTGGCTTTTTGAGCTGCAAGTGCACATTGCTGGCTGATGTTGAGCTTCTCATCAACCAACACCCCCAGGTCCTTTTCCTCAGGTCTGCTCTCCATCCAGTCTCTGCCCAGCCTGTATTTGTGCTTGGGATTTCCCCAACCCAGATGCAGGACCTTGCACTTGGCCTTGTTGACCTCTCAAACCCGTCTAGGTCCCTCTGGATGGCAACCCATCCCTCCAACATGTCAACCACACTCATTACTTAATCTGATTGTCTTTTAGCTTTCAGTTATGTGGCTTTTGATGTTTTACCTCATTCAAGAGATCTTGTCAGTGCTTGCTGGTTCCAGGATCTCCTGGACATGTATAATTAGTTTTCTACCTTGTTATTCCCTGCTTATTCCCTCAGCCTCTCCCTCCCCTCCACAACCTAAAGTAATTATCTGACCTTTTCCTTTTTATACTGTCTTCTGTTCTTAACCTTCTCCGTCTTCTTGTATTTCAGTATAGGTTCTCCACTTTCCAGGGGAAACTGTAGGAGCTGTTTGTACCCTGATTTTCTCTTTAGCCAAATATGTGAAGCTGGAGTCAGGGAAAGAACAAGCAAAATGTTTTCCCAGAGGCAAGGCTGAACTCACTAAGGAGACCAAATTTTTTTCTTTCACTAGGAGAATGGTTTTTGAAAATTAGCAGCACTTCTCATATTTTGCCTTTTCTTTGTTTCGTTTTTTCTTTTCTTTTTTTTTTTTTTTTTTTTTTTTTTTTAATTAAAGTGGCATTAATTGTGTGTATAACATTTATAAGGATACAAATCAGTGAAGTATCTCATTGGTTTAAGGAAGACAGAACTCCTCAAAGGTCTCTGGGTAGTAACCCAAAGTTTCTTTAAGACCACTTTGGACCTGATTCAAAGTCCACTGAAGACAGCTGGAAACGTTCCCTTGCTTTCAATAGGTCTAGGATCGATTGTGGCAAAGGACAAACCTTTGCTTCACTTAGTCTATCTGCTCTATTTATAAATACAATTACAGATGCAGTGGGGTAGTCTTGCAGTGTTTGATTACTCACTGCAAACAGAGGTATTTAATAGCTGTGGGTCAAAAATATGGATCCCATAGCAGATCATCATGTTTACTAACATACACAATTATGTAAAAGAAGAAATAAAAAGGTGAAGTTGATGTTTATTCTGCAACGAGGAACTGTTTAGAGGGAGAAAATTTCTTGGGAGCTATTTGCTTCAGGAAGCTTAGTATGGCAGGTCTAATCCTGCTTAACATGAATTGCACCCATAATCACAGATGTACCCAATACATTTTAAATACAAACTAAGCACATCTTGGAATATATGACCCATTGCTTTTTTGTTGCAATTTCAGACACTCATATAATCAAACTACAAAATCTGTGTTTCTAATAGTGGTGCAGTTTATTTCCTAGTCTCTACCTTAGAGTATCAGCATTGTACATGAGTTTTAACCAGAAAATCACAGAATCACAGAATTTCTAGGTTGGAAGAGACCTCAAGATCATCGAGTCCAACCTCTGACCTAACACTAACAGTCCCCACTAAACCATATCCCTAAGCTCTACATCTAAACGTCTTTTAAAGACTTCCAGGGATGGTGACTCCACCACTTCCCTGGGCAGCCTGTTCCAATAGAATCATAGAATATCCTGAGTTGGAAGGGACCCTTAAGGATCATCAAGTCCAACTCTTGACACCGCACAGGTCTACCCAAAAGTTCAGACCATGTGACTAAGTGCACAGTCCAATCTCTTCTTAAATTCAGACAGGCTCGGTGCAGTGACCACTTCCCTGGGGAGCCTGTTCCAGTGTGCAACCACCCTCTCTGTGAAGAACCCCCTCCTGATGTCAAGCCTAAATTTCCCCTGCCTCAGCTTAACCCCATTCCCGCGGGTCCTGTCACTGGTGTTAATGGAGAAAAGGTCTCCTGCCTCTCGACACCCCCTTACGAGGAAGTTGTAGACTGTGATGAGGTCTCCCCTCAGCCTCCTCTTCTCCAGGCTGAACAAGCCCAGTGACCTCAGCCGTTCCTCGTACGTCTTCCCCTCCAGGCCCTTCACCATCTTCATAGCCCTCCTCTGGACACTCTCCAACAGTTTCATGTCCTTTTTATACTGTGGTGCCCAGAACTGCACACAGTACTCGAGGTGAGGCCGCACCAGCGCAGAGTAGAGCGGGACAATCACCTCCCTTGACCTACTAGCGATGCCGTGCTTGATGCACCCCAGGACACGGTTGGCCCTCCTGGCTGCCAGGGCACACTGCTGGCTCATATTCAACTTGCTGTCTACCACGACCTCCAGATCCCTCTCTTCTAGGCTGCTCTCCAGCATCTCATCGCCCAGTCTGTACGTGCAGCCAGGGTTTCCCTGTCCCAGGTGCAGGACCCGGCACTTGCTCTTATTGAACTTCATGCGGTTGGTGATCGCCCAGCTCTCCAACCTATCCAGATCCCTCTGCAAGGCCTTTCCACCCTCATTCGAGTCCACAACTCCTCCAAGTTTGGTGTCATCAGCAAACTTGCTCAAAATACCTTCTATTCCTACATCCAGATTGTTTAGAAAAATATTGAAAAGTACCGGCCCTAAAATGGAGCCTTGAGGGACCCCACTGGTGACCGCCCGCCAGCCTGACGCAGCCCCATTTACCATAACCCTTTGGGCCCTGCCCGTTAGCCAATTGCTCACCCATCGTATGATGTTTTTATTTAGCTGTATGGTGGACATTTTGTCCAGTAGGATCCTATGGGAAACCATGTCAAAAGCCTTGCTGAAGTCCAAAAAAATCACATCAGCTGGTTTCCCTTGGTCCACCATACGGGTGATCTTATCATAAAAGGAAATCAGGTTAGTTAGGCAGGACCTACCCTTCACAAACCCATGCTGGCTGGGACCAATGACTGCTTTGTCCCCCAGGTGCACCTCAACCCTTGTTGTCTAACAACCCTTTCGGTAAAGTAGTTCTTCCTAAGATCCAACCTAAAACTCCCCTGGCGCAACTTAAGCCCATTCCCCCTCGTCCTGTCACCAGGCACGTGGGAGAACAGACGAACCCCCACCTCGCTACAGCCTCCTTTAAGGTACCTGTAGAGAGCAATAAGGTCGCCCCTGAGCCTCCTTTTCTCCAGGCTGAACAAGCCCAGCTCCCTCAGCTGCTCCTCGTAGGACTTGTTCTCCAGGCCCCTCACCAGCTTCGTTGCCCTTCTCTGAACTCGCTCAAGCACCTCGATGTCCTTCTTGTAGCAAGGGGCCCAAAACTGAACACAGTACTTGAGGTGTCGCCTCACCAGAGCCGAGTACAGGGGGACAATCACCTCCCTAGCCCTGCTGGCCACACTGTTTCTTATGCAAGCCAGGATGCCATTGGCCTTCTTGGCCACCTGAGCACACTGCTGGCTCATATTCAGCCGACTATCAACCAAATCTTAATATATGGCATTGAATTTTGCAGGAAAAATACATTGTTACCTGACATAAGTGAGCTCTCAGCAAGTTTTATCTGTCGTGAGCAGAATACACATTTGTCTGTATTCTAGAATCATCACATTTTACAAGGTTGAAAAGTGCATGACAAATAATTTTAATAGTTTTAAAGGAGAAGTTGATTTTACATTTTTGCTTGCTGCCTTAGAATATTGCATTCATTTCTATGAGGCAGATATTCAAACAGCTCTTCCTTAGTAAGTTAAAAATTGTAGAAAACATGCATTTGAGATTTTGTAATTAAGTACTCAATTTGAGCACACTTACAAATGCCAGAGGTAATGATTCTTTGAAGTTTATCGTTCATAGTAATATTTTCATACTACAAAAAAGGGAAATAATACTGTGACCAAACAAAATTAGAATCATAAATCAGATTAGCCCTTTGCTTATTTTTTTCACCAACCAGTTCAATAAATCACTCTGCATGGCCTGTACATTATGCTTACTGCTTTTCTTATATCTACATCAGCACAACAGCGTGCCATAAAATGTCGCTTGATATATGCAAAGTGACTCAAAGAAAAAAAAAAAAAAGAAAAAAAAAAGAAAAAAAGAGATTTTTTAGTATTTTAACTGCAGTACTGTTTCCAGAGGATTTTTGGTTGAAAAATATGAAACTTCCGTAGTATTGTAGTAGCAGATACAGTAGCAGTAGCGTAATCAGTTACTGACTGCTTTCATAACTGACGAGGCCGAGTTTGTGTTTTGAAATGTGAAGGTTAAACTGTGTGATACCTTTAAGTACACCCAAAATGTACTTTTGGGTGTACAACACCAAAACAACATTTTCCTTTGAAGTTTTGTGTGCATATTATGGTTTTTATTGACCTCTTGTCTTACTGGTGGTGCTTGTCCACGCCTGTCCCTCTTCCATTTGGCAGCTTTTACAAATGAGTAGCACTCCAGCATTGCCCCCAGCAGTGCGATACAGCCCTGCACAAAGTCCCACACTTTTCACCTCACACCTTTTGCCAAAATGCAGTAAACATACCCTTGCACTTTCATGGTATGATCTAGAGAGAGCAGGAGTGTGAATCAGCCTGACTAACCATAAACAGAGAAAGACAGAAGTTAGGTGGTACTGGAAATGTTAGTGCAATCAAAAGCAAAGAAAATCTGTCTTCTACTCTCCACACTTACAGTGTCAAACCACAAAGACTTCAGATTGGACTGGTAATCTATGCTTGTATCAATAGTTGATAAATGAGTGTCTTTAAACCATCCCAAGGTAATAGTAATGGATAAACAAATGAATAAAGAAATAAGAATTGGTCCTTGATGCAATGTTAATAGAACTGTGATTAGATCCCTGGTCTGATTATTTCTATGCTTTTTGTATTACACACTCAGTATCTCTAATCAGAAACATTAATAGACACAACCTAAGTATAAACTGGAAGAGTGAATACCACAATCTTTCCAGTTAACATTCCTCTCTTTGAAAGCAGAGGCACTAAAACTGCTTAACACAGAATATTTTAATATCTGTAAGCACTAATTTTTATGGGAAAGCATTTATTTACTGAAATCAAAACTACTCTTAAGAGCACTGGTTCTGATATAACTTTGGTTGGAAAGGTGGAGCTTGAGACTGTAAGGAAACTATGTACTTGCAGGCTAGCTAATATCAGGAACAACTCACTTATAGGTATCAATCACTGTTCATGATAGTGGTAAGGTGCTTATCTAAGGAAATCCTTAATCTGCATTCCTCAAAACAGGGACATCCATGGTGACTTTGCATGTCTTATCTAAAGGTCTTTAGATTACAGAGTACTCTTTTGGGATTTTCACAAACGTTTGTGAGCAGATCTATTTTTTATTTCTGTACAAAATTCTCAAGCAATTCATCCTAGAAATACTTGACAAAATGTGGTCTGTGCTTTCTTGTTAGCTTAATATTTCAATAGTGCTTGTAAAAGAGATATTATGAAACATGATGAACATTTTTCTTCTCTAAAATGCCTTTTGACCTATTGGAAATATTTATAACTGGAAATTGGAGTATCAAACAGCCTGAGCACCTTCTCTTTTACAAAATACTGTTTACATTTTTGTTAACTACACTCTATTTACAACATAGCATCACTTTACAACTAGCAGTTTCACTATGAACCAGTCTGCAGGTGGCTGGGAAGTCACTCACTCTTGGCTTGGTCTTGGCTAGAAATAGAAGCCAAGTCATAGAACCATAGAATCATGAAGGTTGGAAAAGACCTCCAAGATCATCTCATCCAACCAAGTTTCTGTGAAAGAACTGACCTGTGTGTCATGCGGAGTTATGCTGGGTTAAGATAGGCATGCTAAATCTTGGTAATTATTAGACTTCTGAGAGCTCAGAGTGAAGCTTGAACATCTTCTATCTCAAAATGGCTTCCCATAAACTAACCACTTAGAGGTAACATGCACACAGAAGGCAGCTAGCTGTCTTGTAATTCTTTGCTGAAGTAGAAGAGCTGAACCTATTGACAAGCCACTACTTGTACTACATTACATTAAATGATTAAATATAATAAGAAAGTATAAATGTGTATTTATAAGACTCAGTGGTGCCTATTTGAGGAGCTTGGATTTTTCTGTATAATCACTGAATATATTTTTCTATTTATCACCAAAACTAATTTTAAAGTCCTTCGATTCCTTCAGAACAAGAAGGTGATTCAGTCCATCAGAGTTTTGAAACTAATCCTTTCATGAAGACCTCTGTGGTCACCGTGACCTCTTCAGGAAACAAATTTGCTGGCTTCTGATTCTAGGTCTCATGTCCTAAACTAATTGCCATGATTGAAACATTGCAGCAGTACTGCTCTGTACACACATACACAGACAATTTCATTTACTAGGGATGTCAGTCTGACTCCCTTCTACAGTGTTAAATTCTTTCATTATAAATAGTATGTTTATATGCAGGCTATTTGCTAATATGAACATGTAGCATTTAACAATATTATACACTGAGCCTCAAAATGTGTGAGCTATGAAAATAAATGAGCAAATCACAAAGCTAAAGGATAGCAGATTCTCAGTGGCATTGTATATTCCTGCTATGATAATGTACTGTCTGGGTTGCACATAAAGCTGGGTGAATAAGAAGATTTTTTATCCTTATTTTGGTATTTTTGTGTGTTTGTATATGGCAAAAGACTACCAATTATGTATTAATGAGGAAATGTATATTTGTGAATATTGTTAGTGAAATAATTTTTAAAACATGATATCTTTTTTTATAATATTACCTTGAATCTCAGGTACTCAACTTTTTATCTCTCAGCCAACAGTAGCCAAGAAGTGGCCTAAAGGCTTAGATGTTCCAATGGTTACTTCAGCACAATCTAATCTGTGACCTCTATCCCTTTGTTTTTTATAATGTCCTTATAAAAACATAGTACATTTAAGTATGTTTAAACTGCTACTGGCTATAATTAAAGTTCTGTCAGCCTTACCATTATATATCCCTTTTTTCAAGGTTTAATATCTCAGCGGTTTCAATTCCCACTGGGCTAAACTTGATACAAAAGCTGTCACCATCAATGTAAATCCCTCCTACCTTCAAAAATACTTTCAATTCATAAAGTTGCTAGTTGTTATTGAGTCCTATACTTTGCAAAAGTTTTTCTGGTTAGCTACCCTCCCAAAGTGTCTTACACTGTCTCATCTCACCTTACCTAAATCAAGAAATATATGAACCTAACTTTGAAATGCAGAAACATACTGATGGAGTTTCCTTTAAACTTTTTTCTAGGCTATAGAATGAGTGCAGCTTTTATGTGTATTGAAAACCACTGACTTGAGGTTCGATCTCCATATTCTTCCAGACTGATCTGCTAAGATGTGGAAAGTAAAAATTAATTACTTTGGTCATAAATTATTATACCTCATACCTACCTTTCCCATATTCTTTCCTTAATATTGGACTGCATTCTCTAAACCTTTGATTAGACGGAAGTAGGTGACTCTTACAGAAATGAGCAGGATATGCTGTTTAAAGTGTTTTTCAGTTTAGGGATAAATCCAATGCTGCTTAGTACTACAATGCCTGGCCATCTTCTACTTCAGTAGTGCAAGCTGTATTTCTAGATAGCAGGGAGATTGATTGGTTTCAAATGTCAGGAGAAGAATACCATGAAAGCATGAAACAACTTTTGGACAGTAGCTTCCAGGTAACCTAAAACAGAAAGAAGATGATGCTTAACAGTTTGATGGCCTTTTAATTTTATTGGTGTCCACATTTCAAGTTTTTATGGCATATTACTGCCATACAGGCATTAGTGTTTCCCTACTCCTAATAAATGAAATGTGTTCATTTTCCTTAAAGTTAGGTCTCCCACACAGGCTGTCAAACAATTGATGCCTTTATTAGAAAATATTGCATCAGGCTTTCTTGATCCCTTCCACTTTGGGTCCCTCAATATATTTGTGAACAGCAATGCAGCTTTACCCTTTACTTTTTGTGAGGAGACCCTCATATCTAGGCTTGTGATCAGAGCATTTCTGGAAGTGGAGGCTATTTAAGATACTAAAAAAGGAAAAAGCTCTAGCTTTTTATTAATAGCTAATAAATTTTATTAATCTATGCTGAGTCTGTTTTTCCCATGATGATAATTGCTGAGTGATCTCCCTGTCCTTATTTCACCTCTTGAGCCCTTTCCACCATATTTTCTCCCCCTTTCCTTTTGAGGAGGTGAGAGAGCAGTTGTGGTGGAGTTCAGCTGCCCAACTGACTAAACCACCACAGTTCTTTTTTGCATCCAAAATGCAGAAATCCATGTGGGTGGGTTCCTAGAGGCACCACCACCTTGGCTGCTGGGCCCAGCTGTGCCCTGAGGAGGGGCCATTGGAGCTGGCTGGAAGCGGCTGTGTCCAGCCTGAGGCAGCCCCAGCCCGTCCTCATAGAGGAGCCCTCAGCTGCCAGCACCTTGCCATGGACGCACAATACAATGATATAACTGGCATTCTAGTTGAATTCTGTATAATTTTCATCTAATATTTTTCACTGAAGTCTACAATTTCTGAACTGAAGGAGACCCTAAGAACTTGAAAACTTTCTGAACAAGCTAATCAAGATAGCACTCCCTTCCTACAAACCTTTCCTTTCCTCATGTTTCTGCACCATCTTATATACAATGTTGTAGAAGTCAAAAACTCCAGACTTCTAGGAAACATGCTTTTAGCTTAGAACGTACCAACATCTGTGTATAACATTTATGTTGTGCAGTTCCAAACAGGAACCATAATGGAGTATGATGGAGTAATGCTATGAAATGCACTACAAAGTGTAGAGGTGCATTGTTATCCCTGCAGTTGGATTTCTAATACAAAATTATTTACAGTGAAATTTAAAAATGGGTTATCGATTATTATCTGTTTAACCTGGTTATAATTTTATTAATACATATAGCTGGAAAGAGTCAGATTTCAATCAAAATTGGTAATTAGGTGTTTGTTATAATAATTTTTTTGAGAGTGAAGAGTTTCCTAAATGCTTGGGAAACAGAATTAGGCAACTGATTGTGTTTGTGGAACTGTTCAAAAAGTGTACATAATGATGTGTATATATAACTAGAATGACTCTAAACACTAAACTGACATGGCAGCATTGGCTGCCTGGTCAGTTTATTCCCTTTCCAAATTTGACTAGAAATCATTGACATACATACATACATAAGCATGTATGTAAAAAGGATGTATCATTTGTATCATTTGTGAGGTAAGGGCTTACCAGTATAAAGAATAGCTGTGTCTGCAAAGGGAACAAAGAGATCATCAATGGGAGAGTGGTGCAGAGCTCAACTCTGAACTGACTGATCCTAAGGGATTCCATTTTTCTCACTGTCACTGCTTATATTGTTATTTACTGTGATACTGAATAACAAATAGCAAGCATCATAGAAAATCATCAGATATTCTTTTGTCATTATCACTTTTTTTTTTGTGTCTTCTTGTGATAAGTACCCATAACTTCAATGAAAACTTTAGACTAAAATTAAAAAACTGCTTCTTTGCAAGATGATAATAATATTTATTATTATTATTTTACTGAAAATCAAGATTCCTGATACCCTTTTCACCAATTATAATTCATGAGCCAAACTCAAAGTTAATGTATGCAGTAGTAAAATTATCTTTTTGAAAAATTATAGGATATCCTATTTGAAGCCAAAGATACTAGACATTCCTGAATAAGAACCAGACCTGACTTCATATGTGGAGTCCAAATTAGCTGGGGAGTAGCACTGGTAAGAGAAAAAGATGTCAAAGATGCAAAGATGCATGCACCATAAAATAGTAAGGAGTAAAAACTGAGACAGAGAGATGGTTGGACCAGTTAGAACTAATCCTTCTTAAATCTCAAATAAAATATGCAAACAAGAAAAGTTCAGCGTCCTACTTTTGTGGGAAAAAAAAAAAAAAAAAAAGTTGAATGTAAAGTGTTGCTTTTGGTCTAGTTTGAGTACAGCCCAGTACCACAATACACAGGCACTTTGTCTGCTCTGAAGCCTACAGCTGTTGTGATTTTCAGTTTGGTTCACTTGAGATCTTTTGTCATTCAGGTGCACTGCCTTATTGAACTAAATCCCCACGTATTTGGAAGTCACTGAAAAGAGGCTAGCTACATTTGTAGGCAGTCTAACTGTGCTTGTTATTGTTTGTGACTTGAAGTGGGTTTGTAAGATGGTGGAATAAATTATTAATGAAAATGCATTGGAAATGTGTTAAAGCAACCATTTCTGAAATATCTAAAAAAAGAGTTTTTTTTAAGGGGAAGGAAGCACTTTAGTTTTTAAATATATTTATATACATATAAATATAAATATACACAGAAGCACATGCGCGTCCTTCTAAACAGTGATACTTTTTAATGTAGCCATAGAAATCCAGTTGCAATCACAGAACTTTGCAATAAACTCTCACATTTTATTTACTGTACAGATTAAGTTTCTGATCTACAAATAACTTAATAATAATCATAATGTGTGGGAAGAATGTACTATACCAAACATGCTGTACTTTTATAAATCTCTTTAATATTGGCAAGATCTAACAAAGATGCATTCTCCTATTACAGGATTTACACAATGCTAAATATTTTTAGATTGATTTCAGCAGAAGTACTTAGAGACGGCTCTTGCTAGAGTCTCAAGAGGATCTAGTTTAGCATTAATTTTATACAAATGAAAAAATACAACAAATGCAATACAATTTAAACATTTAATCTGGTTACCTTTTCACCTTTATGAAATGGTAGACTTTGCATTTTCAGTGTAATAAATTATGTGCAGAAATTCTTCCCTAATGTAAATCTAAGATTTCTTTTCTCCTGTTAATTGATTCTGCTTTAGTAATTTTGAATTTCTCTCAAGGAAATGGTGGAAAGAGGATTAACATGAAGAAATGATTGAACACAAATTGTTGTAACTAGGTTTTCTATTACTTCCAAATACAAGGGTATTAAATTAGAATAATGCACATCAAAGTGACACAGAGCTCAGCTCAATCTAGTCTTTTTATTTCAGCTCAGATCCAAATAGCAGACACGTATCTCTTATGAGATAAAATATACAGTAGGACAAGGACATGCCACCTCATGCAAAACCTACCAGGAGAGGCTCTGTTTTGTTGAGGTTTGTGGATTTGGATTATATTAGCTGGTATCTAGTGAACGTAACATTTATCTCATGATCTCTTTTCTCATATCTGTATTTTCACAGCGCAACCTTTATTTAATAGAATATTTAGCAGAATTATGTTTGTTTTTTTTTTTTTTTTCTTTTTGTTCAGAGAATGTTATGAGGCCCAGAATTCATTTTTTGAGCTTGGATTAAAAGTCGGTTGCCTAAGTCATCTCATATCCACATTATTAAATGATTTAACCAAGGCTATGTAAAGCTCAGCTGGGCTTTTGGCACCCTTATGGGCAGAAGAACGCTAGGGTAAATATCTGATTGTTAACTTTTTCTTTCTGTTGCATTTTATTTTATTTTATTTTATTTTATTTTATTTTATTTTATTTTATTTTATTTTATTTTATTTTATTTTATTTTATTTTATTTTTTAATTTGTTTGTTTGTTTGTTTTTCAATAAATGTGACAAAGAATATCATTTTCTGTTCTCCTCTGGGACAGCCCTTGAGCTGTCAGAGACACATGAATTACCATTCAGCAGCTGAGATAAAGTTATCAACTGAGATATGGTCTGTATACTTAGAGCTCTTCACCGAGATTTGAGTTGTGCCTTTTCTGTGGAAACCTACAGTATGTGTATAAGGCAGCTCATTCCCTTTGTTGTTTAGATGTCTGTACTTTAGATTTGACTGAAGAGGCTCTAATAACACTTTTGTAAGTAACCCTGACACGTTAGAGCATAAGCTTATGTTTTCTATATAGAAATGTATGGAGACTAGAATTTCTTTAGTGAATATATTTTACAGAACTGTGCTTCTGATATTTCATTTTGACCTGCTGATCCTGTGCAGTGCTGGAAACTTGAATGCTGCTTGATTCATAGAATCTTAGCAGGGCTTGGGTTGGAACGGACCTCAAAGATCATCTAGGTCCAACCCCTCTGCCATAGGCAGGGTTGCCATCCACTAGATCAGGTTGCCCAGGACCTCATCTAATCTGGTCTTGAACACCTGCAGGAATGGGGTGTCCACAACCTCTCTGGGCAACCTGTTCCACTGCATCACCACCCTCTGAGTGATTCATATATAAGCTGAAAGTGTCTCAAGTGATCCTAACTCTCACAGCTGTGAGTTAGTCACTGCACCAAGCCTGTCTGAATTTAGGTAGCATTTGGACTGTGCACTTAGTCACATAGTCTAAAATTTTGGGTAGACCTGTGTGGTTCCAGGAGTTGGACTCAATGATCCTTATGGGTCCCTTCCAACTCGGGATATTCTATGATTCTATGAACTGTGCATGGTTTCCAACTAATTGCTTTGGGCTTATCCTGACAATGGGGTTATCCTGACAACGACATCATGATTTACCAGTCTGTGTTCAGGAGGTCACCATGCTCGTAATTCTAGATCTGTAGTTTAGTAGTTACCAAGGTCATTGAAAAGTTCCAGATAAGACATGGTAAGAGATAACCTAAGATTGTTGGCTTAATATATCCTCTAAAAACAATTTGATTTTTCAGCAGAATTAGCTTTCATTTAATAAAAATTGCCTCAAGATAAAGTCTTTTTCCTTAAAACAAAAGATGGAGTACTCCATGCAATAGTTAATTTTAAGGATACTGTTGAACACCAGGGTGCAACAGGAACAGCATGGATCTTATGGAAAGCTGTACACATATCATTAAGAATAACACTGTAAATTTGCTTTATGGTTAAGAAAATCACTGAAACATTATATGATACAACATAATTGTACAATTCTACAATACAATTTTGTATTGTACTTCAAAATAGTAAAATTAAGAGACAGTAGTATGTTTCTGACACTTTTTTTTTTTTTTCGGTAAAACATTTTGCAACTCATTTCAAGTGCCACTGGTGCACAGTTGTGGTAGTGATTGGCACCCGCTGTTCTTCAACCCTCAGCAACCCAACAAAAGAAGGGTCTTCTGAGAGCCCGGGCAAGGTAGACAGCTGTTTGATCTTCTCCATACATAAGCATCTGTGCCAAAAGCCCAGCAGTACCTTTTTTGATTCTTGAAATATCCTGTCCTGAGGTAGTCTACGCCAAGGATGCATGGAGCCCCTGAGCCAGTCACAACGAGATTGCTTTTGCCATTCGTTCCCAGTTAGGCTCACTTCGGCCTACAATGCAGCTGTTGTTAGCTGTTGGGATCCTTTTATCACGCCAGAAATGAAAATGGGTTCTACCTCTATAGCTTGATGGCATTAGGGTACACTGTGCACTGGTGTCCAATAAAGCCTTATACTTCTGTGTGTCTGATGTGCAAGGCTATCAAATTCATTCAGTCAATAAACCCAGTTATCCCTGTCCTCCACCTGGCCAGAGGCAGGGCAACTCTAGTCCTGGTCTTTGTATTCAAATTCATTACTCACTTCTTGTGAATCAGATGTTCCTTCATTACGATCAGAAGTAAGATCAGCCCTTCTACTCTGTTTGGAGATCTGCCCACTGGAAACTAGAGCAGCCATTTTCCTGGAAGTACTCCCTTGCGTGATAGTGTTTCCTTGCAATTTACCTCTGTGCCTCTAGGGCCATAGGGTGTCATGTAGTGTGTACCCTCTATGCCCTCTCTCTTGAACAAAGAAGTGCTTACTCCTAATATTTGAGATTCTGGTCTGTATGGGTGGAGGAGAAAACTTACTTTCTCTTTCTTTGAGCTGCTGATCCAGTTTCTCCACAGTCGAGACATAGGCCCTTAGGGATGAAGACAGACTTTCTTCATATTGGTGGCGTTGGCCAGTTATTTCATTTATTGTCCCTCTCCATCTTCCCAGGTCATTACTGCCAATGGGGATGGTGCACTCTGTACAAACTTCTGCCACATGGGTTGTGTGCACTTGTCTTCATCTGGATATTTGGATATCTGGTCATTGTCTAGGTCACCATAAATCACTTCCAGCATGGCTATTTCCCTCAGGTACTGTATACCTCTCTCCATGGTGGTCCACTTGCCTGGGTGTCATACATCTTCCTCTAATGGATATTTTTCCTTCACATCTGACAGGAGTCGCCTCCAGAGGCGGAGGGCTGGTGCCCCGTTTCCAATCACTTTGTCAATGCCCCCTTCTCAAGAAGGATCTTAGCTGATTGGCTTCCTCACCCTCTAATTCCAGGATACTGGCCCTGTTGTCCCACCATTGGAGCAGCCAGGTGACAATGTGCTCACCTGGACAATGACTGAAATCTTTTTGCATATCTTGCAGCTCACCCAGGGATAGGGATCAGGTGGTTACTGCCTTGTTTATGTGTTCTGCCTCTTCCTCCTCATCTTCTCATGATGACCCTGCTTCAAACTAGCCTGTCTCATTCTCTTCTTCCCCCTTCCCCTTCTTAGTAGGAGTTTCTTCCCTTACTAGATGAGCTGACTCTCATCTGACATCTCATCTATATTCAAGACTTTCTTCTTGAATATAGGGGCGATTGATACTGGCATAAGTTTGTTCTCTGGTTCAGTCACAGAGATTGGATGAGCTGCAGTGCCTATCACTGGAGCTGGATCATATCCAGAGGCATTTTCTTCCTCCTTATGAATGAAGAATAGTGTTAAATAGTCTTTGATAGGCTTAGGCCAGACCCCAGCACAGTGCAGGAAGCTGTAAGTCTCTGGCATTGCCAGGATTGGGGCATACCGTTTTAAATCAGGTTTTTAGGATTCCACATTTGTTCAGGGGTGAATTCCAAAACTATTGGAGGTAACAATAATGATAGCTGCCTGTATCCTCTCACACACCTTGCCACCCATAACCATCCTGCCTCAGGTCAGATCTCTGGGTGGTATTTTTAAACAGTTTTTATAACCTTAGACAAAACTGGAAACACATGCAGGAGACATAGAAATAGGATCATGCTAGTCTGAACATCCCAAGAATATTAAAAATCTTCAAAACTATTTTAACTCATCTGGAGTAAAGAGTGAATTTGTAATAGTTTCCATGGTAAAGTTCCTGAAGTGCAAAAATGCTGGTCATGCTGAGTACAAATCCTAGATTAAGTTCACAGTCGGAGTAATATAAGCACATGTTATATACAAACTGGCGAAATCATAAAGAAACTTAGGCCAGCCCCCAGAGATGATAAACAACAATAAAGGAATTAAGAAAAGCAATCCTGTAAGCACATAAAACAACATTGTGAACAAATAAATCAACACTTTGTCCAGCAACTATTAAACTAATATAATACTTATAACAAATCTTGTTTTAGCATGTTTTGGTCAGATCTGTCATTATCTTACCATGTTGTGCGTAAAAAGAACTGTTACAGCTTAACCCAGCAGGCAGCTAAACACCACATAGACATTCACTTCCCCACAGTGGGGTGAGGAAGAGAATCAGAACAAAAATGTAAAACTCATGAGTTAAGATAAAGACAGTAATAGGACAGAAAAGAAAGGGAAAATGATGATGATGATGATGATTATATACATACATACAAAAAAAAGTGATGTACTATGCGATTGCTCACTGCCCACTGACCAGTGCCCAGCCAGTCCCTGAGCAGTGTCCACCCTCCTTGGCCAACTACTCCAGTTTTATTGCTGAGTGTGCTGTAATATGAATAGATAGAATAGTATAGAATATGAATAGTATGAATATAGAATGAATAGTATAGAATATCCCTTTGGCCAGTTTGGGTCAGCGGTCCTGTGTGTGTCCCCTCTCAGCTCCTTGTGCACCCCCATGCCCCTCACTGGCAGAGCAGTGTGAGAAGCTGGAATCCTTGGTTCTGTGTAAGCCCTGCTCTGCAACAACTAAAAGGATGGTGTGTTATCAGCATTATTTTTCACCTAAATCCAAAGCACAGCACCCTACCAGCCACTATGAAGAAAATTAACGCTATCTCAGCCGAAACCAGGCTAAGTGGTTGTGAAAATAAACAAGAAACTACAGCTTGTGACATCAAATTTATTTTGATCAACAGTTTCCAAAGAGCTTCTTGTACAGGATTTTTCTCCTTGGATTTTCCTTCATGGGTCTCTTTGTACCCATGCTCAGTTTGATTGCAGCGGTCTCTGTGCCAGGATTTTTCCCAGGAGCAGGGATGCCTCTCAAGTTTGCTCCTTAAGGTCAAGAGATTTCTTACCTGTGACAGATACTCAGTAAGTGACTAATAGCTATCTTGTTGAAACTTTGAAACTAATTTGCTAAGCATGCTGAAGCTTTGTAATCTTAGCTAAGTGATGTAAAGGATTGACTGTGCATGTAATCCTTTAGGTGTAAAGTCTGTGGTTGGAATAGGATCCGGTTGTATCTAGACTCCACAGAGGCTGGATGGCAAAATACACTCCATTCTGAACCTCGTGGCTCAACTTGAAGGTCTCCCTGATGGTTTAATCTGAACCCGTCCTTTCTGCAGCAAATAGTCATGTGATCTTGCCATCACAAATCTTGCTAACGTTGCATTTACCATTAGAACTTCATTAAATCGCTGTCTTATTCATGATTAAGCTCTGCTAAATCACTGTTTTCATCAATGAATGTATTGCTGCTTATCTCTAAGGACTGAAGTTCATAATTCCTTTCACAACAGAATCACAGAACAATTTTATATACAAAGAAATCAAAATTTTGAGTAGTCCTTATAAAGTGGAGGCAGATGACAGAAAGGGGAGAAAGCAGTGAGGTGAATCAGTCTTTCAGGTATATTTTCAATGAAGATGGGTCTTCATGACCTCAATATATCAGAGTGAGAACAGGTAAATGAAGAGACCATCAGCTCCTTCAGCCCCAGCACTTGTGTAAAATGCTACACAGATGCTTTTCTGACCTAGTGACAGTCATATCCACTGCCATGGGGACTCTGCAGCAGTGGTACCAGTTGGCCATAGACTGGCAAAGCACCTCTTCAGCTGCATCAGGTTCAAGGTACATATATCTGTGGATTTAGTGAATTTTCTTCACTTTCTGGCAGTTTGAGAATCCACAGTGGAGGCCTAAGGAGAATAGTCATTTTGCATTTAAAAGAAAACAGGGAAAGAACTTCATGAGTTTTAGCATACTTTTGACCATTTTGTTCAAAATGAGTTAATTAAACTCCAGAGATGAGGAAGACCTATTGAAACATTGGGAACATTGACCTTTTCCTTTGACTGTCACCTTATTTAAATAATTCCTGGTTTAATTAACTGACTTGGAATGAATTGATAAAGGGTTACTGTCACTTACAATTTTTCCTGTTTGAAATGCACCGGTCCTGTACATTTGCTGTAGCCTCCTATGCTCACCCTAATTATTAAAGGGAACAGTTTTAAAAGTTGGGTTTTTGCTTTCAAATGTCTAACAGCTGATTTGTCTGTACAAGAGGAAATGTTTAGTCGGACAAATGGTATGTAATATATACACAAAAACATGGATACATGCAAATATATCACATAATAATAATTATCTCTATGTGCAACTGACTCCAGTGCTCTCTCACCATCACTGTAAAGTTTTTCTCATATTCAAGTGAGCTTCTTGTGCTGTAGTTTGTGTCCATTGCCTCTCATCCTGTTGCTGGGCACCAGTGGTCTGGTCCCATCCTCTTGACACTCTCCCTTCAGACACATAATCCTCCTTGAGACTTCTCCAGATTGAGCAGGCCCAGCTTCCTCAACTTTTCTTCATGTGAGAGATTCTTCACTCCCTTAATCATTTTCTTAATCATTTTGGTAACCCTTCACTGGACTCACTCCTGGAGCTCCAAGTCTCTCTTGTACTGGGGAGCCCAGAACCGGACACAGTACTCCAGATGTGGCCTCACCAGTGATGAGCAGAAGGAAAGAATTACCTCTCTTGACCTGCTGTCAGTGCTTTTCCTAATGCACCCCAGGATATCATAGAACTTATTGGCCATAACGCCACATTGCTGGCTCACGATTAACTTGTTGTCCATCAGGATACCTAGTTCCTTCTCCACAGAGATACGTTCCAGCAGGTCAACCCTCAACATTGTGAGATATGTTCATCTGATTCATGTCAGTATGGAACAATGCTAGGGCCGCATGGTATGATGAATGTGACCTTCTGTCTTACATACCCTTGTATAAGCACAAGTCTAAGAAAAACGGAGTGGTTAAATTCTTGTATCTTGCAAAGGAATGTTTTAGCAATTCATGTCAATAGAGAGCTTGAAGCGAAATGTATTTGTAGGCTTTTCCTTGAAGTCTCTGATATCTGGGGGGGTTTCAGAATAACTGCTAACTATTATGACTATTGCATGGGACACTATGCAAGTTTCTGATATCTGGCCAGGAGATTAAGGAGACAGAGAGAGCTGAAGAATGACTAAAAGACAAAGCTTGCAGGGGACATTGCACAAGTCTCTGACATACAGCCAAGTTGGACAAAGGAGAAGGACAAGAGGGAGGAAGACTATGAGCCTTCAGCACGAGAGACCCCCAGAGACCCTTAAAGGGACCACCAGAGACTGATACGCATGCTTCAGTAGGAGGGTTTGGATTCCAGAAACTAATTATAATAACCCTTTTTTTTTAGAAGTAGTAATGAATACGTATTAGCCTAGGAGCATAAAAATCAGCTGCTTGATGTAACTGGTGTGCGTCTTGGTGGAGCAGAGACTCCCGGTGCACCCAGCGCTGTTTGCTTACCTCTATTCTTTTAATAAATTGTAAACTTTGATTATAGTCCTATTGTGAAGACTGAGCCATTTATTACAACATGTACCAGTGCATGGGGTTATTCCTCCCCCGTTGCAGGATCCTGCAATTTGTTGAATTTTGACATGCTCCTCTCTGTCCATCTCTCCAGCCTGTCAAGATCCTCCTGAAAGGCAACACAGCTTTCTGGTGTATCAGCCACTACTTCCAGTTTTGTATCATCAGCAAACTTGCTGAGGGTGCTCTCTATCCCTTCATCCAAGTCACTGATGAAAAAGTTGAACAATAGTGGGCCCAGTATTGACCCCTGGGGGACACCGCTAGCTACAGGCCTCCAACTAGATTCTGTGCCACTGATCACAACACTCTGAGACCTGCCATTCAGCCAGTTATCAATCCACCTCACTGTCCACTCATACAGACCATACTTCCTAAGTTTGCCTATGAGTATATCATCAGACAAAGTGTGAAAAGCCTTAATGAAGTCTAGGTATACAACATCCACTGCTCTCACCTCATCTGTCCAGACAGTTGTCCCAGTATAAGAAAAAGTCAAAGCTGAATGTGTCATTGTCACTGAGGAGTTCTATATTGCTTGTGTAGAGACATGAACTGGACTCTTTCAACACACATTCACTACAAAGTACTCTATAAATCTTTCTTTGCTTTGTCTATGCTGCTATAAAAAATTAGCTTTTCCCTAGTCCCAGAGCCAAGTGTCATGAACTAAATGTTGGTCCCACTGCTGAGAGCTAGCATCTTCTAGAGCAGACTGGCCATATCCACCTTATACAGCCCTCTGTCTTCCCTTGACTTCTTGTGGTGCTCCTAGGGCTATAAACCACTTTTGTATTATTATTATTATTATCAATTATTTTCAAAACAGTGCACCAGAGTTAATGTGAAGGCTGTGTTGACTGCAACAATAGAAAGAAAACAGAACAGCACAAAACTGAGGGAGAGATACACAGGATGTCTGAAAGAGCAAAGCCTTCTGGGATAGTGTGGAAGGAAAATAAATGGAGTTAAACAGATCTAGTCTTGTCCAAGTTGCCTTTTTGAGGTTATTTTCTAGAGTAAGCTATTCCCCAGATTGTGCTTGGAAGAGAAGTAGTTTGAGTAGCTGAAAACATCAGGAAGGCAGGTGACAATTAAACAGCAGTCTACTAGAGCACAGTGCTCCTGGCCCTCTGTTCCTGGTCCCTCTTTTATTTAGCATTATTTATAAAGCTTATCATCACAGTATCCAAGGTTTCCAAAATCATTTAAACAACCCTACTCACTTTCTACTCACTATCTTTCACTTTCTTGCTCTCTTTGAACATATGGCATATGCTAGTTAGTGTGTGTGTGTACATACATAAAAATATTGAATATTATATGTAAGTAATGTCATATATGTGCATACCCTTATGTTTGCATGTGTTAATGTATATGCATGGATCTGTGTGTAATTTGCTAGATTACTTTGAACTGTCAAACAAAGGTGCTTGTGTTTATTATTCATGACTTAGAAAGGCAAAGAAATAGCCTAAGGAAGAGCAAAGAGAAATGCAGAGCTTACAGAAAACACATCTCAATTTTATAGATGGGGTTTTCAAAACATACTACTTGCTTTATAGTATATCCATATCACGAACCATCAATTACAATAGTCAAGAAAGTGATACCACAGCTTAATGACATAGCACATTATTATCTGACCTAAAGAGCTGTGAGATATAACCTCCATCAAACCTGCTCTTATTATCACTTTGTTCTTCCTGATCATGCAGAATAGATTCTCTGTCTCCTTGTATAACTTGCAGGGACTATTTTGTAATTTGCTGGTGTCATTTGCTGTACCTCATCATTTGCCTGATGAAAGAAAACAGAAAACCAACTTCATTAAAAAGTAAATAAAACTCAGGATGAAGACAAAATATCTAGCATGAATGCTGGTAATTAGTTTCTTGTTACAAATGAATGTTTTGAAGTAATGGCTTAATGGTTCCCTTTTTACTATTTTTTTTTTTTTCTCAGAGAAATTTTATGCACCTTTGGCCAGTGTAGTAAGTAATATTATGATTTATTCTTTGCTGCAGTGCTTTGCATCTTTGTCTGCAACACAATTGGAGAATATGCTTACAGAATCACAGAATGGCTGAGGTGGGAAGGAAACTCTGGAGGTCATCTGGTCAAGCCCCCCAGCTCAAATGGGGCCAGGCATAGACTAGGCTGCCCATGACATGTCAAGGCAGCTTTTGAATATATCCAAGAAGGGAAGACTCTACAACCTCTCTGGGTAACTGTTTATATCGTCATCATCGTCGTCGTCGTCATCATCATCATCATCATCATCATCATCCCAGTACTTATTTATATACAATACAAAATAAGTCCTGAAAATGAAAGGCATTTATGACTCTTGGAATGTAATTTAGTTGCCTAAATATGGTGTTCAGTAATATACTACGTGCATGAGGTATCTTTCTTGACCTCCATATGCTACTCTTGTAGGTCATGTATCTGAGACCCTAGGTGCCTATCTTTAACATTTGAAATAGCAGACTGCTATTCTTAGATCCCTGAATCACTCCTTCTGTGTATTTTATACATTCTTAAACTGAGGAAAGTAAAGATTCACCCCTCATGGAATGTCATGTACAAAACTCTAACCAATTTGGGACAAGAAGAGTTATTCCCTCACTTGGTCTCTGAGTGCCATCATTAGTCCGAATTCAAAGAGGAGATCCCCTGACTATAGCTACATTACAAAGTTCACCGTAGTTGGCCAGAATCATGGAAGATCAGCTGCAATGTTAGTTGATAGTCAAACTGTACAGAGCAATTGTGGAACGAGGATCAGAGAAAGGTAGTACTGGAGTTAATTCTGCTGTGAAGATAGGTTCACAAGTGACTGGTCTGCCCTCCTTTCTTGGTAGAGCTACAATGAAAGTTTTGGAAACAGGGAACTATTCATTCCCATGCCCCATTTGTATCTAGAATCAAATTTCTTCTGTTCTGTGTCTCTTCTCTCTGCCCCAAAAGAAATAAGAAAGTTCTGTATTTTCAGCTTTATTTTATGGATGTCTCCTCCTTGTTATGAAGTGTTTGTATGCACAGCAGCAGGCAAAGATACCTGAGCAGTTGCAATGCTGCTAGAGCTGTGTGAATCTTTGTTTTTGGGGTTTGATAGAAAACATAAGGAATTTAAAATGCTATTTTGGGTCTATATTGTATCATTTGTATATATATTCTATTCTTCTTGACCTCTTTGCTGCAGTAGTTTTCCTCAGACAAAAATAGTACATGTATTTCTAAACAAGGATATTAGTTAATTTCAAGGAAGATCTTCACTCTTAGCTGTTTGCTGGATAGAAGCTGCACTGCCAGCAGGAGATGAGATTCCTAGTGGATTCCTGGTGTCCTGGCCTCATTAACCAAGTTGTAAAATACTGTGATGGAGGGGATCAGAGTGTCTCCTGCAGAGGCAGTTCTGTTCTGATGGCTAATTAGTCATCACCAGGGAGGAGCTGAGGCACCCAACCTTCTAGGAAAGCATCCCACAAATTAGATTTGCAGGTTCTTTCTTATGAATCCCCTGGTCAAACTGCTGGAAGAAAGAATTACATCCTTTATCCGTAAAACTTTTGCTTTGCAGTTTTGAATATTATAGATTTGAAAGGATTTGAATGATATCTACACATTCCTCTATTAATACATAGATAACAGTTTCCTTAGTTTATAAAATAAATAAATAAATAAATAAAAGTGATTCTAAGTTCCATTTTACTGCATTGGTTCATTATTATTATTTTTGTTGTTGTTGTTAATATTATTATTTTACTATTGTTTTTATTATTGTTATTGCTGCTATCACTATTATTACTGTTATACTATCATTACTATTATTTATATTTACGTCAGTTGAATCCTGTTTCAGGAGTGAGTACCTGAAGAGTAATAGGCTTCTCAGGCCAAGAAGTTTCCAATTAACTTTAATGCTACTTTATAGTTTTTCCCTATTTTTGACCATCTTGTTCCAGTTCTTTACATAAGGCAAACTATCCCCACTTGCTGTGCTTCTCTTGGCAGCTGGCTTACATAAGTCATAGCTTTTATAGAATCCCATAAATAGCCTGACATGGTTTTCATATGCCTTATCTTCCACACACACACGCCAAAAAAAATCCTTTCTTTTAGAGCGATCTCTGCTTCTGAACATAAGGATTATCTCTACTCCACTTTTGCAGGAACCTGGTTGATCTTTTTTGGATTCTGTCATTAATCCCAGCAGGAAGAGGAATTCTTCTGCAGTCATTTGGTTCTAGTATTCACTGGGTCACATGGCACTGTCTGCATGTGTGCATTAGGCGGTACACAGAACTAGATAAACTGGATGACTCTGCGGGGTTTAGTAGATCAATTGGCATTCTCATTTGGGACAGCAGTTGATATCCTAATGAGAATAACAACACTCATAATTAGAAGTCTACAAAATCTTCTAAAATAATCACTTAAATTTAAAATGTAAATGTGGCTATAATTAATTAGTCTATTTAGAATAAACCTTTCTAATTAACAAATGTAAATTGAGAATTTTCTGTAGATTTCATAAGGACAAAAGTGTTTCTCATGGGAGCTGAAAGGAGGCACATTTCCTTGTGAATGCTTATTAGGCTCTGGTGGCTCACACCTCGGCAGAAGCCTATGGCAGTAGGAAGAACTCTCCATTAGATGGTCATACTACAGTCATAGAGATTTTCTTAACATCTCTAATACAAAATCCTTTTTTTTTTTTTTTTTTTTAGGGATGTTTCATCCAAGGATAATGTTTTTCAAAAGTTAAAAACCATCATCCCCAAACCTGAAATCCCCAGTAAAGATACAACAAAGATCCTGAAGTAATACTGTGTTGAATTCTGATCAGACAAGATGACTAGCCATCACTTGTCTGCCAAAGTCAGTTAACTGTTTATGAAAGACAAAAATTAAAAAAAAATAAAATAAAAAAAACCTAGAAAATCTAAAATTTTGAAATCTGATTTAATTACAGATCAGGTTCACACAGAGAACAAAAGTTAACACACTCAAGTAATTTTGGTAGTTAGTGCATACCAGAATCATGAATTTCAATTTGGAGTTTCATAGAACTCTGTATTTATTTTTCTATTTAATCACAACGTATCAGAATTACTGAGTCAGCCTGTTACCATTTTCCATCCCAACATGGGAAATCTGAATCTGCAGACTGCCAAGGCATACACTGCATTGCTGAAAAGTAGGGTAAATTAGTCTGTGCAGAGTTCCATGCTGCCAAGGCATTAGGTATTTTCAGACCATGAGACTACAGCTCTGTGTCTGTGTATGGAGTACTTAGTAGAGTCAACATTCAACTTTTTGTTTTACATACAGTCATCTGAATAGCTTTCCAGACTCCTCTAACTGTGGCTTAATCCCAACTGACCATAACAAGTTTAGCTATCTGTCATTGTATAGATATACCTTGTAGATACCTAAAAGAGTCTAAATGTAGATGTCAAAATCTGCACTGAAATACATCTGAAACATCTTTCTCCTGCTGTTTAATAATCAATATGAGTACACTGTTCTGAAGTGCAGCTGTTCATGTGAAAAAAACTTAGGTAGAAAGAGGAAACAAGGTAAGAAAGGAGAGAAGGAGGAAGAAAGGGAGGGAGAAAGGGAGAGAAGGAGGGAGAAAAAGGAGGGCAGGAAGAATGCCAACAACAACAACAAGAACAAAACAAAACAAAACAAAACAAAAAAAACACACAGTAATATTAAGCTTATGTGCTATTTTTATTGACAATACTATTTTATTGGACTTGGCATGTGTTTTTGAATAATAAATACATTTCTTTGTTCATTTGAGTTAGGCAGCCAGCTGCCTTTCAGAAGGCAATTATTACCAGTTGTTACTGGCCAGGATCAAACTAAAATTGTGCTATAGAGATAATGGTACATCTCCCATCATCATTACTTTTAATTCTGGCATGCTGGTCCATTAATTAATATACAGCTTTTAAAGTTTTATCATCTTAGTATTTCAAATATGGTATAATAAACATACATCGCAGGTAGAAAGTTCAAAAAATGTAAATGAGAGGATCTTTCATTGAAGAAAAACTTTGGTTATGGGTCTTGTTTTAGCTCTCTGAAGCAGATGAACATTTTTCATGTTTTCTTGTGCAATGGTTAACATACTGTGATATTTTCTGATGTCATGTTATTCAACAGGAGAGGTTTTTCTCCAGTGATTGAATGCTATTGCAGGTGTCTTAGTGTTAATTCATTAAAAGTAAGTCACAAAATAGAAAATATTACTTGTATTTTTAATATTGCTTAATTGTGACTTCAGCAGTATAAGAAATTTAGTGGCTAGAACATATTAGAAGTAAAATTTCTGTATGTCTGCAACATCAAAAATTCCCATGTGAAAAGCAAAGATTAATTGTACAGTATTTACACCTTTTCATTGATAACTAACACCATAAAACTGTACAAATTGCAATTTGTTTCTTTTTCCCAGAATCCCATTGGCTTTTAAGGGATGTTCCTCAATTAGTTGAACTGTGTTTCCTCTTGCTTGCTAAGCACTTTTGGTCAAACAAGGAATGGCAGAGGTCCACAATTAGATCAAAAGATCAATCCTAATGTACCATTTTCTCCTCACCCTCCTGCTTTAATAAAGTGGCTGCAGTTCTCCAGGGGACAACTCAAAATCCAAGTACTGATATTTCTAAATTAGCTGACTCTGTGACCTTGCTAGTAATTGCGTTAGTTTATCAATGTTCAACACAATTTATTACTCTCCAATATGTACCAAAGCGTTTATCTCTCAACACTAACAATATTAAAAATCTAAACTATCTGTTGAGAAACAAAGGACTATTCAATAATGAAAATGCATAATACAATGGACAACACTGCACTGATGGGTAACAGCATTAATCTAGTAACAAATCATAAATGAGATAAGGAAAGAATGTTTATGTTGTATTGCATTTAAGTCACTTTTTAAATTTCCAGGAGCAGATAATTTAAATAAAACCTTTCTTTCTTTATTTTTTTCTTGTCTTTTAAAACCAGGAATGAACTACAGCTTTTATATATCACTGAACATATTACCAAAGCGCCAATGAGAAAAATGAAGACTGATAAAACCTTATCTAAGCATTTAAAAGTCATTTGGACACATTGATCAAAACTCACTCTGAAATTAAACATATTAAATTTAGATGGAGGAAAAAAGGCATTAAGTTGATGGAACCCAATTTTTGTATGAAGCAAACAAATGGCATCATTTCACCAACCTTCTCATCTTGATCACATTGCTATGCATTATTTAAAATATGCACTTGATTTGGGTAGTTAATAAGCTATCTGTAAACTTGGAGTAAATTTGATTGTGGGCAGTGCTCTTCTAGCTCGTACATGAGGATTATTGATTTGTTTTTACTTGTGTAAGATGTGAGTTTGTGGCATGGTGCCACCAGCCATGAATCAGTGTAACTATCTCTGTTCATGGTGAGATAAGAATGATAAAGAGCAGAAATGCACAGAGGATATGTGATATTTTAAATGATTCCGTTTACTTAGAGCTGTCAGCAGCTCAGCAATTTTTTGCCAGCAGAAGACATACATGATTTTGCTGTTCTGGATATTGAATCTCCTTGAGCACTTCAAATGAATCCCCAGATCAAATGGAAGAAAACTGCTAAAATTTGCCCAAACACACAGTTTTATAAAAAGTGGAATCAGCCAAAACCTACTTAGTTTTCTAATTTTCTTCTTAATTCTTCCCGAAATAAGTCATCTTCATTTACTTTGATAAGTAAAGACTAGTACTTTGTATTTTTATGCTCACTAGGGTTATGCCTGCCTTAGAAAAAGGGTGGCACAATAGGTTCAGATCAACAGTGAAAAACTATTTCAGGTTGCCACCTGCATTAACATCCAGTCTGTGGCATTTTGGGTGGAGAATTACTCTACATAGCTCTGATCACATCCTGGGTGCTGCCCATCAAAGAATGTCAGGTATTTCCTGAAGAACACCTAGAGATTCAATACTATCTGAAAAGTATTCAGTTTTTCAGGGGCCACACTGCAATGCAAAAGACAGCAGTGCAAGTGGGGGTGACCAGGGAATTCAATTCAACATACCTTCCTGATCTGTCCTAAAATTTAAATGGCAGTAAACACAGCCTATTAAACCCCATAATAGTTGACTTTATAGTATTACCATGAAATCCTTCAAATCCACTTTAAATGAAAATAGTTACCCATGTCATGTATATTTTGTCAAGAACACAGAGGTTTTTTACAGCCTTCCTAATATTACAGACTCAATGTCTGAAGAATGTTTTAAAACTGGCATTTCAGTCATTTATTGTTTATCAGACTGACGTCCAGGTTCTCAGAATGAGAATAGTGTTTCTCCATATTCACTTGATTATGCATTTTCCCTTTTCTGCAGGAAATCTCAAGGAGAAAAGAGTTACAAGGAGCATGGATGGACATATATCCTAGTTCTAAACTTCACTGTCAACTCAGATCTGAATCCACTTCCAAAATAGTTAGAAATATGTAGGACGTAGTTGGTAAAAGTGAAATAAACATTAAATTAACAAGGTTTCTAAGATGGACAGAGTGAACTGAACTCCAGAGATGCTGATTTTCCTTCACTGACTGTGTCAGGAGCCTTCCTGACCAGTTTAGATATCAATGAACAGATTTTAAATAGTGAGATGAACTCTATACTCTGGGGAAGTAGAAGAACCTTCAACACAAGTTTATTTATTCCTGTCTCCACTGTGTTGCCTGGGAGTTATTTGTGAATATCAGTTAAAATACATGTTATTGTTTCTTCATACTATTGTAAAGAAGGAATTTATCATGAAGAGTTTATTACACAAATAAAATTTGTGTAATATTGAATTTCAATGTGCTTCAATATATTGTTTTATATGTATGCCAGGGAAAAAATTTATTTTTCCTCAGAATAATCTTATGCATGTATCTTCCTTCTGTGATTGAAAATGATTTTAGTCTAGAAATCCAGCATTTCACCATGTGGCACACCACTGTCTTTGTGCATGATCTTTTCCTGCTGCATTGTGTTACTCTGACTTAAGATCAGTGGTTTTCTCCATTCTGTGTGGAGTCTGTTGGTCACATTAGGTTACTGCAACTGGATATAATAGGACTTGACACATCTGAGACACAAGATACATTTGAGAAACACACAGAATGCAGGAATAAATCTCCCTATAAACATTTGCTTTCCTGTATAAATGAAGTGACTGAGAGTTTTTGTTTGTTTGTTTTTGTTTTTGAGATAAAATCTCTTTCTCTCTCTCTCTCTCTCTCTTTAGTTTATTATTTACTTGCATTGCCATATTTAGTGATATGGAACCAGGACCCCTATATACCAACGCCAACATGAACAAAACAAAAGTATACATTGTGTAACTTACACCTCTGGTCAAGATTAATACTTAAGATTCATTGCACTAAACTTTAGGCAAACAGATGAAGTGCCTGAGTTTCTAAATGATTCCTGTCAAAAAGAGATAAATCATCTCCAGAGAACAGCTATGACCTATTCTACCTTTTTCTATTAATAACAGAAACAGATGTGCAAGCACTCTAGAAAACTCTTCATTTACACTTGAGAAAGCCAATTCCTTTGTTCCTAAGGCTGAGAAGATGTCAGCAGAAGTGGCCTTTGAAAATAGATGTGTGCCAGTTCTCCTTCAGGCTAACTTGAAGAACTCAGTGTGCTTTTTGGGTTCCGTAGTGTTTGTGGCCTGCTATATAACAGCTGTAATGTTCTGAGGGATACCCTCAGGGTCACATAATCTCTTAATGCATCTAGCTGGTTTTGATGGTAAGGAAATGACTAGAAAGTATGGAAAGATCAGAGTAGTTCTTGACTGACATAGACTGTACATGGAAGTTGTGACATCTCTGTCACAGAGATTTTAAAAAGCAAGTTAGACTGTTGAGGTGGATTAGGTAAAATAATCCAGGCCTGTCTTCAGTCATGACAGTGGACCTATAAATATATTGACTCACCATGCCAGAATTTGTTTTACCTGCTGCCTACTTCTTATTAATAGAAAATAAACTTCAGCGTGGGTAATATAAAGCCTTAACTTGGCTTTTTATTTTATTTGTGTATGTGTAAAAGAGATAGGGAGATAAGTAAACTTATGTGGAAGTATGAAAGCAATTTTGTTATTCTGGGAAAAATTAAACCTATGTGGATGTATGAAAGCAATTTTGTTATTATGCTTACACAGAAATTCAAGTACGCGGTGTAGGTAGATTTATATTGTTATGCTCTTACCCAAAGGTCAGATAACACAGAATTTTGTGTTGCACTGCTGAGAGTTAACTGCTTCTGGAGCTAAACTGAATACCCACCCCATACAGCATTTTCCCTTAGATCTTCTTTGGACTTATGTGGTGTCCATGGGGTCCTTACTTATAATTATCTTCTTTGTATATTTTTATTATTTTATTTTATTTTTCAATTAAAAGTTTCAGAAGAAGTGTGGAACTGCATGCCCTGGGACTGTGGCGGGGTGTGAGACAGTGTGAGACGCCTTGGATTGCAAAATCTGTTGGGTTAATTCTGGAGGACTGCATGGGGAGAAAAAAGGCAAGCCTGCTGCATATTGACTCTTTGGAGCTCTCCCTGGAGTCAAGCTGTCAACCAGACTTGACAGATTTTTTCCTGGAAGAGAGCGCCTTTGTCATGAAGAATCCACAACAGGGTCAGGGAACAAGTTAACTGTTAAAATGTGTGGCCACGGACCCACTCCCCGAGGTCACTTCATGGTCCTCTATTAAAGTATTTTGAGACTCCACATAATAGCACCAGATTCTGACAGTTCTGTTCCCTTATGCTCCTGCCGGCAGTTCTTTGACCAGGAAAGGAACAGATTTCCATGTCCCCTACGGACAAAACAAAAACTTAGCCCCACAAATCTTTTATAAAAGTGTACCCTGTGTTGATTTGGTAATTATAAATATTACTTCATCTCAAAGCTGAAATTTTGGAAGAAAAACCTAAGGCTATTCATGAAGGCTAGTGGTAGCCTATGGCTACTTTATTCATTCACTCCTGTACTCCTCAAGAGATCTCTTTGAAGGCAATACAGAAATGGAACTGAGATATTCTTGTGTCCCTTCTGCATTTTCTCCCTTCCACTTTGCATGACTGGGAGAGGTCTGGTAGTTCCTAGCAGATGGAAGAGAAGACAGATAATGTTCGTTGTGACCCCGGAGAGCACTTCAGTCACAGGTCAATGGATTAGGGGGTATTATGTACTGCGTGTCACTTCCTAATCAGATATCATTCTTCTGTGTTTTCCTCTGGTTCTTGTGTGCAAGAATTGCAAAGAAGTTATTTTATTATCTTCCACTCATGTCAGATACATTACATGTGGCTCACCGAGACCTGAAAGTATTTCATATTCCACAGGTGGAGTTGCTGAGAGCAGGTAGTGGGGACTCCCATGGAATCAATAACAGTTTTACAGCTGACTGCACTTGAAAAAGAACTCAAGCCAAAGCTCAGTGCTTCAGAAAATCATACCCTACATATTTAAATGCCTCCTCTCTCACTTCATGAGCTTGATTTTCATAACAGTTTTCCTTCTTCCTCTGGGAACACACTATCTACTACCTCCATGAAATATTATTACAAACGAATTTAAAAAATAATGATGCCTGTGTTCTTTTATCACCAATTCTGATATCTCTTGAAGTCTGAGTTGTCTCATAATTTTGTGTCTTGTCATTGGTTTATTTCTTTACTCCCCTGAGTGTATAAAGGTATATGTTAATATAATGAACTTCAATCTTAGGAGTGCTTACTACTGAGCTCTATGGAAATAAAACCAATATTCAATCATAATGAATTGAATATTTAAGAAATATTCTTAATACACTAAAATATTAGTATTGCAGTACCCATTTGCATGGCTTAGAGCACCACACCAGAAGTATAAAAACATTCAGAATTATTTTTCTTCTTATGTAAATAAAAGTACCATGATGTCATGTTAGTGGTATTAATATTGGCTGAAAGCAGTGTTATGTTTTTTTTTTTTTTTTTTTTTTTTTTTTTTTTTTTTTGTGTTAATTGATAAATAGCTAAACTTAGTTCAGGTATATTTGCATTTCTTCCATCCCCCAGAAAATATTATGCCATAGCCCTTAAGTTTGGTTTATGGGTCTACTGATAGTGAGAACAGCCTGAGCCAAACTGCCTAAGAAATAATGCAGGTAAATGCTCCATGCTTCTGTCTGTTGGAGAATCATAAAAAGAGATTGAAATAGCTAATCTTGACAGGATCTAGGGCAGTACACAAACCTCTCTCCTCTTAACCCTTCTGACAGCTCATGCCTTATGGTTTTTATATTTCAGAGAAGGCTTTTGGTGTGGAGACTACAGCTGTTGCTATTTAACTGAAAAAAAATGGGACACATTTCTTTATATATTTGCTACTTAAAACATTGTTTAATATACTGTGAGAGTGTGGTCCACCGCAGTTGAACCAATCTGAAGTCTGGAAGGCACAACTGAGGAAGGAGAAAAAACAAGTCTTTGATGGTGTGTGAAGGGAGTGTGCTTGCACTCAGGCTCCATGTGCCCACAGCACTCAACCTTCTGTACTATGTTGATGTCTGGAATTTGGCAGCTTAGTGACACAAGATGTAAATTTTTTAGTGAAATGGAAGAGATGAAGTGGAAGAGCTGAAGCCAAACTTCCCTTTTATTCAGCTCAAAGTCACTGTGACAGATGGAAGGGTTCAACCTGAATGACAGCAAAGACAGCTTTGCCTTGTCCCAGGTGTAAACAGGGACTCAGACCTAATGGGTTAAAATCACTGAGGTCTTTGGACTGATCTAGAATAAGGAGGATGTAGTATAGGTTAAGGCAGAGTTTCTTAAACAAAATTAGGCAACATTACACCTTCTGAAATGGAGATGAACATATCTGAGAGGATTCATAGTCTTCTCTATGTCCCAAGAGCAAATCTTGAGATACATACAGGTGAAATAGGAAGATGAAAAGGCCTGAGGTGCCAAGGTTGCTGTCTGAAGATCTATATTTTTATAGTCATTTCTACCTCATTCTTTACTTCATCCAATATTTTCTAGATACTGCTTTTAAATGGAGCCTTCATATGGGAGGTTCACATTTTTATTCATACAAATTCCATTGTGGTTCAAACACTCACCCTAAGAATCTGTTTCCTACTTCTTAGTCCAGTGAATATATATATTTATTAAATATGAGGTAAGATAATCTGAAGAAATGAAATTAAAAGTATCTGAGTGCCATACCAGTGCATACAGTGCTTCCTTAGAGAAAGGGTAACTTAAATTAAAATTACTGTTTCAAGTCATAGCAAAAATATGGACTTGATTCCCCCTGAACTGGATAGTATCATTTCACCTTGGTTTTCTTAAAATAAAATAAAAAAAAAATATGATTTTGTGCCTCAGTCAAATTGAGAGATCAGGATTATAAATAAGAAATAGGAATAGATCTCTCTCTTCACCTTAGAATTACGCATTTTTTTTAATTTATTTTTTTATTTTTTAAGGATTGATGCATCCTTTTCTTTGGTATTTCTTCTTTACTGTTTTAGTCCTCTCCTTTTTCATGCACTGACTTCTTTGTATTTCCCCTTTATCTCTTTGTATTTGGAGCAGAATGATCTAAATCAGTAGCATAAATATCAGCAGGTATGTAGGACTATGTAACTCTGTATGTCAGAGTTAGCCCCTACATTATTAAGTAAAAGTATCTTTCTTCAGATTCAAGAAAACATTTAGGAACTAAAATGTTTACTAGGCAAAATGGAGGGATCTCATTCAGAAGAAAAAGAACTTTTCCATCACTGTAGTGATCAAACTTTTTGTAAGCAGTCACTAAACAAGAAATTTCAAATGGAATTACAACTTTTTTTTTTTTTTTTTTTTTTCCCATAGCTGTCCAGTTTCAGCCACTATGCAACAGCAGAAAGGCTAGAAGCTCCCAGTTACTGACAGTCTGACAGTAGGAGTTGTGCTTTAAGCCTATCCAACACTAAAATGCCAAACCCTCAGAAAAAGTGTCTAATATTCATAGAATCATAGAATCATGATGGTTGGAAAAGACCACTAAGATCATCTAGTCCAACAGTTTCCCCCTTCCCCCCCCCCCCCCCCCCCCAATATTGCCCACTAAACCATGTCCCTAAGCACCACATCTAACTTTTCCTTGAACACTCCCAGGGACAGTCACTCCACCACTGTCCTGGGCAACCCATCCCAATACCTAACCACTCCTGAGAAGATATTTCTCCTCATTTCCAATCTGAAGCATGCCTGGCCCAACTTGCGGCCATTCCCTGTAGTCCCATCACTAGTTACCTGTGAGAAGAGGCTGTACTCCAGCTCCCCACACCTTCCTTTCAGTAATTGTAGAGAGCAATAAGGTCTCCCCTGAGCCTCCTCTTCTCCGGACTAAATAATCCTAGTTCCCTCAGCCGCTCCTCATAGGCCTTGTGTCCCAGGTCCTTCACCAGCTTCATTGCCCTTCTTTGTTGCTCCCAAGCCTCAATGTCCTTCTTATAGTGAGGGCACAAAATTGAACACAGTACTCGGGGTGCAGCCTCATCAGAGCAGAGTACAGGGGGATGATCACCTTCCTGGTCCTGCTGGCTACACTATTCCTGATACCATTGCCAGTAGCTATATCTGATGCTATTGGCCTTCTTGGCCACCACGGCACACTGCCAGCTCATGTTCAGGTGAGAGCATCAACCAACACCCCCAGATCCTTTTCTTCTGCACAGCCTTCCAGCCACTGTGTCCCAAGCCTGTAGCATTTTATGGGGTGCTGTGACCAAAGTGCAGGACCTGGCACTTAGCCATGTTGAACCTTATCTCATTGGCCTCTGCCCATCAATCCAACCTGTCCAGGTCCCTCTGCAGGGCCTTTCTACCCTCCAGCAGATCGACACTTCCCCCCAGCTTGGTGCCATCTGCAAGCTTACTGAGGGTGCACTCAATGTTTGTTCATCTCCAATTGGCTTTTTGAAACCAGGAGAAATTTGGACCAAAAGTTCTTCTTGTTTCATAAGTTTTCAGTCTCTGAAATGGGAGCATGACCGTGGATTTTTTCTTGTAAGGACTTTGTGAGGTGACATTTCATTAACATTTGATCATTACAGTCGTGTTAAAGCTGATGGCAGTGATAGCTCTATCTTTAGAAAAGTTCTTGAAACAGTAAGAACAAGTTTTTAAACTTAGTTTCACCCTGTTAGTTTTTCAGCAAAGTTCAGTATCCTTAACATCATTGACTGCACTGTGCTATTGCAGTGTTATGAGGCACTGTAATTTGGCACTGTAGTGTTACCTCAGAGAAGGGTTGTAGATTGTAATTACTTTATGTTTGCTTTTGTGTTTTGACACCACCAGGTGAGAGGTGTCGTTGGTGTGCACAGCATAGCTGTCATTATATATAACTGAACTGAATGTTTGATGAAGTGTGGGGTGGTAGCTGAAAAAAAGATAAAGCAAGCTAAGCATGCAGTCAGACCTTTATACACAGTCCTGATGCAAATGAGGAGGGGCTTTGTTAGTAGATAAGCAGATTGCAGAACTGTTCAATTCCCGAACAGTTTCCAATGAAAGCATTTCATGCTATGCTACTGTAGCATGATGATTTTCATCCTATGGTTTTATTGCTAAAGCTGTGATATTATGTGTGTATATATGTACCCATATAGGCAAACCTCATATAATGAGATTAATAGAAACAACAATAAATATGTTTTCAACAGCATGCAGCTGGCAAAAACTAGGATCATATCTAGGAATGGATTAAGTCTACAAAAATACATTAATTTCTTCAGCATTTATTATTACTATTATTATTATTACTATTATTTCTAATCCTTACTAGACTTCATTCTTTCAGATAAAAACATGCATATCAGCTTTGCAGTTTGATTGCCTTATGGGCATAAAGCTTTGCATATTTACTGCCCATGAATCATACAAGTATGTGAAATCCAGTGAAGATTCAATTTTTCCTGCTAGATGCACCTCTAGCCGTTTAATTAAAATATGTATTATTAATAAAACTAGATTTAAGTCATATTTTTTACAGATATGACTGAAACATTAAGGGCAAATTGTTTCATACTTTCATAGTAATTTGCTTTTAACGTTTTGTGCCTTAATCAAGGTAATCCTAGGATAAGGTTTGTGGTGCTTTTGACTTCATGATGTTTCAGTTACTGAAAACATATTTAAGCATATTTCAAGACAAGGTCACATTTACTTATGAAACAAACTCCAGATTTTTGCTTCAGATGAAAACCTATATACCAGTAAAATGCACTAAAATGTACCTATTTAGAAAACTCTTTTTCTAAACTGATTTCAGTCTTTGTGTTCATCTTCACTAAATAAATATTAGTTTGATGTTTTATTCCAGGCACTGTGAAGCCTTTAGTTGTTGCCGTCGTCCTGTTCACCTAACTGATCTTTCATTAGTTATAAATTTCCCTGGCTGTCCTGTAATCTATGGTATCTAGTAATACTGATAGCTACGGTGCAGCTCATTTACACATACCTGTTGGTATGGGATCAATAATAATGTTTGCTGCATCTTATTCTGTCTCCTATCTAATTTTGCATATGTGTGTCTGCTCCCGAACTTTTGGCTGCAACAAGCTTATTAATTGCTTTTAAGGAGGATTTTCATTTTTTAATTTTAACTCCTGAGCTATCTTATAAGCATAATGAAAGTGTGAACAGTGGGAATTTTAGAGGGTATCTTCCCTGAGAAGGGTGTAAAATATAATTAAAACACATCACTCAATTGTGATAAAAAAATCCAGCTCTGGAAATCCTAGGTACATTTGCTAATCAGAGAGGAAGCAGTGATTAAGGGAATAAGAAAAGAAATAAGAGTGAATAAGAGGAAATTTCTATATTTTGTGTTCAGTTAACTCTTTAGCCTGTTAAAAACAATTTCTGTGGACAAGTCTGTTAGAATCCATGGGCTATGTTTCATCCCATATTACTTAAATTTGCACACATCAGTACGTTTCCTTGGTATTACAGGTGTGCGTAACATTTTGAGAGTCAAAGAAAACCACAGCAAAACCTGTGAGAGGTTTCCAGAGAGCAAACCACAGTTGTGTTGTGAAACCAAACTCCACAGAATGCATGAAAAATATAGAAGATTTTAATTTGATCTCATTTTAGCACCAAGTTTTAATATTATCTAGAAAACAAAAATAAACTTTTGCAGTAAGAATATAGTCAATTTTCAGAAGTCATGTATAAGAAAATAATTTGCATTCTAAATAATGCATTTGTCATACAGTTATATCTACATATATAAAATATAACTAATACTTTTCAGATACTTTTTTTAAATTGATTTTCATGTTTATTTTCTCTTTACGCTGATTATTTAAAGGATATTTTGACAATGCAGGTTACACTAAATACAAATAATATTTATTAGTACAAGTGATAAAGAAAATAAAACATCAAATCACTCCTTTTTATCAAAAGCATGAAATTTGTTGAAATCACAGAATCACAGAATCACAGAGTACAAACCAGAGCAAAATAATATGTTTTGTTTTTGTTTGCTACTTAGTTTTTGAATCTTCAGGGTTCTGATATTCAAACTTGTCTATGTAAATGTGATAACTAGGAGCACATTTATGTTAAAAAAGTAAAGTCTGGATTCCTATCCAATGACTTCTGGAATAGGTGTTTTAAGAAAAACTGTCATGAGAATGAAAATAAAATTGTAAGAATAGCAGCATTGGCCAAACCAGTGCTGTAAACTATTGAACACTTATTTCCATTAAAAAAAAAAAAAAAAAAAAAAAGGTAAATTGATAAAATACTATAAAATTTCAAGCGTCACAGAAGCAAAATGTATTCAGGAGTACTGATTTGATTTGTTACTGGCAAATTGTTCTCAGCTGTAAGGACTAACACAGTAAAAAGGCAAGTGGAAGTCTGGGGAATTTAAAACTGTGGCACAAATTATTCATTATAATAACTGTAATGTATAAATGTTGTATAATAATCCTAATGTATAAAACTATTATATAACTGTTTTTATAATTGTGTGCATTGTTATCCTAATTTTACCAAAATGCATTCAATATATTTAGTCAAAAAACATAATGACATTTCATCAACTGAATGTTTATACTAGTATATAGAGCATCTGCTACATTTACAATATCACCGTACTGCATAAATATAACGAAAAAAAGGTGTTGAAATATATTGTAAAATATATGGTTTAAATTCAGAAAACATTTATATTGTCATATTTGTACCTGTGTTTTGTGACTCTCTCTGTGTTTGAATGGTTAAGTTCTCGTGACTACTAAAGGATACTTAAAATAGATACTGAAAAAGGATACTGAAATTCACTTGCTTAACTTCTTTTGGAAAATTTTAAGATAAATCTATCATAAATTTTCATTTTAGAAATTGGTTCTCATACAGTCTTATAAAGCAAAACTCCTGCTTCATTTTTATATTTATTGTAAAAATAAACAATAAAAAATAGGTCTTTATATATATTTGTATATGTATACTTTGATATAGTTGTTTAGAATAAAGAAACTACATATTCCTCATTCACAATCACATCTAAAAAATCTGTTATCATTTAAGTAGTAATGCATAAATTCAGAATCAGACTATAAACTATTATTGCATATGAATATTTGTGGTATGTTTGAGGACATTGGTTAAACAACAACAACAACAAAAAAAGATGTTAAATTCATGATATACATTGTTCTGTAATGAATTATTCACCCAAGCCTACTTTGTGCCTTATTTGTCATTGTTTGAATTAATGTAAGAACTTAAGACCTTTGGTGAAAAGCAGTAAAAAAAAGCTATTTTCCTGCCAAATGCAGCCCTGAAAATGCAAAGAAGTGAGAAATCAGTGATATCAAAAAGAAATGATGCTATTGCAATCGTACCTATCAGACAATAATTTTTCTTCTGTATTGATTTCTGTACTTGTTTAGAAGAGGTCATATCATATTTCAGGCATCTCTTCAGTTCACATTTTCACATTACTAAATATGCTGAAATATTTTATCTCTTATATTGAGATTTTTCCTTGGCAGTAGAACAGAAAATAAAATGCTATTTTACTAGTTATGAATAAGACAGAATTATAAAGTCAAACTACTGTTGTTTGTAACTTCATGCATCGAATTTGTCTGCTGTTTTAGTTCTGAATTTTTGAAATACTTACATCTTACAATAGATCTTCTATTGTCTAGACTATGGTTGTACTAGATGGCCTTTTCCAATCTAAATGATTCTATGATCCTGCTGTCCAGCGCAAGTGTAATATGTGAGTGATCAGATCCTACATGTGACTATCTGTATCATTCAGCATTCTGCTATATGGAACCTCAGCCAGAAATGAATTATAAAAATGTCCAGTATTCTGATTAAAGCCATGAATACAATTTATTTCACCTTTAGTATGATGGTCAGATTAGCAAACCTGTTTAATTTTTGCTGTTTTCCCCATTAATATTACTACAGTTTTAATGAAAACTCAGGTTTGATGTTTAATTAATGTTTCTATGTTGTCTTTGACCTAACTACATGGGAAAGTGTTATTAAGAGCTACTACATCAAAGAATAACTGAAAATACTACAAAGGCATATATGTGGTGTATAATGACTATTCCTTCTCCAAATATTATTATTTTTTAAATATCTGCTAGTAGCTAAAAAAGAAGGTGAATGATAGTTGGACAGGCAGGCAGACAATCTGTCAAAAGAACTTGGATGGCAGTCATCTAACCAAACACAAACATCTATATATGAATTTCATTCTAGTCTTTCTTAGAGCCAATTGAAAGAAAAAGAAGGCACTTCCAGGGCAAGATTAATTTCATCCTAAAGTAGACATCCTGTTTAGGCCAGACAAGCAGTGCCCTAGAATAAACTATTTAGACAATTCTTTGTAGATTTCTACATTGTAGACAACTAAACCTGTATGGAAATGATATTCTCAGTTCTGTTCTTATAAGACCATATAATCTTTATTTCATTCAATATTTTTGCACATTGTCTTTTACTCTGAAAAATGGAAAATCAGTTTCTCTCACCACAGTCATTCACCTCTGGAAAAACAAGAAAGAATAGCTTCAGAGAAAATCTTTGCTGGACATTGAGAAATGCTTCCTGTTTTGTAAAGGAAGAGTGGATAACTCCCATATCTTTTCTTTTCTTTTATTTTCTTTTCCTTTCTTTTCTTTTCTTTTCTTTTCTTTTCTTTTCTTTTCTTTTCTTTTCTTTTCTTTTCTTTTCTTTTCTTTTCTTTTCTTTTCTTTTCTTTTCTTTTCTTTTCTTTTCTTTTCTTTTCTTTTCTTTTCTTTTCTTTTCTTTTCCTTTCTTTTCCTTTCTTTTCCTTTCTTTTCCTTTCTTTTCCTTTCTTTTCCTTTCTTTTCCTTTCTTTTCCTTTCTTTTCCTTTCTTTTCCTTTCTTTTCCTTTCTTTTCCTTTCTTTTCCTTTCTTTTCCTTTCTTTTCCTTTCTTTTCCTTTCTTTTCCTTTCTTTTCCTTTCTTTTCCTTTCTTTTCCTTTCTTTTCCTTTCTTTTCTTTTCTTTTCTTTTCTTTTCTTTTCTTTTCTTTTCTTTTCTTTTCTTTTCTTTTCTTTTCTTTTCTTTTCTTTTCTTTTCTTTTCTTTTCTTTTCTTTTCTTTTCTTTTCTTTTCTTTTCTTTTCTTTTCTTTTCTTTTCTTTTCTTTTTTCTCTTCTTTTTGTCCCCATAGTTCATTTATCTTTAAGCTATCCTTTGCTTAAAGGACAGGCTGTACTCTGATGCTCCATCACTAAGTAAGCTGGCCAAAAGGATCATATTGTAGGTCACAGGAGTAAAGTGGTATTGGTTATTTGTGTTTAGTAAGTGGAAGGCATTTGCCTGTTGCTAAAGAGGTGTCTTCTGTTTTTACTGATCCCACAATGGTATTGGCAATGAATGCACAAATCAATACACACTGTATTCCTCCTTGTACAGCAGTTTTATTGCACTGCTGGTATTTTTGACCTATGGGAGTGAACTCAGTGCTTTTGGTGGGCCCATAGGGAATGCATATTTGTAAAGTGCTGCACTAATTCACCATGGGAACAACTTTCTGCTCTAACAGAACATACTTTTGGTAAAATCAAAGAGTCTCTGCTCCAAACATCCAAATGGAAAAGAAAACAATTTGTTCTATCAATAGTGGAACTAATGAGTTTATTTTCCTTTGGATTGCTGTGTACCCCATACATTTCTGCTACAATCATCTGTTCATATGATACTCTCACCATAATGCCTTATCTGTCCCTAATATCATGATTATTCTAGAGTACATTGAGTTCCTCGTTGTGCCTGGAGCTCCTCACTTAATTCCTGTGAATTACCTCATAACCCCTGCAGCAGAGCAAAAGATAGTGTCTCTCAGATGTTTATCTGGAACATCTCCTCATTGTTTCTATCTCTCCTTTTCTTCCTCTACCTACTTTACTTGAAATTGGCCGGTAGACTCAGTGAGCATCAGAGGGAAGGGACAGATGGGCAGAGGATGCAGCCACATACACCTCAGCTCCATCAACACTGGAAGACGCAGTGATGACTATTTCTTCTTGCTAAGAGGGATGAGGAATTAGAGCCCCCAAACTGATACTCTTTCAGATCACCTTCTCTAAGCTTAAGAATGAAACATCCCAACAAAGAGGAAGTCAGGCAAAAACACCAGGAGGCCTGCATAAATGAACAAGTTGCTTCTGGCCAAACTCAAACACAAAAAGGAAACCCACAGAGGCTTGATTCTATGGAAATTCTATAGGATGATTCTATGACTGTATATATTGGAATATTCGTCTGGTGCCATCCTCTTTTACCATTCTCTTACACATTGTGCATCTGGCACCTCCCTTATAGTTTGCCTAACCCTGTCCTGCATGCATTTCCATGGATGTAATTAAAATCCACGCAAAATATCTCCTATTGATAAACCTAATCCAATATGACTAGGTATTTAGGACTTAATCATGGAAAATGAGTATTTGATAACTGAAGTGACACTGTGTCCAGAATAAGTACCCTATGAATAAAGATCACTAGAAGCTATTTCAAATCTATGCAAATCATTGTGTGATAATATATTGTAATGAACCACTCAGTTTTGACTGTCCCACGGTTCCCTATAATTAACAGAATTGTGTCTTCTGTTTCGATTCTGACCCTTTTTGATCAATTTCTTTGTGAGTCTGTGTTTGGAATACAGATCTAGTTTTGGGCTGTCCCAGCAAGACAGGAATGTAATGAAGCCTGTTCATAAAGGGTCACCAAACTGATCAGAGCACTGGAACACAGGAGAATTTTAGAGAGTTGTGTTTAAAGATGGCCTTGCTTTGAGAGACAGACTGGACTGTAAGACCTGTAGTGGTACCTTATACACAAATTACTCTATGATCTTCTATGAATGAATGAAGGAAGGAATTAGAGACATCATATATTCCCTTTCTACCTTGTCTTCACCTGCTTCACACCTGCTTTTTAATGGTTTCACCCATTAAAAACATAATAACATAGAACACCCATTAAAAACATAAAAACATAGAACAGCTAAACTCCACCACAAGTGCTCTCTCACTTCCCTCCTCAAAGGGAGATGGCAGGGAGAAAGTATGATGGGAAAGGAAAAGGCTCATAAATTTAGATAAGAATAATTTAATTAAAGGGAAAAGAAACAGGGGGGCTGGGGGAGAGGGGAGAGAGGAAAAAAAAAAGGTTGTGTGTAAGCAGAGGGAGAGAGAAAAAACGATTAATCTCTACTTCCCATCAATGAGCAGTGTTTGTCCATGTCTTGGGAAGCAGGTCCTCAATACATGTAACAGTTGTTCAGGAGGACAGGCATTTTGCTAAAAAAAGCTTCCCCCCCCCCTTTTCCCCACCCCACCCCCTTTTCCCATTTTATTGCTGAGTGTGACACCACATGGTAAGGAATATCCCTTTGGGCAGTTTAGCTCAGCTGCCCTGGTGATGTCCCCTCCCCATCTCTTGCCCACCCCTAGCGTACTGGCTTTGTGGGGGTTGGTGAAAGTCTTGAACTGTAGGGACTGCTCTGGGGAAAGTTAACTCCATCCCAGCCACACTCAGTACTGGACAACATATATCCCCATTCTATCTTGTTTCCTTCTGCTTCAAATAATATCCATCCCCTTCCTTTACAAAGGCAGCTTTTTCCAGTGGAAGTGAATGATCCTGAGAGGCTGGCTAGAAGGCATTGACAGGTGCAGCAAAACTTTTGCCTTCTAACAGTGCCATAGGAGCCCCAAAAAATATGTCAGCTGCTTCTGTGACAGCTGCTTTCCAGATTAAGCCCATAGAGGTGCTATTGACTGTGGTACACTGGCAGCTTCAGAAGCCTAATGGATTACAGCAACAAATCCAGCTGTAAATTTTATCAACTAGATCCAAATGACTTTGTCATAAGAAACCTCCAACCAACTAAGACTGTGTAAAGCAGTAGACAATATAGAAATAAATGAAGTAGAGACATATATATTTCTGTATATTATATAGAATACATACATATATATAATATATGTATTTCAACTCAAGGCCACACAGGTAAGCAGACATATTTGCAATGGCTTAGACTGATGCTAGACAAAACCCTTGCATGGTCATTTGGGAATAAAATATACTGAGCTGATGTTTCAATCTTGCAATGATCATTTAAAAGCAAGAGACAGAAAAGCAGTCAATAAAAGAGGGATAATAACTAAAGCATTTAAACTAAAGACTCTATGCTAGTAGAACTGATAGAAGACTGCAGGACTGTTCAGTATTCTCTGATTAGTTTTACAAGAGAACTGATCTGGTCAAGATGGCCAGGGAGAAATAAGCACATTGAATGCCCTCATATGTCTGCTTCAGCGTGCACTATGGATCATATCAGCTACAGAGTATTTACTAATACCCAGGAACAAATTTTAATTCATTTGAGGGCTAGAAGGAAAGAAAAAAATTATAATCTGAGAACTGGGGGAGGGGGGTTGTTTGTTTGTTTGATTAGGATTTTTGTTTGTTTGTTTTGTTTTTGAAAGGGAAATAGAAGAAAACAGCAGACAACAGTTTATTATTGGTTCAGTTTTTCATAACTTGCTGCATAATGAAGACAATGAAAAGGCAGTAATGGCATTCTGTGAGACAAAAAGACTTACATTGTTGTTATTGAATCCACATTGTGTCGAAGAAAAATTGATGTGCAGTCATCTAAGTGTGAGACAAACTTGTCTGTAATCCCCAAAAGAAAGAAAAAACAGTAATTCCAAGACATGAGGTTTCCGTTCAGTGTCTGGCCACATGTGGTTGAGTAGCATGTGCCTTCAGCAGAGAACTTGAATAGCCCAAACAGCCAGGCAGACTTCCTTTCTGAGGATTTCGCTGTGTTTGATAGGTCTCGACCATCTTTCAGTCACAATTTCTAGACTGCCTGTTCTTCATGACCACAGTTTACAGTATTTCCAGAAGTACATTGTTCCAAGGATGTACCCAGCCCACTTCCATGTGTCACTAATTTGCCAATAGATGGCAGGTTTAAATCTATTATGCACCGCAAACATTGCAACAGGCATGTACCTTTGGACTGAACAGCTGTAGTTATGAAAGCCTTCACTTTTCACTTTTCATTGTTTTTTTTGGTCATGTCTGACATTCATTAGTTTATGATTTCCCCATTACAGATAAGAAATATGTTTGTTCGTTTGTTTGTTTGTTTTTCCTATTATTATTATTATTATTTTTTAATTTCCACAGTGAAAATTCCTGTCCTGTTAAAAGTGTTAATATGAGAATTGATGCCTATAAGGTCATCTGGTCTTCTAATGTCCCTCTAACCCAAGTGTGTGGGAGTTAAATTCTGCAAAGACTTGGAAACGGCTCACTTGCAGAGCGCTTCATATCCATCACAGAACTATTTGGAGCCTTCCCCATTGAATAAGCCCTTATATCCAGTTGTGTCACTGGATATATCACTGCTTTGCAATCCAGAGCAGGATTCACGCTTTCAAAGAGATAAAATTGAATTTCCTACCCAGAAGATTTCATGGGCAATTGCATTTTGAACATATGAATATTCCAACACTTTGCTCTTCCTTTGTTGTCCCCATTAGGAGGCAGTAAACATAAATAATCATAATCATAATAGTTTTAGTTTTATTTTTTTTTTAAGTGTTTTTCAAAGACAAGTGCTGAAAACTGATACTGTACACTGCTATAGCTGAAATACATTGGGGTAATGCCATTTTTAGATGTCTCCCAGCAACAGCTGGACAGCTTTTAAAATAAATAAAGTTGTTTTACAAAGAGGATCTTAACTATAAAATCATAACTTTGTTGTCAGAGGATGGCAAATCCCACTAGCAAATGTCCAGCTTTATGTTTCTTTAATAGTTGGAAATACTGCAAAGCCTGAATTGGGTCAAACTGCTTTTAACCTGGCTGAAAAATCCAAGAATGGGATTGTTCAATTCTATCAATTCTTCATTTCCTATTACCAGAAATCCTGTTTGGGGGTTTCAACATATGAAAGGTAAAAAGATCACAAGGCAACACAGGAGCAGGTAAATATTGACAGATACAAAGCACATAGCAATGTACTACTGAGAGTTAAAACAACTGCCTATGCTGCTTAGGGACTGAGTCAATCCTATGGATGGGAGCTGTCAGGGTAAAACTTTCACTCTTTTCTCATTTTTGCTGTATAAATGTGTTCCTTCTATTAGATTTCTTTATCCCTTTTAGCCTTTCTAAATGACAATTAAGTCTGCCTACCCTATCAATAGCAGGTAATTTATTTGTTTCTACAGCTGAGCCTGACCTTCATTGATTTTATTGGAGTAATTTGCTGGAAATGATTTTTTAATGTTAGATTTATTACAGAGGCACTTCATTGTCCGATAAATGAAGTAAATTGTATTTTAAAACTAGCAAAATGAAAGAACCACTGAAATTTGAATGAGTTTTTTACAGGCATATTAGCTCAAAAGGTCACTTATGCCTCTCTTGAATGGACTCAGTCTGCAAACAAGAAAATTTATTCTGGGATTGTGGGTGCTAACTTCCCAAAAGCATATGCCAGAGCTGCCCCAAAACAGACTTGGCCACTGTGAGCAGCAGTGTTGTAGGGTCTCTGATGTCCACAGTGAGGGATCCTGCTCTCACTGCTCATCTAACTTGTACTATGTGCAGTCTTGTTCTATCCAATGGGGCTGATACTCAATATGAAGAATGATGCTGAAACTGAATTGATTGATGTATTTCTTCATTTATTGCCTGTCTCCCTCAATTTTCAAGCCCCTTGCTTCCTCTGTTTTAACCATTGTAGTGGTTTGACCACTAAGCTGGCAAACAGTGCAAACTGCCCCGGAGAACAGCAAAGTAGAAATTACTACCTCTATCCTTCAAGTACAGTTTAAAGACAGATTATTAGCTGAGTATGACAGAGAAGCAAGTTTCCATTTCATTTAGATGAAAACAACATGATTTTCTATGCTGTGCATTCAAATTTTTAGATGGTTTTGTGTACAAAGAAATGTTGCCATGCCATGATATACCAAGAAAAACCCAAGGTATTTCTTGAGCATCCCTAGAGTCAGACATTAGGGAAGAGTCTACAAAAGCTCCACAGAACTGTTTGTGGCTCCAGTTTCTTCTTCCCTAGTCATGGGTGATGGAGCTGTCCTTACAACCTGTGGTTAGAGGCAGGATGCCTCTTGAAGAAGAGTGTTTTCAAGAGCTTCCTCTGAGGTACAGCAACTCTGTGTGCTCTCAGCACAGGGCTCTGCCTTCAAGATATGATTACAGCCCTGCAGGGAAGACAATGATGCCAAGCAGTATTGTCATATTCTGCAATCCTGCGTAACACCTCTCTCCCCCTGCCATCATTGCATTGTGGAGCTACCAAGACATTTGCTGCCATCAAGTTGTTCCTGCCACTTGAGTAAAATGGGTGCATACACAGCCTTGATATGTTTTGTCTATTTAAGTGACAAGCTCTCCAGTACATGGATTATCTCCTACTCTGTATCTATGCAGTGCTCAAAACAAGGACATCTTTCAATTTTGGGGGGAGTGCACTACCACAGTATACAATTAATTACAACAGTGAAAATAAGTGCAATTACAGTGACTTACATGAATAGGAAAGGCTGAACCTTTGCTAAATTTACCAATTTTGGTTTACTTGTTTGTTTTTCAAGTTAAATGTATAGTTTCCAGGGCAGATGGCAAAAATTAAACTTGCACAAGCTACACTTGGACACCAAAATAAAAATGTCACAACTATCAAACTCACCATTCATATTGTTAAGAAAAGTCCCTGTTTGGATGCCATTTTGTCAGACAGGGTCTTGAGTGCTCTAACTTCTAATTTTGCTGCAATGGAGAAAGATACCATTAACAGTTTGATGTCCTTTTGCACTGGTGTCTCTGAGATCCTTATGTGGTACTTCAAAAGACAAATCCTCCGCATATCCTGTTACACCTTCTTTATTCACCCACCTCCCAAACCAGTATGGCCCCCTCAAACAGGGAATTGAAACTCAGGTGTTTTACAGAAAGAAACTGAATCTGGAATGCGTTACACCTGAGGGAAATGCAAGAGTTACTGAGAGCTGGTGTTTCTCTGTGCTTTTTCTAAAAATTGTATGAAAAATTAAATCTCAGGTTTCATGTATGAATAAGAGATTCAAATCTCTACTCTTCTCTGTCCGAACAAGGACTGTGAAACAACATCCCAATTGAATGATTTAACCATTGTAGTTGTAAAACTGTCCCTGATCTAGGAAAGGAATGCTGGTTCTTTTTATTTATTTATTTATTTTGAGTGTCTCAGTGCTCTGGATTTGCATGCTTCCGATCTGTCAGTTTAAGTGACTGATACTCACATGCTCCTTTGCATTTCTCCCCAGGTTAGATTGTACATCTTCCTGCTTATTTCTCTTCTGAGGACCTTGAAGAGAGTACTTAACTACCAATGTGTTTCCTATCATGCTGCCTGATCCATAAAACTTTGTTCTGACAGCCTGGTCCTGCCTTGTCTATTGATGTATCTGGAAACAATGTGTGCTCAATACCTTTGAAAATAAGATGACTATAATGTTTCTGACTATAATGAATCTGATTTTAGCCTAACTTGGCATCTAGATAGGAAACTTTTTTTTTTTTTTTTTTTTTTTGGCGTATTCACAGCCAATTCATACCTATATACACATATGCATGAAGAGTAGTTGTGCAATAGGTAGTCCCTTCTACTATTTAAGCTACTTCCACAAAGCATGTCAGTGTCAGTTTATTTCACACTGTGCATTTTTCGAAGATTACACCATAACATGAAGCAAAACTTAAAAATATAAAACCATTGAGAGCGTTGAATACAAAACTTAGAGTGCTTTACTTTTAAATTTCCTAGCTTGTTTCCTGTCTCTGTTTCTGCCACCTTTATTGATATAAGGAATCTATCAACATATTTTTATGGTTGATAAAGAAAGGCTGACCTTTCCTTTGCAGGTACAAATAGGTAGTTCTTCAGAGGCTGTAAATGAATGACAAGATAATTCTATCCATTTAATATTGAAGTGATGTTGATAGTATCATTCTTCTCATGTTTGAAACAGGAAAGTATAGAGACCTTTCTCCCTCACTCTGTTCTGTTTTATGTGATGGATTTTCTCTCTGACTAATCGCTGTCACATTAACCTGCACTATTTCATCCTTCAGAGCTGTCAAGATAATGACGATAATCGAAGTGGCTCATTGTAGGTAAAGGAAATTATATGAGCAAAGTAATATCATAAAACAGTGTTTAAATATTTTAATTTCATTTGTCAGGGCTGCCCCAACACTTCATTACACATATAACCATCTCTCATCAGTGGAATTAGTGCATTATTCATTACTGTTAATTATTTTCACATAATGGCTGCCCTGATATATTTAACCTCCACATTATATCTCAGATAATGGGCCTGTAAAATTGAATTGTGTGAAGAGCGGAGTTCTAAAGCTCATTTGCAGAACATCAAAGAACAAAGAAGAGGAAAAGAATTCTAAATGGGACTTTTCGCCCAGCTGGGGCCAAACATTTGTTTCTGTCTGATTTGCATACAGAAAATAGGTGGTTCAGAAGTGGTTTAATATTGTACATGCTGTCTGCTCCTATTACATAGCCAATTAGAATTTGTTAATGTCCCAAGTGTTTGAGATAACTTACCAGCCAATCTATTGTCTGAATGGCAGTGAGCTGCAAAGTTAACAACAGAGAAAAGTAGACCTTTCTGAAGGACAGACCAGAAAATCATAATAATAAGAATAATAAGGTATCACCTGCAATTAATACTTCTTTTGAAAAACATCTGCATTGTAGAAGCAAATTAACAAAAGCTGCTGCTCAGGAGTAAGAAGATCCAAGTCTGTGAAATTCCAAGTCTGTAGTGCTCTCTTAATTACTTGGTGATCATTGGGCCAAATTTGCTGACGTTGTTTATCATATAGGCTGTGGAAACTAGAGAGGTGGAAAATGCAGCATCCTGGACAATGTAAGTGTATCTACTCTGACAACAGCATGCTGCATTGAGAGACCTAACTCATTCCTACATAAACAACTCATAATATCACCTGGTCATCCTCAGTGGTGCTTTGCTGTGCTGGAGTTGATGTGTCTGCATTGTTTCTTAGGAGGATGGGAAATGTGAGACGCCTTTTCTCTTCTTTGCTAAACACTTTTAATAAACATTCCAATAAAACAAAGCCAGTAAAGGTATGGGACTTAATTTTTGAGGAGCCAGCTGAATTACTAGAAATAATTTCAGCTTTAAGTGTCAGTTTAAAGTTCATTGTATGTCTACTCTAACAACATAAATGTAACAGAATAGTCATATTTTTCCCATTTAGAGTCTTCTCCATTTATTTACAGATTTCACTGGACATGGAAAGACATTGAATTCAAACACTTTATGGAAATAATGTTTTTTCAAACCTACATTTTAAGAGTGAGGTAAGTTCTGAAAAACAAAAAGTGAACAAAACAAACACACACAAAAATGGACATTTGAAACAGATTGTGGGAATTTTCTTCAAACTCAGGGTGTTTGTGAAATTCAGTCTGAGTTCTCACATAGCAATTTCCATGCATGTTTTTACCTCTGTCAAAAATTTTTAAGGCAACAGCCCTTCTGAAATTCATGTGTAAGACATACCTAATATTTTGTTTCATGCCTATAATTAATTTTATATTTATATATATATATTTTAAATCCCTTCAGACCTCTTTCTTCACTGTTACAGGATAACTTATAGTTGGTGGTGGGACTATGATCTCAGAGGTGACTTAGCCAATCAGAAGTCAGGAAATGTTTAATGACTAACAATACAATTCACTTGAGGTCATTAGCATACTTTAGTCCTATTGGCTAAAAAGTCATATTTCACAGGAATAATAAATGTCTTTTTGCTAAGTGGCAGTAGGTTTTTGGCCATATCATTAAATATTTATACAACATATACATAAATCTTCCTCCACTTGGCATCATCTGGGATTCATTTGGAAGAGACCCATTTATTTCACTTTGTAATGTTTTAAGTTTGTTGCAGGCTTCAGGTTCAGCCTCCAAACTCTAGATATGGAGTAGTTAGAAAGAAAAGGATGTATGTGGCTACATTTGAATGAACCTGGTTTAGAGAAATCTTCTGTCCTTAATCTGTCTATTCTTAAAGCATATTTTGTAAGGTTTCATACATGGCCTTTTTGCCCTCTAAGCAGTACTTTTTATTATTATTATTATTTTTTTTTTTTTTTTATGAAAGCTGTGGGAACAAAATCTGCTGTTATTCTCTGCTCTCTAATTTTTTTTTTTTCATCTGTAAGTTATTTTCAGGTAACCATGAAATATGGATAAGAAGAGAGACTAGAGAGACCACTAAATGAGTGAAGCAATTTCTCTATATCTAAATACTGAATAAAGACTTCAGTGAAAGGTGTGTGAAAAATTCAATCTACTCACAGACATTCAAGTACTCCCAAATAGATTCCTATTGATATGGGCAATCTGTCTTCCTACTTCTGCCTGATCAGAAGTTGTTTCTCTCCTGAAGCAGCTACTACTAGGGATTAAATTTGTTTAGTATATCAGTTTTACTCCAACAACAACAACAAAAATAAAAAAAGGTCATATTAGATATTATGGAAGACCTCTCTGTTACTCTGTCTCAGCTCCATAATTATTATGGTTTTGATATGTTGACAGCCTCAAGTATGTTTCTTCTAATAACTTGAGATGACATTGTTTTAGAAATATCCTTCATCTAAAATAAGTTGCTTATAGAAAAGATCCACAGTTTTACAATGGACTTTCACTTGAATGTAGTTAATTGTTCTTACTATTCTGAAAGAACGAATCATACTTGCAAAATATTAATAGGTAGTATAAGCTGCCTCATACTTTCAGAATATTAAGGATTATGTCACAGAATCACAGAATGGTTTAGGTTGGAAGTGACCTCTGGAGGTCATCTGGTCCAACCTCCCTGCTAAAACAAGAATACTCAGAGGAGCTTGGCCATGACTATGTCTTTTGGAGATCTTCACAGATGGACACTTCACACCTTCACTGGGCAACCTATTCAAGTGCTTCATTACCCTCACAGTAAAGTGCTTCCTGCTGTTCAGAGGGAATCTCTTGTGTCCCAGTTTGTGCCTGTTGCTTGTTCTGTCACTGGGCACCACCGATAGCCTGGCTCTTTGCAACCTCCCTTCAGGCATTTGTACATATTGATAAGATCCTTGCTCAGCCTCCTCTTCTCCACACTTAACAGCCCCAGCTCTCTCAGCCTCTCCTCATTGGATAAATGCTCCAGTCCCTTGATCATATTGGTAGCCCTCTGTTGGGCTCTTTCTAGTATGTCCATATCTCTCTTGCACTGGGGAGCCCAGAACTGTACACAGGACTCCGGATGTAGCCTCACCAATGCCGAATAGAGAGGAAGGATCACTTCTTTTGAACTGCTGGCAGTACTTTTCCTAATGCAACCTAGAATACCACTAAACCTCTTTGTGGCAAGGGCACATTGCTGAATCATGTACAACTTGGTGTCTACCAGGACTCTTAGGTCCTTTTCTGCCAGCCTGTTTTCCAGTAGGGTGGCCCTAACAAGTACTGATGCCTGGGTTGTTCCTCCCTATGTGCAGGACTCTACACTTCTCCTTATTAAACTTCATGAGTTTTTTTGTCAGCCCACCTCCCCAACCTGTTAAGGTCTCCCTGGATTGCATCACAGACATCTGGTGAGTCAGCCACGCTTCCCCAGCTTTGTGTCATCTGTGAATTTACTGAAGGTACACTCTACCCCATCATCCAGATCATTAATGAAGATATTACACAGGACCAGACACAGTATTGACTGCTCAAGTATTCTACTAGTTACTGGACATCTTGCACTAGAAGACAGGAACTATTGCACAAACTTCTGTTACTCTTTATATAAAGTTGTAGTGGATCAGTTAGGTATTATGAAAATATATGGAATGCTGTATATTTTTTCATAAAATGCTTATGGGAAGCAAATGTCAGAGTAAATTTGAAAGCAAGGTTTGGAGCTGTATTTCAGTAGTGATGAGATATGTCATTTCATGTAGTAGAGATTTTTAAAATAATTTTGAGTAAAACACTTTTTTTTTTTTTTTTTTTTGAGATGGAGAATGCTCAGAATTTTTGCATAAAATTCTAGATCCTCTTTTTAGACTCTATATGTATTGTATATGTATATCTATTCTTTTTCTCATGCATTGCAAGATATGTTTGAAAATACCTCATTTTCTACAATGGTTTATTTGGTTATGAAAATACATGCATGGAATAATTGCATGCATAGTTTCTATAATTGATTTCTTGTATGTCAAATTCTATAGACAATGCTTAGAAGAGTGTGTGTCACAGCATTCTGAAATATCAGAAACAGCAAATCAGAAGTTGAGCTTCATTGGAAGACAAATTCATTTCCTGCTGGAAAATTCAATAACAGAAAAAGGTGTGAGTTTACAAAGAACATAAACTGAGATACTCTTGTGATATAAGATTTTATGAGGAATGAGGATGACAGCGGAAAGCAGGAAATAATAAGACAAAATAAAATATTAATTTGATTCTTGCACTCTAGTTAAGAGATGCTGATTTAGAACAACTTTAAGTAGCAATGAACATAAAACTCAGCTTCTGTACAAGAGAAAAAAAAGTTTACTATTTAATTGATTATTCCCATTTTTATATATGTAGATTGAAAAATGGTTATGATAAGAAGAAAATCTACTCAAATAATGTCAAAGAAAATATTTAACTCCTGCTTTTATGAATGCTGCTTTTGTGAAAATATTGCAGTTTTCATACTTGGTTACCTAAGAATTAAGGCATGTTTACAGAACATCCTATGCGTACTCTGTAAGGGCAGGAAGAAAGATCCAGGGAATTACATGCCAGTCAGTCTGACCTTGGTCTCACAGGAGGTTATGGAGCAGATCATCTTGAGTGCTATCACATGGAACACAGCATGCACTCTGTCACCAAAAAAAAAAAATTAAAAAAAAAATCAAATAATCAAATTATTTACAAACTTATATCTGTTAATTGTTAATTGTAAGGACAATTATCATTACCAGATGTATTCTTTAGAAGGGGGGACAAACTAAATGTGTCAGAGAAGTGAGATGTTTTTTCAAACTTTAAGCTTCAGCAGAATGAAGCACATTTTCATTACAGATTTTTCAAAAGCGAGTTGAAAGAAATCTGTCACCTTCTAACAAAGAGATTACTTCGACTTCAGAAAATGAAAATTGTAGAGAAATTTGTATATGATGCCTTGAAAATGATATAGGAAATAAGCAAATGTCAGGGGGTGGTTGTGCTTTGAAAACTGAAAACCCTCAAGAGGTTTAGAGCCAGAGGTAAACTTGCACCCTCTAAATGTCATATGAAATTAATATATATATGTATATATACATATAGTAACTATCATTTAAAAGACTAGGCAATAATACTTTCAAATTATAGTTTTTATTTTATTTAGGTCCAAATAAATCTTATCAAGTATCAATCTTATCTCCCCACCTTTCTGTTGCAAATTTAGGTAAGTGACAATTTGCCCAACTAAGGGATGATAATTCAGATTGCATTCCTAATTCATATTCAGTTCTCAGATCTTCTTAAACAACATCTCTATAATCTAAGGAATGTGCTGTGCTCTCTGTAGCTATATATACATTCTTCTCGTTACATGCACATCCTACTAACTGCCCAGACAAAAGATGTCCTAAGGCTACCTCTTCAGACAGTGAGGTACTTACTGACAGCTCCGGGCTTTAAGACAAATTAAAGTAAGCCAATTTTTCAGTCTGTAGTTCTAATAAAGTTTCTGGCTTTCAGTTCTGTCAGTGAGTATGAATAAAATTCCCTGACAAGCAAGAAGATAGAATGTTTAGTTTTCTGATGAGAAAGATTTTAAGGTGAAGACCAATACTGCAATTCCTATTCCAGTTCTCATTAGTGAGAATTTCCTGCTGTTAGAAAAGCAGGAACAAAAAGTTTTCAAGCCCTCATTCTCTGTTCTGACTGCCCAACTCCCTTCTCACTACTGTTCTGTGGACTGAGTGCTATTTGCATGTCTGATGAGCACCTAAACATATACTAGGCAATGCTTCAGTCTCTCAGAGTTCAACTAGATGATGTCACTATATACTTGTATTGACCATGTATATTTTATATGTATTATATTACAAAGACTGTGCCTGATTTCTTCAGAGCTTCAAAATACATCATCAAATTGTCCCAGTGATGCACACCCTTATGCCCTCATTTTTTTCAACCCTTGAAAAGTACAGTAACTTTTTTTTTTTTCACAACAGAAAGAATAGAAAGCAGTTTTTCAGAGTGAAGAATGAAATTTCTAATGAGAATATTATCCACCAGTTTAATAAAAAACAGTACAACAGAGCAAAAAACAAATATTAATGTAGAAGTTTAAGTCATTAAATATCTTTTGTTATAATGTTATTAACTAAAAACAAACAAACAAACAAAAAGAAATCATAGAATCATAGAATCATTTAGGTTGGAAAAGACCTTCAAGACCATGAAGTCCAACCATCAACCTGACCTACCAAGTCTCATGACTAAACCATGTCCTTTAGTGACACATCAACATGTCTCTTAAGTATGTAGCTCCAGGGCTGGGGACTCCGCCACCTCCATTGGTCACTCATTCCAATGTTTGACTACCCTCTCTGTGAAGAAATCCTTCCTAATATTCAATCCAAACTCAAGACCTTGTGCAATCTGAGACCATTTCCTTGCATCCTATCACTTGTCACCTGAGAAATGAGACAGACACCTTCCTCAGTTTAACCTCCTTTCAGCTTGTTGCAGAGAGCAAAGAGGTCTCCTCCTAGCCTCCTTCTCTCCACATTAAACAACACCAGCTCCTTCAGACACTTCTCAGTCCTGTTCTGTAGTCCCTACACCAGCTTCATTGCTCTTCTCTGCACACCCTTGAGCAACAAAATATCCTTCTTGTAGTGAGGGGCTGAAACCTGAGCACAGTATTCCAGGTACAGTCTTACCAGTGCTGAGTAGAGAGGGACAATCACTTCCCTGGTCCTGCTGACCACACTATTTCTGCTGCAGGCTCAGATGAGAAGGTGCTCATGAGAAATGAAAAAAGATCAGCTGCAGAAGGTTGTTATTGTCTATGAGGAAGAAAGGAAAATATGTATATAAATGTACACCTAATTTTTATGTAAAATATGAGATCTATGTTCACTAATCATTTTCACATTTTTACCTGCCAAACTTGAAAGGTTGATTTCTTTTTCTTTACAGATTTTTAAAATGCAGATAGTGAGGAAGTATGTGTCTCATGGCTGTGAGAACAAATTATCAGAAGTGGTAAACAAACTCCCTCAGCTATCTGTAAGATACAATTCAGTAACAAGTTTTGCAAACATTTGGTTAGATTGTTTCTGCAATAAGTACATTTCCAGAATTTTATTTTTAAATTCATTATGGGATCCAGAGGAGAAATCATGTGGCTTATTTTTGTATCAGTAAAAGACTGCTCTTTACAAATAATGCTGTCCAACAAAGGGCTGATAAGATGGGCACCCATACTCTAACAGACTACAGATAAATCTGTATTATTTTAGGCTGGGTTACCAGTTTTCTTATGGAGCAAATTTTCCAGTCATGCCTACATATCATGTTTTGCTTCATTCTGTAAAGAAATCTCTGGTCACATTAATTGAGTTCTTTGATGAAACAAAAACATGTTTGAAAGAGGTCTGAGATTAAAAACTGAAACACATGTATTGTGGATGCCAAGGTCTCAGTGATGTTTCAACCTATAAACCTGTTCCTATAGCTCTTGCTAAATCAAAATAGCAGAAGCTGATCTGTCCTGTAGATGTGCACCATAAAGATTTAGGCTTGAATGAAGATCAAACTGTATATTTTGTAGAAAAACAACTTAGATAATTATGGTAGAAATACAGCAGGGTTATTTAGGTCACAGTGTAAAAGACAAGAAACTTCACCTTTCCTTTGTTAACAGCTTTTATGGTAACTTTAATCACTGTTTCTCTGCATTCACCAGCTATGGATCTATATTCTGTATAACTATTTTGATTTCTGCAAACTCTTTCCTCATAACATCTTTTCTGACTGTCCACTAAGCCTCTGCAACAAAGAGTTACAAGTCTCACTGTTGTTTTTTTCTTGTGACAACTCATCCAGTAACAAACAAGTATGTACTTCTAAATATCCATGAAAAATTTTTGCTTATTTATTTCTTCACATATAGCTATTTTAGTAGTTTAAAATGTTTGTAATTGCAATACAAATACACACACATATTAAACTTTAAATTATTTTTACAGACAGCAGGTTAGACCTTAAAAGATTTTGTAAAAATTGCTGGGGAAAACCAAACCAATAAGATATTTTTAAAAAGATTTTATTTTTTATTTTTTATTTTTTCCCCCCCAGAAAATCAGTGTATCTTAGTATTTGGCTTTGTACCTTGGCATAGATTTTTCATGAAGAGAAAAATCCTCCTACCAGTTCCACAGCTGAGGGAGATCCTGGTTTAAGAAAATACCTTATTCAGAAAAGCATCATCTCCATAGCTTTACATGTTTGAAAAAATTAAGGCTGCATTTATACAGTTGATGTCATTAATGATCTCATTTAATAGGGTTAAGACTTCAACAGTCTGTATTACAATATGTCCATAATAACACCTTACATTTATGGAGCTTCATAAATCATTTTTAAGCAAAGTAGACCTGCGTTATTCAAGCTTTACCACGATTGTCAGTGTTGGTAAGATCAGTAAAAGAATCCCTTTTAAAAAGAATCCCTTTTTAAAAGGTAGACCTGTGCTGTGTCAAGAGTTGGACTTGATGATCCTTAAGGGTCCCTTCCAACTCAGGATATTCTATGATTCTATGATTCTATGATTCTATGAATGGTCAATGGAAATGAGATTTGTTGCAATTTGTGTTAATCTAAGAATAAAAGAAGAAAAATGGATTGCATTTCTTTATCAGCTGTGTTTATAATAAATATAAGATTCAGTGAGAGCGATTTCCTCTTTGGAGTGCAGAAGCAGTCTAGCAATATTCCTTCACTTCAGCCTATAGAAGCTTGAATTCATGCGAAAATGAGGTGCATCACATGCACTTGATAAGAGGGTATGATTATTAATTTAAAAGTTCAAAAATAAAAATAATGCTTTAGTTCAAGGTACATAATGTTCCTTGTTTGATTGTCCCATAGAGCTTTGCAATAGTGATTTATTTTCATTACACCTTTTGACCTAAGCATAACCTCTGCCATAAATCATAGCCTGTATGGTTATACTGAGGCCAAGAAAGCTGTTTGACTTGCCCAAAGTCATACATCTGACAAGCAGCAGGAACAAAATTTTGTTTGTCCATCCTGTGCTTTAAATAACATTAAATAGCACTTTTAATCTGGAGTTACATAACACAGGGTCAGTACTTTACCCAAATTTATTGTCTACAGTTAAAGCCAAGCCCATAACCAAGAGTTGGAATTAATTTTCTGGTCAACCAGTCTCTGTAGAAGAAGTATCCTACTTATGTCTAAATGTAAACACCTAGAGAAGCAGACATCCTTAAAGAGAGAACCTGTATATATCTCTTTAAGATAACTTTAAAGAGTTACCTCTATGGTCAAAGAAGTATATTCTTTCAAAGCCTTCCAGAGGGATATTTTGTCTGCTCATGTTAGTAGTCTATACTCATCAGTACCACAGTCACCACAAGCTGCATAGTAGCAAATTATTTTAATAGCTGCTCTAATTGGCCAGGCTTTCTTGTCAGTCTGAAAGTGAAGCTTTGATTCATAGACTACAGAGAATCATCATTTCCTCACACCATGACTTCAACTAGGGGTTCATGCTCTCTCTGACAAGAGAAGTACCAGGCAAGATTTTTTTTTTTTAACCCCTTATTGCTACTAACCATATCAATTGAGATTAGATGTGCTGACATTACACAGTAGCAATATCAAGCAGAATTGCATGTATGAACAACTCTTTTAGAATTGACTCCCTGTTAGGCGTGAAATGCCTGTATTCGCTGAATTGTCATGAGTCTTTCAGCTGATAGAGCACACAAAAAGGAGGCATGACAATTGTTGGGTTTTGACTGAAATGAAAATTTTAAAATTTGAATGTGAGGACGTTAAATCTTGGACTTCCCTTCCCTTCCCTTCCCTTCCCTTCCCTTCCCTTCCCTTCCCTTCCCTTCCCTTCCCTTCCCTTCCCTTCCCTTCCCTTCCCTTCCCTTCCCTTCCCTTCCCTTCCCTTCCCTTCCCTTCCCTTCCCTTCCCTTCCCTTCCCTTCCCTTCCCTTCCCTTCCCTTCCCTTCCCTTCCCTTTCCCCACCCCCTTTTTTTTTCTTTCTTTTTTTTTTTTTTTTTTTTTTTTCTAGGAATCACATTGACTATGATATACTGAATGGTGAAAGAAAATAAGTTTTCTAACAGCTCAGTTTTGTGTATGTCTCTGCAGGACTTTGTATTTCAGCCTTTGTACAGCCACATGATTTCTCTGTATTTCAACATTTATTTCACTGGGTAGCCTTTGAGTGCTTTTAGGTTTAAATTTAAGTGTTTACATAGTTAATGTGATATAGAAACCAATATATTATAAAAACAAGTGTTTTTTTTTTAAGTTTTCCTACCAAAATTTTGATAAAGTGGTACTTTATCATAAATATAATAATATAATACAATATAGTACTGATATATAATATAATAATAATAATATAAAATGTTAAATGTCCTTATCAGCTTCTGTTACATGGGATGTTTAATAGGTAAATTGATCAAGTTTATCCACACACAAACACAGACTTCTGGATTATCTCAGGATTGCCTGTTGCCCTGTGGGAACAGGAAATATGGCATACTTCTGGGTCCATGCCCCACACCACAAATATCATTTATTCATCTCCTAGCTATGGTGGTTACTGATTTTTGACGTGTTTTGGAAGAAAGATTGCATAGACTCATGGAGCTAAACAGGCTAGTGGGAAAGAATCTGGTTCCTGGGCTAGGACATGACACTCCTTTATGTGGAGTGATGTCTTCCAAGCAAGGGTTTCTCTTTGCTTTCTCTTTTGTGTTTTCCATGGCACAAAGGGGAAAACTGATTGAAGGTGAAAACAGGCAAGTGTGCAGGCTTGGTACGAGTTTTATACTGAGAACTCACCTGTGTGGACAGAATGACCATATTGTGTAAGAGTGGACCTTTCTGCTAGTTCCCTGAGGAGACCCCAGCAGCATAGTGCTTCCAGACCAGAAATCCCTCTGTCTAATGCATGGTCACCCTCTGCCCATGAGGGGATTTTTGCAAGGTTCTCTCAAACTTTAACTTCATCTTCACTTCTGGGGAGGTCTGAAATTGGAAGAAAATTATTTGCTTATTCATGCAAACTCATCTTGCCGAGGCGATCAGCTTCAGGGCAGATGTGTTCTGCAGTGGAGCGGGGGATTGAGACATGCAGGGCTTTTTTTTCAGCATCGAGGCCACTCGAAGCAGCTGAGGGAGACGCCAGGACCCGGCAGCCCTCATGAGGGAGGCTGACAAGGTGCAGGTGGAGCCAGCAGCGCCCCCTCCCTGGCCATTCAAAAGCAGCCCCTAGGGAGTGCGAGCGACCAGGAGCACGGAGAGCAGGACAGATGAACAGGGTGTGGCGCATCAGAAGGGGGTGGCGCAGCAGTTTGCATGGGCAGGGAGGGCCCCTCGCCACTCTCTTGCAGCAGTCTTTCCCTTCAGTACTGGTGCTGGTAGCCTGCTTGCAAGAAACCTGGCCATGGTATCAACCAGGCAGACAACCATGGCCTCTGCATCTCTTGCGGCCTCTCCAGCCGCAGTCACTGACGTGGCTACTCAGACGGAGGGCTTGGGGAAACACACCGCTGTCCAGGTCTTGGGCTGCAGGGTGTGCCCGAGTCTTCTATCCATATCTGACAGCAGCAGCGAGGGGTATACCTGTGGGAGGTGTGCCCAGGTTGAAGAGCTGCTCAAACAGGTAGCGGGGCTTCAGGAGGAGGTGAGCAAGCTCAGGAGCATCAGGGAGTCAGAGAGGGAAATTGACTGGTGGAGGTGTACTCTACCCTCTCTGAGACAGACTCAGGAGCCAGCCGCAGCACAGGTGCCTCCTGCTGCGCAGAAGACAAAAGTGCTCTCATCCCACCTGACAGTAAAAGGGGACCTAAGCCACAGGGGGGAATGGAGGCAGGTTCCTGTTTGGGGTGGTAGGCGAGCCTTGTCCCTGCCCACCTCACTTTCTCATCTACCCTTATGTAAAAGGTATGAGGCTCTAGAACACCATAGTCAGAACAATCATAGAATCATAGAATATCCTGAGTTGGAAGGGACCCTTAAGGATCATCAAGTCCAACTCTTGACACCGCACAGGTCTACCCAAAAGTTCAGACCATGTGACTAAGTGCACAGTCCAATCTCTTCTTAAATTCAGACAGGCTCGGTGCAGTGACCACTTCCCTGGGGAGCCTGTTCCAGTGTGCAACCACCCTCTCTGTGAAGAACCCCCTCCTGACGTCCAGCCTAAATTTCCCCTGCCTCAGCTTAACCCCGTTCCCGCGGGTCCTGTCACTAGTGTTAATGGAGAAAAGGTCTCCTGCCTCTCGACACCCCCTTACGAGGAAGTTGTAGACTGTGATGAGGTCTCCCCTCAGCCTCCTCTTCTCCAGGCTGAACAGGCCCAGTGACCTCAGCCGTTCCTCGTACGTCTTCCCCTCAAGGCCTTTCACCATCTTCGTAGCCCTCCTCTGGACACTTTCCAACAGTTTCATGTCCTTTTTATACTGTGGTGCCCAGAACTGCACACAGTACTCGAGGTGAGGCCGCACCAGCGCAGAGTAGGGCGGGACAATCACCTCCCTTGACCGACTAGCGATGCCGTGCTTGATGCACCCCAGGACACGATTGGCCCTCCTGGCTGCCAGGGCACATTGCTGGCTCATATTCAACTTGCTGTCTACCACGACCCCCAGATCCCTCTCTTCTAGGCTGCTCTCAAGCGTCTCATCGCCCAGTCTGTATCCATGCAGCCAGGGTTGCCCCGTCCCAGGTGCAGGACCCGGCACTTGCTCTTATTGAACTTCATGCGGTTGGTGATCGCCCAGCTCTCCAACCTGTCCAGATCCCTCTGTAAGGCCTTTACGCCCTCAATGAAGTAGACGAAAGCCTGTCCCAGTTGGAGAGGGTGCCTAAAGCAAGGCAACCTACCCTCTGCATTGCTACATCATCTGTCAAGAAAGACAGAAGGGTTATTGTCGTGGGGGACTCCCTTTTGAAAGGGACAGAGGGCTCTATATGCTGACTGGACCCAACCCACAGGGAAGTCTGTTGTCTCCCCGGGACTCGGGTGAGAGACTTAGCTAAAAAAGTCAAGCACCTGGTACAGCCCACCAACTACTACCCGCTACTGGTCTTTCAGGCTGGTAATGACAAGGTAGCAATGAGAAGTCTGAGAGTGATCAAAAGGGACTTTAGGGCTTTGGGGTGACTACTTAAAGGATCAGAGGCACAGGTTGTGTTTGCCTCTGTCCTTCTGATAGGGGGAATTGATGCTGACAAGCAGGCTCACCACAATACCACGTGGCTTTGGGACTGGTGCAACCAGCAGAACTTTGTGTTTTTCGATCATGGGAAGGTCTACGTGACACGAGGCCTGCTGTCACCAGTATGGGATGTGCCTCTCTCAGAGAGGGATAAGGATTTTTGCTCAGGAGTTGTCAGGGCTGATAGATAGGGCTTTAAACTACAGGTGAAGGGGGAAGGGGATAAAACCAGGCACGCTGATGATGAGCTAAGGGATGGTGCACTAGAATCAGAGGGACTGTGTGCCAGTGAGGTTCTTCAGTCAGCTCCACAAGGTGCTGTGTGTAGGGAAGAGCATTTGAAGTGCTTCTACACAAATGCACGCAGTATGAGGAATGGACGAGCTAGAAGTCTTGGCCCAGTCCCACAGCTATGACATCATCGGCATGAGCAAAAGCTGGTGGGATGAGTCCTGTGGCTGGTGTGCTGCAATAGATGGTTACAGGCTCTTCAGGAGGGACAGGCAGGGTAGGTGAGGTGGCAGGGTGGCGATGTATGAGAAGCAGTGGCTGGACTGTTCAAGCTGGGGATGGCAAAGTTGAGAGCCTCTGGGTAAGGATTAAGGGACGAACAAATAAAGGGGATATTGTTGTGGGAATCTGTTACAGACCACCTGGCTAGGATGACAACGTCAATGAATTATTATTTGCAGAACTAAGAGATGCCTTGAGATCAACTCCCCTTGTTCTTATGGGAGATTTCAACTTGCCAGGCGTCAACTGGGATCACCACATGGCTGACACAAGCAAGTCCAGGAGGTTCATAAAGCACCTAGATGATAACTTCTTGGTGCAAGTGCTAAGGGAGCCAACTAGGAAAGGTGCCCTCCTTGATCTGTTGCTGGAGAACAGAGGGGGTCTCGTGGGAGACGTGGCAATTGGCGGCCGTCTCGGTCACAGTGACCACGAAGTGGTTGAGTTTAGAATTTATGGTGACAGAAGGAAAACTGCCACCAAAACTTCAGCCCTGGATATGGGGAAAGCAGACTTCAGGCTGCTCAGGGAAGTAGTCAGCAAGGTCCCCTGGGAAGCTGCTTTTGAAGGCATTGGTGTCCATCAGTACTGGTCAATCTTTAAGCACTGCCTCCTAAAAGCACAAGATCAAGTGATTCCAAAATATCAGAAGGCAGGCAGTCAGGGCTGACCTGGCAGGCCTGGCTGACCAGGGCTCTTCTACTGGAGCTTAGATGGAAAAAGAAAGTGTACAGCTGCTGGAAGGAGGGTCAGGCAACGAAGAAGGAGTATGGGGATGCTGTTTGTGTTTGTAGGGAGAAAATTTGTGAGGCCAAAGCCTAACTAGAGTTGAAGCTGGCCATGTCTGTGAGGGACAATAAAAAAGTTTTTTTTTTTTTTTAGATATGTTAACAGAAAAAGGAGAACCAAAGAAAACATAGATCTGCTACTTGATGGGGAAGGTCTCCTCACAGACAATGACATAGGCAAAGCAGAGATGTTTAATGCCTTCTTCACCTCTGTCTTCAGTGCTGATGATGGGCTTCGGGACCCTGGGTGCCCTGAGCAGGAGGACCATGACAGTGGGAATGACAAACTCCCAACCAACCCCGAACATGTGTGGGATTTGCTGCTCCACCTGGATCCATACAAGTCAATGGATCTGGATGGAATCCATCCCAGGGTGCTTAAAGAGCTGGCTGATGTCATCATGGGACCTCTCTCAATTATTTTTCAACAATCTTGGGAATCTGAAGAGGTCGCAGTACACTGGAAGCTGGCAAATGTTGTGCTAATTTTCAAGAAGGGTAAGAAAGAAGACCCTAGCAATTACAGGCCTGTCAGTCTCACATCAGTGCGTGGTAAAATTATGGAGAAGATGAATCTTGAAGTTATTGAGGCACACCTGGGGGACAATGAAGTCATTGGTCCCAGCCAGTATGGGTTCATGAGGGGTAGATCCTGCCTAAAAAATTTGATTTCCTTTTATGATAAGGTCACCCATCTAGTTGACCAAGGGAAACCAGCTGATGTGATCTTTTTGGACTTCAGCAAGGCTTTTGACACGGTTTCCCATAGGATCCTACTGGACTAAATGTCCAGCATACAACTTAACAAAAACATCATATGATGGGTGAGCAATTGGCTGACAGGCAGGGCTCAAAGGGTTGTGGTTAATGGGGCCACATCTGGCTGGCAGATGGTCACTAGTGGGGTCCCTCAAGGCTCCATTTTAAGGCCAGTCCTCTTCAATGTCTTTATAAATGATTTGGATGTAGGACTAGAAGGTGTTTTGAGCAAATTTGCTGACGATACCAAACTTGGAGGAGTTGTGGACTCTGATGAGGGTGGAAAGGCCTTGCAGAGAGATCTGGATAGATTGGAGATCTGAGCAATCACCAACCACATGAAGTTTAACAAAGGCAAGTGCCGGGTCCTGCACCTGGGACGGGGCAACCCTGGCTATATGAACAGACTGGGCAATAAGACTCTGGAGAGCGGCCCTGAAGAGAGGGATCTGGAGGTTGTGGTTGACAGCAAGTTGAATATGAGCCAGCAGTGTGCCCTGGCAGCCAGGAAGGCCAGCTGTATCCATGCAGCCAGGGTTGCCCCGTCCCAGGTGCAGGACCCGGCACTTGCTCTTATTGAACTTCATGCGGTTGGTGATCGCCCAGCTCTCCAACCTGTCCAGATCCCTCTGTAAGGCCTTTACGCCCTCAATGAAGTAGACGAAAGCCTGTCCCAGTTGGAGAGGGTGCCTAAAGCAAGGCAACCTACCCTCTGCATTGCTACATCATCTGTCAAGAAAGACAGAAGGGTTATTGTCGTGGGGGACTCCCTTTTGAAAGGGACAGAGGGCTCTATATGCTGACTGGACCCAACCCACAGGGAAGTCTGTTGTCTCCCCGGGACTCGGGTGAGAGACTTAGCTAAAAAAGTCAAGCACCTGGTACAGCCCACCAACTACTACCCGCTACTGGTCTTTCAGGCTGGTAATGACAAGGTAGCAATGAGAAGTCTGAGAGTGATCAAAAGGGACTTTAGGGCTTTGGGGTGACTACTTAAAGGATCAGAGGCACAGGTTGTGTTTGCCTCTGTCCTTCTGATAGGGGGAATTGATGCTGACAAGCAGGCTCACCACAATACCACGTGGCTTTGGGACTGGTGCAACCAGCAGAACTTTGTGTTTTTCGATCATGGGAAGGTCTACGTGATGCGAGGCCTGCTGTCACCAGTATGGGATGTGCCTCTCTCAGAGAGGGATAAGGATTTTTGCTCAGGAGTTGTCAGGGCTGATAGATAGGGCTTTAAACTACAGGTGAAGGGGGAAGGGGATAAAACCAGGCACGCTGATGATGAGCTAAGGGATGGTGCACTAGAATCAGAGGGACTGTGTGCCAGTGAGGTTCTTCAGTCAGCTCCACAAGGTGCTGTGTGTAGGGAAGAGCATTTGAAGTATACCACGTGGGGATGCATCAAGCACAGCATTGCTAGTCGGTCGAGGGAGGTGATTGTCCTGCTCTACTCTGTGCTGGTCTGGCCTCACCTCGAGTACTGTGTGCAGTTCTGGGCACCACAGTACAAAAAGGACATTAAACTGTTGGAGAGTGTCCAGAAGATGGTGACAAAGATGGTGAAGGGCCTAGAGGGGAAGACATATGAGGAGCGGCTGAGGGCCTGTTCAGCCTGGAGAAGAGGAGGCTGAGGGGGGACCTCATCGCGGTCTACAAGTTCCTCACAAGGGGGAGTGAAGAGGCAGGTGAAGTATTCTGTGTAAACACCAGTGATAGGACCAGTGGGAATGGTGTTAAACTGACGCAGGGGAAATTTAGGCTGGACATCAGGAAGAGGTTCTTCACAGAGAGGGTGGTTGCACACTGGAACAGGCTCCCCAGGGATGTAGTCACTGCACCAAGCCTGTATGAATTTAAAAAGTGATTGGACTGTGCACTTAGTCACATGGTCTTACCTTCTGGGCAGACCTGTGCAGTGCCTGGAGTTGGACTTGATGATCTTTATTGGTCCTTTCCAACTAGGGATATTCTATGATTCTATGATTCTACATGTATCTGAACTTGGTGGAGATGGTGTATGGGTGTGAGGAAAAAAAGACATCTGACAAAGAAGTTTTTGTCTGCTTGTCAGGGCCTGGTTTGTTTTTAACAGGATTAGCACACTGAAGTATGCTTCTGGTAGATAGAACATCTGGAAAGACAAAGAGGACTGCAGAAATTTATTAATTTGGAGACAGCTCTTTTACCATCCCTAGACAATTCTTTATGCTTGTTGCTATCAGCTTCTTAAAAACAAGAAATAATAATTGAGGTGTCATTGGGCTCAGAGTGCCCTTTAGGTTCACCATTGCTTGGGCTTGAGAAGCATAGACAAATTACCATCCAGATTCTTCTGGTCTAAATATTCCAAGTAAACCTCACAAATGAAAAGGAGTGCCACCATGCTGATGTGAGAATATGGACTTCAGAATAATCTGGGGATTCCTTCTCTAATGACTGGAGTTGTTTGAAGTAGAAGAGCTCTAGAAAGATAGTTTTTGACTCTATTCAGAGATTTGGGAACAAAATGTGCATCAGTTATATAGGTCTCGCTTCAAGATGCAGTGCTGGTAGTGAAGAGTAGGTACGATTTCTCAAGGTCACCTGACCATGCACACATATAGATCAGAGAAACACATCCAAACATCTTTCCCTGAATGTTCTTTTCGGAAAAAATTCTGGAAAGGCTTTGCAGGAGATAATGCCATGACTATTTTTGCTGGGAGTAAGTATCTTGTGCTAGGACTGTCTAAGACAGTTTGGAAATGTAATCCTCAATCCTCACGTACCTATGGTCATGGCAGCTGGGGGAATGGGAAATCCACGGGCAAACTGAAAGACCAGTGCAGCTGTAGCCCATCTGCTGTATGGGGCAGACTGGTTTCTCTGGAAGAAAACATTCAAGGTACCGGTGCAAGAAAAGCAGATTAAGTCTCCCTAGAAAATGAAATTATGTATTTGAGAAGAAGGAACAAATTCAACTTCACCATCACAATGCTTACCAGTTCTGTGCTCGTGTGGTATATATCTATGTATAAGCAAAAAAGTAACTTTATATTTTATATAGATACATGAGTGTGCATATGGTAAAAGTTGCAATGGACAAGTGGGAATTATTCGTTTTCACAGATACACAGAGATATAGATATATGGTAAAATAAAATGTTTCCAAACTGTTCACTGGCTGGAAAGAAGAGAGAGAGAGAAAAATAATATATCTTCTATATATGCTCTATAATATCGGGAAGTGCTCATATTGGAGTGATGAGAGCTATATAAGAAGTGACATTGATAAATAATTAAGGTTTCAGATAAAATGATAGGAATTTGGAATACATTGTTAAAGTCGTTTGGGAACCACTGAACAATTTCAGTGGGTTTCTTCATGTTCACTTACTGTAGCCATCTGTCTGTTGAATGACAGCTCTTCTAGTAAACATAAACTATGTTGCTAGTGCAAAGCTATGTGCTAACAGTGACAGTAAGTATATTCAACAGAAATAAATTGTATTCCCTATCAAGTCATATCACTAATGGCCAAATTATCATTGCAGAGCAAAATTAGCTATTACATTTTAATACTTACATAGTAGTGATCCTTATTTATGTAATTCCTTAGCATTGCTTGGATCTTGAACAATGTAAATGATGCCATGACTATAATGAGAGTATCTTCAAATAAATGATCTACTGAAATTTTTACTTCTTGCTTAAAAAACAGATGGATGAGCTCATCCTGAAAAAGGAAGTATGGAGATAATCCGTATTTTAAAATATCATATATGATATAAAATATCATACATTTTATGGTCTTATTCTATTCATAATTCTATTTGTTTAACTCTTTCACTTGTTTTTAGTAATAACAATATTCACATCCTATGTTCTGGGTTCTTATGAATGTTTATAATTATTAATAAATTATTTGTAGTAAAATTATTTTGGTAAAATATGTTTGACTTCCTTTTCTGAACAACTGGTTTCAAAACAGTTAGTAATTTTACAAAAATGTTTACCTCTAGGAATGAATCTTTTCTTGAAAAAAATACAGTTTCATCAGGAACACAAACTGTGTTCTCTGTGATTTTTGTCATTACTTAAACTACTGCGTGATCAATCACTGATAACACAATATTGTTTCCTCAGATGAAAGTTGTCTTAATTTGCCACATCTTTCTTCTCTGCTGGCAAAATAATCCACTGTGATCTGATATGGTACTGCTCTTCTTATTATTATTACCATTTATTACATTTCCACTGTTTAATTCATACTAATTGTTAGAAAAACAAACAAACAAACAAAACACCTCCATTTGAAACCAGATGCTCATCAAAACCTTGTTCGAAGCCTATTTGGTGAATTTTAGGAAAATGTTAGAAACAATCCTAAAGCTAACTATTACACAGTTCTAACTAATAAATGAATGTGACTGATTCCAGATACCTGTCACACTGCAGGGTCCTATATATACAACATCCAGTGGTGAGCTAGTATTTACCATCTACCTGATACCAATCCCAATACTTCCCACACTGTTTTATAGCTTAATATTCTGTACATTATGGTTCAGATTCTCAAGGGAAACTGAGGTACTCATGTTCCTTTTCAACTGTCTAAATTCAATATGTGAAACACTGGCAAAAATAACACACAGGTCTGATCCTAAAAGTGCTGAAAATCTGGAAATTTCTGTAGCTGGATGTGTACATCTGTCTAATATTGCTATGATGTATTGGCCCCCTTCTCTCAGCCTCTTATCTAGGCCCTCCTGGGAGTCATAAAGTAAGAGCTTGCTTGCATGAAGTGCATAAATAGCCAGCTAAGCCTATGAGCCTTCTCCACACACACTAGAGGGGGATTTTTTTCTGAGTTTTCCCCTTATAACTTCAATGTTAGAATAGTCTTGTAGGATGCAGTCTGCCCTGTTTCAGAAAATGCAGTTGTGTCAGAAAGTAGAATAAGATGGATGTACAGACGAGCAGTTCAGAAACTCAGGTGGAAGGCAGTATTGGTTCCCTCTGTGCATGAAGAAGTGTTTGTTTTATACAAAGTGAAACAGCTTAACAAGAAGACTGAGAGCTTTCTGCCTCAGAATAACTGCTGTTTGCTGATGAGGGCATCCTTCAGCAGGTAGGAAGCCTGGATTAGTGTCCCTCAGGCAGATATGGGGGGGATCTTAATGCAGTGCCATTAATGCTCCAATCACTCAATAGCTGGTCCCAAAGGATATCAAGGAATTTAAGTATCTGAGACTAAGGTATTACGTCTGAGAGGAGAAAGGACACCACCAAGGACTAAGACTTTTTTTTTTTTTTTCTTTCTGGTAGATAGGACTGAAAACATTACCTACAGATGAAGATGCTAGGTTAGAGCTCATGTATGGTGGAACATCCCAGTCTCCTTAAGTCCACCATTACCCTTGAATTTAATTATGACTTTCTTTTTGAATTTTCCCTCTTTTAAGAAGCCTCTTGGATTTTAAGAAGTAATTCAGATCCATCCTGTCCTGTAACCTTCAATGCACTGACATTTTTTTAGAGGTCTTAAATATTCACTCTGAAGTAAATTTTCTCACAAAGTACATCCTAATTATCTGTTCCAGTTAACCTCCCCTTGCTTTAGGTTCCACAAAGCAGGGCTTGTATACTTGGTTAGTCTTACACCTTGTTTTCTCCAGGACCATGTTGGTTTATAGTAGGTATACCAAAACAGAAGAGGGGAACTATGGGAAGCTCCAGTTTGTTATGTATTTATAAACTTGACATTACACATCATGCAAATTTAAAATCTTCATCTTGTTCCTGTCCCAGTTAAGACCAACCTCTTCAGAGCTTTAACAGACCTTTGCCAAAGATGGCAGAAATGTGTGCACTTTTAAGCTGCTGAAATATGCTTGCTTCTAGCTGTGACCTTCATTTTGTTTATCAGCTCATTCTACTAGAGATGAAGTAACCACCTCTAATTGGCAGTTTCAGAGGAGACATTGTGTGCAGTATTGTTTCATTTCTGATGTATGGCTGAAGTATGGGGAAGACCAGGCCAGAATGGGGACAGAACTGAAACCTCCTAAGGTACAGCCTTGTGGTTTTGGTACCCAGCCATCCTCCATTCTTTGTTTCACTATGGTTAGGTGCTACTATTGCATCCCTTGGTGTGCAGGAGGAGTTATCAGATAGGGTCCTGCATAAGTTTCCTTAAGAGAAGGGAGTAGCAATTTTTTTTTATATTTGTCTGATCATTGTTTCAAGATGCAGGAAGCAGGTGACCTTAGAAGCTTTTAGAAAATAGGAGTAGCTCAGGTGCTAGAAGGTCTAACCTCCAAAAGAAACAAAAATAAGTTAAGGATGGAAATACTGAAAGAATATTTGACTCTAGCAGGTTTTCCATTTTATAGTTGCAGGTATTAAAAGTGCTAACTTAGCAAACAGCCATAAATTAGTTCCTATAAATTGACCTTTCTTTTGGACTTTGCCAGAAGGCTTGATTCATTAAAGATGATTGAGTGATTAGAGATATTTTGTTGGAAATTATTACAGGAGTACAAAGAATTCATGGCAGGCTGAGTCATAACATTAAAAATGATCCCTAGTAGCTCTGAAGAGATGAAATTGACTCAGATTTCAGCTCAAGTCTGCTGATCCATATACAGAAAAGTGTGTATTTAACACTTCTGTATTGGAAGGACTAGAAACTTAAGATTTTCTCCTGTGTAAGTCTGAGGATGTTTTTGGTGCCCAAATTATTTTCTCTCATTACTTCAAGTAAGTTTTGAATCTGGGAGTTTACCGTAAATGAAGCAGAATGCCTTGTACTTTCTTCGATCATTAGACTCAAAGATTGCTCTACAAGAATGATTCCTTTTAAGCTTTCATAAACAATCACTGTAGCATCTCACTTTAAAAATATCTAAGCATTCTATTATATCACTGCATGTGGCTCCATGCTCTTATTAAATCAAGTGTGACATCTTGTGCTGCTGCCACCTTAGAGACACAGGAGACAGTGTTCTGGAATTGTCAAGGGACATGAGAATATGGCCATTATATTTTATACAAGATGTTAAATGATTAATATTTGTAAATTAATGCATTTAAATTATATGTGCATGAGACAGTCCAAGACTTGCAAATATATGTGAGAGTCTCAACTGAAAAAAAAATGTACCTGACAACTTCTCTCTTCCTATTGGAGTCTATATGGGCTGGTCAAGTGAAAAAGAAATAGTGGCATGTAAGAGTTATAACATACAAAGTAGAGTATTTCTGGGCAATTATATCATACCTAAGAAGGTGTTGCAAGGCACAAGGCTGAAAGGGCAAATGACTTTACCCACTTGAGAAATGCAATAATTCCCTAGAAATGCCTGGAGTATATTATTACTATTATGAAATAGAATTCATGAATAGAAAGAAGGAAAATGGTGAGGAGGGGGACAGGCCTATCCATACATGTACCAGATAGTATGAAAGTGGGTATGACATCAGTCACAGCCAATCAAACAGGCTCAGTAATGTCCAAAGTACTAAAGACATTTCATAATTAAGTAATGAGACATGACAGGGCATGAATTGTGTTGTATTAATTCTTGCTGAGTGTGTTGTTGTACGGCAAGAGAATGAAGGCTGGGTACCATTGGTCCAGCCAAGTGTGAATTAATCCTTTCCCTTTCTCACAGTGGAACCTTTTATTGTGGTTTTATAAAATGTTAATTTTTAAAATATTTATATTGTTAATTAAGTGATGAGTTTCTAAGCCTTGATGGCCATCAGCACAATTCCTTCCATAATTCTGAGCACTGAATTCTGCTAGCCTCTACACCCTACTCAGATACTCAGCAGCCAGTCAAACCAGCTGTTTCCTATTGTCCGTTTGCTAATGTATTCTAATATTCTGCCTCTTAATGCCTACTCTCATATCTGCATTCATTTGCATATAAGAAGCATCTAGTTATGCCAGTAATGGTTAGTGAAGTCCTTTGAGCATATAAAGTGCTATGGAAGTGCTAAATATGGCTTTTGTTTGCTATTCAAAGAAAACACTAATGTAGTGGGGGGTATTGTGCTTGTCCCTTGTCAGTCAGGACTTTGTTCTGTACACTGTGGTTGGGAGCACTGTTTTTAAAAACTAAAAATAAAGCTTTGGGGTTTTGTGCCTTACAAAACTAGGCCATCCATTTTTCTTTGTTAATAAGTGACTCCCAGTCAGAACCCACTTATTTAAAATATCACTTTTCTACACTATTCTGTATATTACTCCACGGTACTCTGCAATTTAGTATAAATAATTTTCTCTGTTGATCTGAGAGTGGCTCATGAACCTAGCAATGGTGTTTTACACCTCCAGTAAAGCTTTTGGCTTTGATTTGAACAGGAGCAGGTTTAAGCTTAGTAAACTCATTGAACCTACATTTCCGAACAGGCTGCAGAAGATTTATCACCATAAGCATCCTGAAAAGTACAGTACATCCATTTGCTATATCAAATCATGAAGGCAAGCTTCTTCATCCCACATATAGCATGTTTGAACACTCTTATGTTCCTAGGCACTGTGACATGAAGAAGGATGCGGGGAAAGGCTTGAAATCAGTACAGATACTAGGGATTTAAGGATATTTTTGAGCCATTTCAATGAAGGTTGAAATTCTTCTTCATCTATGGTTTTGCAGATAAGTTGTTCCTGTAGGCTCATCATGCTTAGCTTTAGGTCAGTCGACTGCTTACTTCTAGGGAACATGCACCTGGGTATTTGTGATTACTGTTCTGTCCTTACAGCAAGAAATGCTAATCAGCATATAAAAGTCCATGGAAAGGGGCATTGATGATTCTGTGACATTTAGGGATGGGGCAGGATGGGCTTTTCTTGTCACTGTGACCTACCAAATGACAATGCCACCAACTGTCAGAGCCAGAGATTACTGAGTGAAAAAAAATGAAACTTCCCTTCTGCAAAGAAATTACAGAGATGAGTGCCAAGATGTTTATTTTTTAGATCCATATAAACGTAAATGTGCCTGGGCAGTATCACTGGCACTAGCATGAAAATCCAGCACTGGGAAATAGACACATATGACATGCTTTTCTTCCTGTAATATTGGTTGTTTAATTTCATAAATAAAGATATGAAAAAGTTTCCTGGGTGAACATTAAGCAAATGAATACTACTTCAGTATGTTATTAGTAATCACACTTATACCTGTCATTAATTCCCAAGCCCTTCATACATTTGTCTCTGATAGTCAGTCACTGTAGGAGACAGCAATTATTTCATAGCATACAGTAACCCAAACACATATTTGAAACTGGAAACAACAAAAGGTATTTCCCATATTTGAAATTGCCAGTGTAATTACATATAGAAAAAATAATAATAATTACCTTGACTGAATTTTTATGAACATCATTACAGGATTTGAGCCAGGCCATTTATCAATGATATTCCTGCAAAGAGGGGAAGAAACAACCTTATTGTATATTGAAATCACATACTTGACATTAAGTACTTGGATCCTAAGATTTTATAAATTTAGACTTATCTGTAGTGTAAAAAATGTTTTCTTTTTCACCTAGACACCTTATAAATTTGTTTTCAAATAAACAGATTATTCAAATTTGACAAGTGCCCCCTTCTGATTGACATTCAGAGCTGTCCTTGTAATAAGGAGCATATTGCTGTTCAGGTAGATGGTTAGCGGTACATCACATTGGAAATTATATTTTGCAGTCTTTGTGAATGTATATACAAGTCCATATTCAACCCAAAATGGATAAATATTAGAAACAATCTAATATATTTTAAAACTATTTCCAAGTCATGGAAAACAAACAAACAAACAAAAACAAACAAACAAACATAAAAGATGAAAGGGAGTGGGGCAGAAGGCAGTGGTACTCTACACAATTTTTAATATATTAATTCATACATATTGAAATAGGTTAACATATTACATGATTTTTTGAGTAGCTCTTCTCAGCCCAGCATGTTGCAAGACCTGCCTTCACCCAGTCACAAAGGCAAGAAAGATGTCACTGGAGTTCTTCAGACAAACTGAAGTTTTGTCTGAAAGTGGAGAGTCAGGAATCAAGACAATGAGGGAATTTTTGTTAAAAAGAAGCCAAATATGTCTTTGCAATATTTGGGAACATCTGGATGGTACCTGGTTGTCGATCTCTTTGTCATGCTTTTTTAGTATGCTTTTTGTGACTAAGTTGAAGACTTGAGCAGACTGCAAACGTGGGGTCATTGTAGCCCATACCATTTACCTTTCTGGGTAAAAAAAGCCACATTGGTGCCTTGGAATCCAAAACAGTGAACATAATTTTTATTTTACTTACTGAATTATTTCATGCATGTCATAAAGAAACTTTTTAGTAATGTACATGCAAATTAATTTAAAAGATAAATGAGCATAAAATATAATTTTATTCTATTTTTATTTAGATATTTGTAGTTATGCATGAGCCAACAAGTAGTTCCAGGCTGATATTATATATACTAAGGTTTGCTCTATGGGCTTCTCAAGCTTTTACACTTACCTTGGTTTTCAGCAGATTTTCTGGAAAGGCATAAATGACTATTAAGGAAAAAACACTACTTGTTCTGTGTTGGTAGATTGGTACAAAGGTCATTGGTTATCAAAGTGCCAAAACCAATATCTGGTTTGATTTATTATCAAGTGTCTGAAAATATATATATATATTAATCCATGGAAATCCACGGAAATCCTTAGAAATATATATATATATTTCTGTTCAAATTCTTATTTATCAAAACAAAAAGTTATTTATTTATTTATTTTTACCTCCCCTTAATTGCTTTCCAAATCTCACAGATCAAGTGATCAAGTCCATTGTATGGGTATACATGGATACTTAGTGCCATTTGAAACACTGTTGGTTTCAGCTTTGAATCCTAAAGAGTACTTGAAATGCCTAAACGTAGGTGGCTAACACCATTTAGTTGCCTTAGGTTATCTTGCCTGGCATCCAGCTGCTGCTTCAGAAGGGCTCCAGTCACCCACAGATCTTGTGTTATGTCTGCCAGCCTTGTGTGGATGCTGTGAATACCCCAGGATGTTTTAATTGTGCTAAATAGCTATGCTCAGGCACCTGCATTGCTCCTCCTCATGTTTCCTGCACACAGCAAGCATTTCTGGAGCAAGAAGCATTCGTTTATGTTCATGTTTCTGTATTTCTGAAAGCCCCATGTAGGGGCAATCCATGACTATTCAGGAGCATTTGACAGCCCGTTTTCTTGCCATGAATATTTACATCAGTCTACCTATCATACAATAAAGAAGTCTCATATTCTCATTTCTTAAACAATCAAAACATACTTGTAGATTAATTTTAATGCACATATTTTTTCCATTTGAATACATTGTGATTAAAAGTTCATGACCTTGATTATATTATGCAATTTGAGAAATCACCAACAATGTCCATGGTGATTAAATATTCCACTTTGTAATTATTTTGTAACTTTTGTTCTGCTCTTTGCTCACTCCAAAAATTATCATAAAATTTTGAAAGATGTCCTCAGTGCAGAATATGTCCATAAAATATTAAATATTCAATTTTCCTCTATCATGGCTTGAAAAATTCATAATTACATGATGATCCACATAATAACTCATTCTGAAAAGTCATATATGGCACTCCCCCTGTGACTGAGTTAATAATTTACTGCTGTGTGGGATTTTCACTCTGCACTGTTAGTCTTGGGAACATTTATTAAGCAAATGTTCATTTGCAAAGATCAGAATGTGAATGAAGAGGGTAAGAATTTAATGAGGAGTGACAGACAGGTGAACTGATTCCATATAGTTCTTTACTACAGGAGAAAGCAGATAGCTTTATCTTTCATAGCCTCGATAGACACATGAAATGAAATATAGAAGACAAGGGGCAAAAGGGAAAAAAAGGTACTTTCCTAGAAGGGCCAATGGAAGGATAAATCAGAGGAACTCATGAACATGATTCAGACCAGTTGAAATAGTTGTTATATTCTGTGCCTTTAGACTTGTATAGCAGCGATATTCAGCCTTTTTATTTTTGAAATCTTTGCTCTTTTTTAATAGAGTACTTCCAGCATTAAAGAAAAACATCAAGTCCAGAAGTACATTGGCTTATCTGATAACAGTGTACTCTTAGAGAAAGAAGTGATTTTTTTAAAAATCATTATCACATATAAACAAACAAACAAACAAACAAAAACAAAACAAAACAAACAAACAAAAAAAACACTTGGAAATTATATAATGCAGAAACTTGTATCGCAATTCTATCAGCACATTTTTAGTAAATAATGGAAAAGTTTGCTACATACTAGCCGTGTAACTTCATATGTTTTTTTGGGTATCATCTAATCAAACTTAAGTTAAATAATATTGATCCTTTTTTTTTATTTGTAAAAGAAATCCAAGAACAAATAAAATGCAAAATGAAGATTTTATAATTGATTCAGAGTTCAGTTTTGCAATATATTCATCATGTTGTTCCTGATACAGCAAAAAGCTAACACACTTATTCAAAACTTATCAACTAATCTTTTGCTTAAAGGTAGGTGAGTACATACTTTGGTGTTTTACTGCCTACAGCACACTTAATTAAACATCATTACTTCAGCAAAGCTAAACAAATCTTTCTCAATCAAGTGCTACTGGAATGTACAGGGATACAGCACACAGCTATACTTTCCAATTATATATAAATATATGGTAGCAAATGTTAGGATTTACACCTCATACACAAAAATCTTGTTGGTTCATATGTCCTAAATGAAAATGAGCAAAACCAGATTTTCCAATTGTTTTATTTTATGAATATATTTTGATTCCGATGTAGGTGTTTTTCAGTGGATTTGTTCTCTGTGAAAATGTACTTTAAAAATAATTATGGGGGGGCCTCCAGTGCTCTGAAATATCCTTCCTGAAAAATGCAACATTTAATTCTGAATTACTGTTTGGATGTATTATGTTTCTATTCATTTATTTACACAATTTTTCTATATATATATGTATCTATCAAATTTTCTGCATATATATATATTTATTGAAAATAACTACATATGTTTGTTTTATCACTTAATTTGGGTACAGTTTATAATTTTCCAGGGGTAATCCATGGCTGTGTTGAAAGTGAGACAGAGACTTTGGCCTGAGTTTCTGATGGGGAGTCCCAGCTTCCATCCTTTATTAGTGGACAGTTACCTGAAAAACTTACAAAAACTGCAAAGCTTTAGCGTAGTCATTCACTATGCTATAAGTCCTACCTATCCTTAAAAAATGTAGGTAATTTAAGGAGAAAATGCCTATTTCTGTCAATTGGGTAAGCAAGGAGCTGAGAGTTATAAGACATCTGTGTTGTTTAAATCAATATGGGGCCAAAGGAGTCCAGTCTCAGTTACCAGAGCAAAGAAAATAGGAGAGTTTGAATAGTAGTTCAGAGAAAGGATTTGTGAAATATACATCCTTCATTTCCTCTTCGAAGTTATAGGAGAATGTCATGAAGAAGACAGGGGTAGCAGTAAAGAAGACTGAGAGAAGGAATGCAAATGGCTGTCAAATCTGGCAGAGTAACAACTCCATGGTAATTATTTACATGTGATGTTTGAAAAAATCAAAAGATTTCAAAAGAAATACAACGTTTGCAGACTCCTGATATGCAAGGACAAAACAAAGTTTAAGTCCTCCAACTGAGGAAACCGTGGAACTGAGCTGGAGAGTTTAGACAGGAGCACTTGATGAAAAGAAAGAAGACAAGACTAGCTAGATCCACCAGACAAAGAAGTAGTGAATATAGCTTTTTCCCTTTGCATTAAAATATTGCCAGATTCTTCTTGGGGTGGATTACTAACTGATTTAACATGCTGGAGAAGATGATCTTGTGTGAAATGGAATCACAGAATCACAGAATCACAGAATTTCTAGGTTGGAAGAGACCTCAAGATCATCGAGTCCAACCTCTGACCTAACACTAACCAGTCCTCCACTAAACCATTTCCCTAAGCTCTACATCTAAACATCTTTTAAAGATCCCCAGGGATGGTGACTCCACCACTTCCCTGGGCAGCCCGTTCCAATGTCTAACAACCCTTTCGGTAAAGAAGCTCTTCCTAAGATCCAACCTAAAACTCCCCTGGCGCAACTTAAGCCCATTCCCCCTCGTCCTGTCACCAGGCACGTGGGAGAACAGACCAACCCCCACCTCGCTACAGCCTCCTTTGAGGTACCTGTAGAGAGCGATAAGGTCACCCCTGAGCCGCCTCTTTTCCAGGCTGAACAAGCCCAGCTCCCTCAGCCGCTCCTCGTAGGACTTGTTCTCCAGACCCCTCACCAGCTTCACTGCCCTTCTCTGGACTCACTCAAGCACCTCGATGTCCTTCTTGTAGCGAGGGGCCTAAAACTGAACACAGTACTCGAGGTGCGGCCTCACCTGAGCCAAGTACAGCAGGACAATCACTCCCCTAGCCCTGCTGGCCACACTGCTTCTTATACAAGCCAGGATGCCGTTGGCCTTCTTGGCCACCTGAGCACACTGCTGGCTCATATTCAGCCAACTATTAACCAATACTCCCAGATCCTTCTCAGCCAGGCAGCTTTCCAACCATTCCTCTCCCAATCTGTAGCTCTGCTTGGGGTTATTGAGCCCCAGGTGCAGGACCCGGCACTTGGCCTTGTTGAACTTCATGCAGTTGACCTCAGCCCATTGGTGCAGCCTATCCAGATCCTCCTGCAGAGCCTTCCTACCCTCGAGCAGATTGACACACACACCTAACTTGGTGTCATCTGCAAACTTACTGAGGGTGCACTCAATGCCCTCATCCAGATCATTGATAAAGATATTAAAGAGGACCGGCCCCAGCACCGAGCCCTGGGGAATGCCACTAGTGACTGGATTTGACTCCATTCACCAGGACTCTTTGGGCCCGGAAAAAAAAAAAATGCAAGCTCCGGATCCAACTCCCGAGCCCCAAAATCTGTTTGATATAAAGTCCTCTCATCGAGGACATATCAGATATTAAACTGATAAGAACAGATACTACACTGTATCTGGAAGGAAAGGGGATCTTCATTATCTTTCTTCCTGTCTTAAGACAGAGGACAAAGATATTGTAAGACAATAAAACTAAGTTCCTTGGACACTGAAATTAAGCAGACAGGATTCAGAGGCCTTCAGAAACAGTTGCTTTAATACTTTGTTGCATAAAGGATGTAGGAATGTTCTTGGAGAGGACAGATACATTTAATATATGAAATAAGGATGCAAGTTAGGTGAACATATTAGGCAGCTGATATCCTACTCTTTGTTTAAGAAGCTGTGTTTTTGAGGAGGAAATGAAAGTATAGAGCAAGGAAGCAGTGCAACAATATGGTAAAAATTAACACTGGGAAATTAGGAGTAATGGAAACATGAAGGTAACTATCAAAATAAAAGTATTCACTGTTCAGGAGATGAAGAAAGAATAGGGAAAGACAGGAAAGACCTACTCTCTGACTGCAAGAAAAACTCAATTGACTAAAGACAGATATATGTTATTACAGTCAATTGGGAGGAATAGGCAGCACTTTTATGGCATAGTCCATGACATGCTGAAATAGATATTCGACCAGATTAGTGATTCCTTAGTGCCTGTTTCTCTAAATTGACCATAAAGAAACCCTAGGTTGATTACTTTGATATAACTCTGTGAGACAAATTTTATCTGATGGAACTATGAGCCTTAAAGGTGATATGGCCGTGAAAAAGAGAAATGCAATCCTTTTGGTGTGTCTGTTGTGATATTATTCAGTAAAGATAAAAGTGTTAATACCTTTGTAAAGGGAGGAAAAAGCTTGTCTGCAATAGCCTTGACTGATTTGATTATTTATTTTCCAGAAATAGTAAGTTCACACTGGAAAAGTTGTAGTAAAATGTTACTATGACAGACAAAGGAATGGGGAGTCTGCTTTATATTATTTTTAGAGCTAAGCATCATGGGATGACAAACACTTCTGAACTGGAAACATGATGTTTATCAAATAGTATCATTAATATCATTTCAACAAAGAAAAAGTGAATGAGAAATGAGAAAGAAGTTAAGAATGTCAGCGCTGTCTGGGGGTGGTGTAGGGGGTTTACATGGCACCCTTCAGGTAGTGGGGGAGCCCTAGCAGTGAGTTCTGCGAGAATCCAGAAGCTGCCCCATGTTACATAAGGGCCCTGCCACTGGCCAGAGCTGGACCAATAAGTTATGTTGTTTGCACCTCTGTGAGAGCATATTTAAGGAAAACAAACAAACAAACAAAAACAAAACAAAACAAAAACAAACAAACAAACAAAAAAAGACTGCTGTGCTGTGCTGGGTAGGAACAGCAGCTAGAAGAGAGGAGGGAGAAAAAGCTTTCTAGTTGCCAATGTCAGTGAAGAAGGAGTGGGAGGAAGTGCTCCTGGCATTGGAGCAGAAACTCCCCTGTGGCCTGTGGTGAGGACCATGGTGAAGCAGGCTGTCCCCCTGCAGCCCATGGAGTACCACGGTGGAGCAGGGTTCGACGCTGCAGCCCGTCAAAGAGACTGCAGTGGAGCAGGTGGACCTGCACTGAAGGAGGCTACAGCCTGTGGATGATCCCTGCTGGAGCAGGCCCCGGGCTGGAGCTGCTGCCTGTGGAGAGGAGCCCACGCAGGAGCAGGGGTCTGTGGGGACCTGCTGCCTGTGGGGGACCCAGGTTGGAGAAGTGTGCTCCTGATGGACAGATCACATGGCATGGACCCATGTCAGAGCAGTTCTTGAAGAGCTGCTGCCTGTGAGAAGTCCATGCAAAATTGGTTCGGGAAGGATGGCATCCTGTGGGTGGGACCCCACATGGAGCAGGGACAGAGAGTGACAGTGAAGAAGCGGTGGAGACGAAGTATCAGGGACTGACCACAGCCCCAATTGCCCAATCCCCTCCGCTGCTTGGGGGGAGGAGGTGGAAGAGGGTGGAAGAGGGTGGAAGAGGGGAAGATATTTTTGGTTTCTTTCCTTTGTTTCTCACTTCTCTAGTTTGTTAGTAATAGGCAATAAATCTTATTGTCTCCCTGCTCTGAGTCTGTTTTGCCCATCACAATAATGGCTGAGCAATCTCTCCCTGTCCTTATCTCAACCCTTGAACCCTTTTCATCGTATTTTCTTTCCCTTTCCCTTTGAGGAGGGGAAGTGAGAGAGTGGCTGAGGTGGATCTCAGCTGCCTACCTGAGTAAAACCACCACAGGTGGAAAAATTTCTTCTCCTACCCCACTGTGTGAGGTACTGATGAAAAGTGACAAGGTAATGACAATACCTTCATCTTCTTCCCAGGTCCTACTCTCATTATATTTACTCAGCTTACTGCACTGTACTTATATTAAGAGCAACAATACTTTTTGCTTGAAGACCTGTATTACTTCCCAGCCAGGGAATCCTAACCTCTCCTATTCTGAAGTCCCTCCATTACCATTGTCCCAGGAATCCTCATCCAACCCCATTTCTTCATAATTTATTTTAAAATTTACTCTTACATGTACATATTTCTGAATGTCACTGAGCCAGAAAATGTTGTTTCAAGGACCTTGGATTAAAGGAAACCAACAGAATGTGTAAAGTCTAAAATAATTGCCTAGTAATTTCGATGGGTAAACACTTAAAAAAGCTGGTTACATTTTAAATAACCTTATTTGAAGATTTTTTAACTGAATTGCTTGAATAGGCTTTTCTCCAGCATGTCCCTTTTCTTAAACTGTTTGCATCTACAAAGAAGATTAAATCCAGGTGTGTTTCGTGGTTTGCATCTTCTGAAATACTTTTGATTATTTGCTTTCAATATATTTTCAATGGAACTTCATTGAAAGGAGATTGCTTTTCTTGGGCACTATTTAGGAATGGGAGAAAACAAAAAGATCAGTTCATTCCTGGGACTTCATCATAGGTATTCTGTGTGAGGTATGCCAAGCATTCACTCTTCTTTATTCTGTATTATGGGACTATGGAAGTCATAATAACTACCAAGCCAAGCATGGGTTTTGCAATGTCACTCCTGCTATAATGTTCGGAATAGCCAGGCATCCTGCCTCCAGAATCATAAAAATTGTCTTATAGTATGATTCAGTCTTTTGCCACAAGGCCTGAGGTTCAGTTCTAGATTAAGACACCTGAGTTTAAGTGTCTATGTGAAGGTGTCTGCCTGTGAGATAAGCTCCTGTTACAGACAAAGGAGATCTAGAGATTTATTCAGCTGCCTGAACACAGCTTTTCACAGATGGGACAATTATGAGGCAGGTCTATGGCAGGTTTATAACCTTCTGGAGTAACAGATGAAGACTATGCCTTGGGTCATTTCACATCACTGCCTTCTGCCCTGTATAAGGGCAGAAGAATTGAAACCCAGAACAATATAGGCAGTGAGGATTGCAAGATTGTTCAACTCATTCTGAAGTAGCTTTGCACACACTCTTTCCAGAGTTCTAACTCTTCATGGAGTTAGATCTCCATGCTTAGCTCACATATAATCCACATCCAAACTCCTAAATTCAGAGTTCTTAATTTCAGCTTGAATTCTGATCCCTTAGGATTGATACAGTTGTTTCAATACAAGTGTCTAATCAGCAGTGTTTCAAGTTGGACTCTGCATGAGGTACCCCAGTATATCTTATCTAGACCCCAGCTTCCACTCACCAAGTGGTCAATGTCTTCTGTAAGTTCTGTATCAGGTTTACATCCTCAATGCAGGTAACTCTAGGTTCAAAATTCAAGGTTGTATGGAGTGGCAATAGATAGCTACATTTAGAGAATTAAATCAAACCCTAAGTGTTTCTCAGTGGGTATTTCAGAGTAAAGAGGAAAAAATATCCTTGGAAGAGAGATTAACTTGAATGCCAAGTGCCATAAACTGTGAAAATAAAGACTTTTTCTAATATTTTCAGAAAGTTTTTGTTTGTTTGTTTTACTGCTACCATTAAAATGAAGTATTACATATTTCCAAGAAATGTCAATATTGAGTGTTTCATTATTGTTATTATTATTGAGTGTCTAGATCCTGACTTGATAGTACGCTGTCATAAACCACTGCAGGTTTTGTGTTTTGCCAGTAAAAATAAATAAATAAATAAATAAATAAATAATTACTCTAATCAACTATAAAATGTTCCTTATGTTCCTTTCAAAGGGTTGACTCATTATTCCATTCATGTATTCATGTAGTAAAAAAGAACAGCAAATGGTCAGATCTCCCTAGAAGGGACAAAACCACTTCAGTTTCTATTCCATCTTATAAATGGCTTAGCACAAAGATTCCCTGCCAGAACTTAGTGCTGTGGGCTTTCTGCATCTAGTAGTGGATGTTCCCTTGGGGGTAGAGTTCAGAACATCACTACTGAGTTTTAAATTCCATTGGAGCCAAAAGATAAAAGTAAAATGTCACAATTAGCATTTGATAGCTCTAATTCTTTTCTAAATGTTAAGAAAATCTGGGAGAAGCAGGAAAGAGTGAATCATAGCTGCTTTTGTTTGTTTGTTTGTTTGTTTGTGTGTTCTTTATATGTTTATTTATACCATAGCATTTTATGGTGACACATATGAAAGTTTTGGTTTTATGTTTTGTAGATATAAGAGTATCTGGAACTTGGACATAAGAATGAAATCATCATATCATCACTCACTAGAATTAAAAAGCCACTGCTATTAATAGGGTAATAAGAGCTATGTAGTATAGTTAGGCTTTAAATGTTTATAAGATAGATAGTGAAAATCTTCTAGTATAAGCTGATCTTATATCAGTGAAGCCACAATGACCTTTGCAAGATATTTGTCAGGTTAGTCCCTGTCAATGATGATTCCCATGATGCTATAATGATAAACAGATAGGTGTATTATGGATATTATAAAGTACCTGATCAATGGATTTAGTTTACAAACGCATGTGAAAGTTACATAGCTGAGGGAAAAATATATCTAGGGGCAGACAAGATTATTTATTTAGATTTATTTAGAAACTCCCTCTGACCTCTGCTCTGTAGTTTGTTTATATCATACTGGATAAGGAAACTGTTATCCATATGGATTGTGCCAAGCATTTTAAAAGTTTATTTGTGGATAGTAAAGGGTGGTAAAGATGTATCTTTTCCTTTCTTAGATGCAGATGCAGTGTCACAATAGTTTCATGAAGATCTTTAACAATTATCGTTAGACTATTAGAGCAGTAAACCTTTAGACAGTAAGCTAAAGGACAAGTATCTAATTGGCCTTTTTCACCACTGCAATCAAACAAGATACAGGTCATATAATTTAAAATTGCAATCCACTTTCAAGCTTATAACACACTTTATCTATACAACAATTAGAATAAAATCATCACTGAGATTCTAAATTTCCTTGGAAAAAAAAAAAAAAGCTAAATAAAAAAGTAAAGAATGAAGGAGTTCATAAGTTATTTCAACCACATGGACATAATTAATGAAGAAATTGAATTCAAATGTTTCAAATGTTTTCAATCACCTAATAAAAATATTCATGACATGATGAAAAAATGACAGTTAGTTCTGAAGTACAGTAGAGAAACTCTTCAAATTAGATTGCACTAAATGACTGTCTGACAACATAAATCTTGTTTTCCTTTGATCTTTTGATAATGCCAACACATACTTTTGAGGGGTCTGGCAAGAAACACATGGAAGATCCTCACTTGCCAAAATCAGTAACATCTGTTTCCATACCTGAGAGACAGAAATGTTAGCTAATAACAGAAACATGCTCACTCGAGGCTGGAGGAACACTTGTTTGTGCCTAGTTCAGTATAGCAGAATGACTGCTGAAGAATGATTCAGCCCAGTAAAACTCTTATATCTAGCACTGTCACAGTTGGTTTCTGTATCTGCCATATCCAGCAAAGGTCGATTATGCAAGTCAGCCCTGCCTGAGGGCTCGTCTATCTTGAACATTCAAATTTCCAAAACAATTTTATTGCTTTCTTTCATGAATAAGTATTTGTGCTGTGTTATTTCAGTTTTACTTTTTGCTTCATTCTTCGTCTGCTTTTTGGTTTGTAACATCTCTTTGGTGCATGCAGATTCAAACATATCCTAATGAGTCATGAGTTAAATCTATGCATTTAATATGTGAAGGATAAGTTGTATTGTTCCCTTTTTGTATGTATATCTTGTTTTCTGTGTTAAGCATGGAATAAGTCTTGGGATAGGGACAACACAAGGTCTCTCTTTTTATTTTTTTAGCAATTTGTATGTTCTGTTTGGGTTAAGACCTATAAGTGGAGCTCACTTATATAAGTTATATAAGAGCTGTAAGTGGAGCTCACCAACAGTGAGGTTACCACTTCTGAAAATAAAGAATGATAGATAGAAAAAGCCACTTCATTATGAATTATATAAAATAAAACCCAACATCTATCAAACACCTGAAAACTCTTGTGCATGTTTACTAAGAAGTACTGCATAAGTATGTGATCACTTACTATCTTTTCAAAGTCCAGACTCATTGTGTGCCTAGTGTGATAGTGCTCAGGCAATCAAGAGTCTTTAGTAATTTTTCTTCTCTTTATGTCATATCCACTGCTCAGAAGATAGAATTCTCAATTTCCTTGTGGATTTTCTTATGTTCATTCCTGCATGGCGGCATACTTTGAAATATGTGTTTGTTTGTATTTGTATTTTTCCTGTGAATGGAAGGACATATTAAAATGGAACACCTAATTAAAGTATCCAGTAATTGAGATGCCTAAGACGCTGTTTTAAAACCTTTAGTCATTTTGTTACATTCTGTTTTCTAAGCACAGTGAAATTTGGTTGTATTTGTGACCAGTCAGCTATTATACATACAGACTTCTTTCCTCCTTCCCTTACTCCTTCATCTTCTTCAGATTGTCACCCAGTCATTAGTGTCAGTTTCTCTTGTCTCTTCCTCAGTTTCTCATACCTGTAGCTTTTCCCACCCAGGTGCACCTCTTCATATCATAGAATCATAGAATCATTCAGGCTGGAAAAGACCTCTAAGATCATCTAGTCCAACTTTTAACCTAGTACTAAAGTCCATCACTGAACCATGCTAGTAAATCTGCACATTTCCATGCTACTGAATCTGCACATTTCTTGAAGACCTTCAGGGATGGTGACTCAACCACTTTCTTGGGCAGCATATTCCAATGTCATACAACCCTTTCGGTAAAGAAATTTCTCCTTATATCCAACCTAAAGCTCCCCTGGTGCACCTCGAGGCCATTTTCCCTTGTCTATCACTTGGTGACTGGCAACTTCTCAGTTGCTCTAGCCCCAACATTAGTTGTTTTTGCTCTCATTCTACCTGATTTGCCAATATTCATTCTGCCTCTAGCTCTTGACCAATCTGTTTACCCACCTCACTTTTTTTCACCACTGCAATTTTCACTAAGTGTTCAAGATGCCTTGCCTGAATGAGATATCTTGTCTTCAGCCATCCAGCTCTTAAGTCAATTTGCTAATTAAATCCTTATAGCTGTTGCTTTCTTCCTTTGGCTTAGATTAATAGAGTTTGCTGTTCTGCTAGGAGCTTCTCAAACAAAATCTGAAGAAATTTAAGCTGGTAATTCCTACTGCAGTTTTCCAAAAGTTCATAAAATGCCCAGATGTGAATAAATGTTCACAGAGAACACTAAAGACTCCTTAACACTGCCTAATATATCTTAGCTTTGCTCTTAAAAATGGTTAAAGCATTCATCACAAAACAAAACAAAAACTTACTCTGTGGCTTTCACTATTTCTGAATACATTTAGTCTGAACAGTTAGATGCTGGCAAATTTTGTATTAACAAAGAGTGAACTTTTGCAATAAATGCAAAATCACTTTCTTATTTTAAAAGTGACTGTTTCTCACTACAGTGACTAGACATAAATAAATAAATAAATAAATAAATAAATAAATAAATAAATAAATAAATAAATAAAAAGCTGTGCCCACTTCTACAAGTGAGAACAGTCTCATTGGCCATGGCATTGCAATACAGGGACAACACAGCAAGAAAAATTGTAGCCTTTATGTGCTATAGGGGGGCTGAAACAAAATCCCTCACAATGCATCAATGCATTTGATATTGCTCACAGATTTGTGATGATGACCATCTTCAAAGCAAACCACAAGCAGCATGTAGATCATGCCAAAGGAACTCTTGCCATTCTAAGGACTAAGTGAGCACTCAGGTCATGGTCCAAGCAGGAGCACAAGCAGGTCATGGTCCAGGAAAGGACAACTCTGTAGTGCTCTGTTTTCTGCAGATCTCACCTTGAGTAAATCTGATTTTCCCAAGACTGGCACTGCAGCCAGAATCAGATCCCCATTGTAAAATATACAGTACTATTGAATGATTCATGTTTTATTTCAATGATTCTTTTTCCAGGACTAATAGTAAGTTGGTCATAACTTTATGACTAACAGAATACAAAAATAAATACATTTCTTTCACATAATTGGATAAAGCAGTTCTGGTGAGTTAGAAGCAAGTTGTAAAGTATAGAAAATCAATATAAATATATTGATGTAGTGGGTTGATTGTGTATGTTATAATGAAAAGTATATTTTGAAGAGGGTAGGAATATTATTTATATAAGTCATTGTGGGACATATTTAGGAACTTGCTAAGTATATTTATCTTGTATTTTTAGAGAAAGATTTTATTAGGCAAGTCCAAATATATTATTTAAACAAAATAAAACCACTTATAGAGATATGATTCAAATTTTCATACAATATTACAATTTTATTTTCAGAGTTCTAGAGTTTTGCAAAGTTACACCTAATTAAGAACTTTGTGATAGGATGATTTTTATGTTTGTTTTTTTTTGTTTGTTTGTTTTTTTAAAGATATATTTCCTGTTCAAAAATATAATGCTTCCCTCTTCTGTGGAGTCAACACTACCTTATACAAATCATGTGGATATAGTTGCACACCACAAAATTATTTGCAAGAAAACTGCTCCCAGAACATGTTTTTGGAGACTCCTTACCCCTTTTTGTTCTTGCAGATAACCCATCTTCGTGTTCCTGGAGTGGCTAAAGCATACTTTCTGCAGAGAACAGCCTGATTCACCCCCCAAAAATAACTGTGATATTTCTTGATCTTCAAAGGAGGGAGGGATACTGTAAAAATAATAATAATACTAATAATGGGAAATAATTGTAAACACATTATTGATTATCCAGTTCTCCCTACTTAATGAACGGTTGGTATGTTTCTCTCTATATTGACTCCCAGATAGGCAGAAATAAATTCAGTGTCAGCCAGACTGGTTAGGTAATTGAGGTTAGAAAATGTATGCACAAGTGGTAAAGATCAATAATCTATGTACAAAGTACAAATAATAAAGTTTATATCTATAATGAAAATATAAAATATGTATATAACATATTTACATAAATGCACATGCATATGTGCAACTGCATGTATATATTCATATACATGTAAATGTTTCACCAAGGATTTTATATAGAAAATTGTCATAAAGTAATCTTTGCATCTAAAAGGAAAATATTTTGTAAGGTATGTAAACTACAGTCACGGCTGCATTGAAGTACTCAGAAATTATTTGGTTAAAGGGTAAATACACCTTGTAACTCATAATGAAAATCTTAAAGGTAGGGGTGGAGATTAACACTTCAGGCTGTCTACAGAATATTAATAAAATTCAATATATTTTCTAAAAGGTATAATTTATATTTTGTGGAAATGAGTCTCTTTTCTAATAAAATTCTTCTGTCCTTCATTCTGTTCATATAATTTTTCTATAAATCATCCTGTAGGATTTTTTTTCTAAATATTCATCTCAGATAGAACTTATTTAAATAAGCCCTCTTAGCAACATATTTCAGAATTAAAATTACACCATGAGCAATACTTTATCCAATATACTTTCTTCTATAGAATTTCTTTGTGACTAAAACAATATTTTGTAGAATTACATTATGTTAAAATAGCTGAACTGAGGTGATGCTTCTAGTATATAAATACTGCTTAAAAAAAAATAAAAAATCAACAAATTATCTTCAACCATTTTAATTTAACCAGTCCCTGAGCCTGTGAGAAAGTAGCTGATTTTCTCTCCACATCTACATATATAGTGAAAAAAACCTAAGGGCATTACACTCAGCTTTGCCACAAAGAATGAATAAGAAAGGAGAAAGTGCTGTTGGATATATTTTATTTTCTTGGATTTTCAGTAAACTAGAATATTATGCTTTTTGTAGCCATACAGAAATAATGTCTGTGATGTCCCTGGAATTCTTAGGGAGGTTTCATAAAAAAAAAAAAAAAAAATTAAAAAAAAAAATGCTAAAGTGCATTTTTCCACAAACACACACACACACACAAAACCAAAGCAAAAGAGGAAACCTGGCACCATTTGTTAGATGACTGAGGAAGCTTATCTTTCAATTCTGCATGAAATTTCATAGTGCTTTAGTGTTTTCTCAATTCTTCGGTCAGCTGTTTTCCCAAAGCAGAAGAGGGCTTGCACATAAGTGTTTTACTAGGTGTTTTTGTAAATTTGTATTCACTAATGAACCAATGAACTTCATTATTTTCTTTGAAAGGTGAAAGACAGAGAGTAAATGAGAGTTGAAGTTCCAGAAGCAGGCATCTTTTTCTTTTCTTCTTTCAATTCTCACTTTCCTAATACATAGAAGATGTGCACAAAAGTTACTTTGTGCATTTCTCTTTAAAGATCATGTGTAGTGGGAGAAAGAGCAGTTTTCCTGTGTTACATATAAATCCTACTGGCAAACATATTTGTTGCTGAGACAAGTTTCTAGGAAACTTGAAGCTGAATATAGTAGTTCTGTATATACATTACTTTGTGCCTACAGAAATCTGTTAAATCTTGCATAGAAACTGACTGATACATGAGAATAAGCAAACTCAAGTTTCACTGTATAATTTGCAGTGTAGTCCAACATTTCTGCTGAAGATACATATTTGGTCAATAATAATGTCATTACTAAGTAATATTCTATGTTTATGTCTAGTTTACTATATATAGCAATATATAGTAGTGTATAATGATACAAATATAGACATATATATTTGAATAAGTTACCCAGAGAAGTTGTGGATGCCCCATTCCTATTCAAGACCAGGTTGGATGAGGCCCTGGGCAACCTGCTCTAGTGGGTGGTGTCCCTGCGCATGGCAGGGGAGGTGGAATAGAATGAGCTCTAAGGTCCCTTCCCACATTCTTTCTCTCTACTTTTCTTTTATTGACTTTTAAGATTTAGAATTTAGTAGCATGGTCTAGTGGTGGATGGTACTAGGTTAAAGGGATCTTCTAGAAGATCTTAGAAATCTTTTCCAACCTGAATTATTCTATGATGATGATTCTATGGAAGATATAGTCTCATTTTTCTAAAGTAGAATTTTACATCTTTTTTTTTTTTTTTTTCCTGTCTGAATTTTAATAATCAGAAAGTCCTTTTATGAACCTTATTCAAGGTGCTATCCTTCTAGTGCTGCCAGGAAACGTCCTATCTACATGGAACTGGGAGATGTGACATAGGAATGAGAACTGGCAAGTTGGGTTGGACAGCTCAAATGACAGTAGATGTCTCTGTTTAAGCAAAAGCAAATGGCAACCAAATACAGTCAAATCTGTTGCCCACACACAGTAATCTATATCTTACATGCCATAAAAAATCTCACATATCCACATATGGCTAGTAGGTATGACACAAGATCTGCAGTAGATATATCCTCCTCTAGACCAGCAGCTTGAAGAGAGGTGGAAAACACAAGGTCTCTCAAATGTCATATGTTCAACTGTACTGAACCCAGAAACCCACACCTAATTTAAAATCAGGCAAATAGTGAGTAGTTTATTTTAACTTTCTTTCAATGTGCTTTTCTCTTCAACATACCTTCCCGCTAGATTTTTGCATCAGAAATGTTAATATTCTGCTTCCTTCTCTTTATGAACATAAATGGATGAAAATATGGTGATGTGGTCTTTCAGAGACATTGATCAAAATATATTGAAGATCACAATAGATAACATTGTTAATTGTGGGAAACCTAAAATGGTTTCCCACCTAAAATAAACCTAAAATAATGGCCTTGAAAAGTATTCAATTATTTCAAAAATTAGTAATTTTAAAGTACACACTGCCTAAAGGCAGTATATACAGATATTTAGTTATTTTTTTTTAATACTTCAGCAGTGACCAGTAACAGCCTATTCTTGAAGGCCTTTTTATTTTCATTCTTATATGTCAAGAGAAACTATTATGGCTTTGATACGTTTAATCTGGAAAAAAATATTTCTTCTAGAAAATATTTTAGCAGTTCCTTAAGATTCATAGCATTTCAGTGACTAAATATTCTTTGTTTCAGAGTTCAATGTATTGTTCAGTTTTTCACTGGCACTGAATTTTAGATTTGTCTGGTTTCAGTTCTTTTTTAAAGGATATTTGTCCTAGTTATATTATTTCAGTTTAAGTAATAATACTTAAGTTGTTAGTTTAAAGTTATTATCCTATTCTTTAGGAACTAGTGGAAAATAAATCTATTTTTGAAATTTCTATTAATATTGTTGTTACTCATAGTGGATTAGAGAGTTTTCTGAAAAGAAATTGTGTACTTGATTTTCTTTGGGGTTCCTATTTACACTGCGTAGAATTCACCATGATCACTCATAGAATAGTACCTTGCCTGCCACAAATTCTATGCCCTTTAATAATTTCCTTCCTGGAAGGCATCTTAATAAGGTCGTCAGTATTTAATGAAATACTTCAGGATCTGATTAGCTTATATTCCAAAAGGTGGTGGTAAAAAGGTACCATTAGTTTTTCTTATGTTGGAAAACTGCCAGCATGCCTTACTTCCTAAAGAGTTTACAACGTAGTCAATATTCCCTCTCTACGTGGAGACAGAAATATTCCTACTTCACGTTTTCCTTTGGGGACGTGTTATGAGTCAAAAAGCAAAAATTTCTAAGACAGCTGTTAAAGAAATAAAACCTTTGGCTCTTCAGGTGACTGAAAGAAACCTTCTAATACCATGCTTCAATTCTTTCAGCTTCCATTGTAAGTTTTGGCTATGTTTGTAATATTAAAAAAATAAAAAAATAAAAAATAAAATATAAAATATCCACCTCTAAAAGTAGGTACGTCATTGGAATACCTATGCTGAGAGCATTAATTCTTAGGGTGTTATATATAGGTGTTTATTTTTGTGTTTCACCTTTGTAAAATGATGATTGCTCTCAGCTCCTCTTAGGCCTTATCTGTACTCTTGCTTACACCTCAGAAATACTTAGCTTTCCAACAGGTCTTATGCCATATTCGTCAGCTGCCTAGATGAGGTGTCTTTAGTATCCTAAAGGAACTGAAATAGTATGCAACAAGCTTATGCAACTGAGTCTACCTTTATGTTGAATTGATGTTTGTCCTCAGGAGGCTTCTTAACATAAGCTAAACTGTTTACATTTTTTTTTTCCCCAGCATAATTTGGCTGTCCTTCAACACTTTCTGCAATCAGTCCTGACTTCATATACCTTTCTGTTTGTTCAGCAAACTGTATTTACTTGGTTTTTAGATTTGTTCATTGCTGAGTGGTGACTTTTCCTGAGATCATACCAGATGCTGTATCCATCACCATGTACATTGTGCACTGGCCTCTGTTCTGTGGCTTCTCTTTTCTTTTCTTCCATTATTTGCAATTGTACTGGTTCATCTGCAGAATTTACCTCTTTCTCTTTCTGTTTTTTCTGTCCATGAGTACAAGTGACACATATTGCCCCATTCAAGACTGCAATTTTCTGAGCAATCCTTCCTTAATTTTGTTGTTGTTGTTGTTATGGTTACTTCTGAGTGATTACTGTGTAGTGTCTTTAGAAAATAAGTAGAAAGCTTGACTTTCTGAGACTTTTGAAAGGTACTTGCAGGAACACAGCACAAATGTCTTTAAAGAAGAAGGTTTAATTTTTACTAAGTGCAGTTAAAGTGTGTTTCCTCTTATATAGACAGTCTAAGAGGTAGGTTCTTACTGCAAAACACCTTCTATAGTCAAAAGATGGAGGTCAGTGCTCATATAAGACAGGTAGGTGCACCTCAATTCAGTTGCCCACCTGTAATTCAGATGTCCACGGGTGCTCACCTGACCTCCATGTGCCATTTCAAAAGAGTCTGGGTCTCCCATAGCTTCTACCTAATCAACATTGTGCAGGCAACTCAGGGCCATAAAGCATTTCAAACAGTACTGGTAGCCTGTGTTGGTAACTTTTGTGTCCTCTCTGTCTACTTAAGGGTGAATCCATCCCCTGGAAATACCAATTCCTCTCTATTTACTATAAAGAAGATTCAATAATGACTTTAGATCAGGTATTTCAAATGGTAAAATCTAGTGGGGCTGACATGCACCTTTAGCCTGTGGCACTGGTGCCCCCAGAAAGCACCAAACAAAGACAGTCCCAGTTTTTAGATGAAGAATTAAAATTATCTTAGAATGCTAACACACACATGACACTTAGAAGGAATTGAAACCTTTTTATTGTAGGGTTTGAGTTTTATGCACTGGGAGTTAGAGATACTGACTGAGCAGATTAGTTTACAGTTGTGTATTACAAATGTCAGTGACAGCCTTGGCTTTTTATCCCTATTGTTTAAGATAGGATTGTTTTGTGATGCAATCTTTAATTATCTTATTTTGAAGAAAAAATCAATAAATGTGACAGAAAAGGCAGTACAAAAGAAATGGCACTACAAGACAAGACCTCGTTCCTTAGAGAAAAGTATTAGACCAATGTTATAAAGGTAAATATACTCTCAGTGCTTATGGATACATGTAGATTGCGTAGACAGTTTTCCATATGCATAGTTTTCAATAGAAAGTTATTTTTCCCTCTAAGACCCATCAGTAATGGGACCAAAATAAAGGCATTTGGACTGGTGTTTGCTTCTTTAATGTTTAAACTAGTTTAATCTCTAGAGTTTAAGCTTCTAGAGTTCCAGAAAAAGCTTAATATGCCCAGTTCAGCCACCTAAATGCAGATATCCTTTTAAAGCCCATGTTCCTATTTTTCATATTGGACCCATGAGATGCTGTTCTCCTGTGAAATCGAGCTACTTCAGCTAGTCGCTAATATATGGGATTGGTTTCTTTGAAGTACAAAACTGGTCTGCCTAGATTTTTGGAGGTATTTCATAAAACCGTTCTCTCATGATTTCTGTCTCCCCCTTCCCAAGGGCTTCTCACAAAACATATATAGTCCTTATTGAGTCCCATTTTCTCTCTAAGAAAACTATTCAAATGTATATACATGTTCTTTTCTGATTAGCAGAGAACACATTAACCTTTTGAAGCCGAAATAAGAACTTGAATTAAATAGGGCAACATTTAACGACTTAGCTTTTGCATGCTTCCTATGATTTTTATCATTTTATAATTACTATTTTGCATGGTTTCTTTTATCTTACTGACATCTCTTAAACACTGATAGATTTTTGTTTTCCCCTGATTATACTGTTTGTTCACGTTATACTTTGACATACTTGCTCTGATTTCCTTTCTGCAAAACCTTTCCTCTTTTACTCTGCATCATTAGCAAAATACAAAATGCTTTAAGTGTAGATTTATTCTGATTTAATACTGAACATAAATAAGTGTTAGATTCACGTCAAGAAAGACATGCACTACACTCATACAATAGCTATCAAGGAACACATTAGAACAGGATAAAAACAATCCAGTGCTGTTTTCTGTCTACTTCATGGGCATATATTTAATTAAGTTATGTTACTCCTAAAATTCAAAAAGCTTAATCTTTTTTTGTCCTTAAATTAAACTGCCTGTGTTCTACAATGACCAAAACAAATAATCTATGACCTACAAACAAGACACTTGCATTCCCTAAAGACTTACTTCATCTTCTTCTCTAGGTTATACATCTTTGAACCTCTCTTTTCTATAACGACCTTCTGGTGCTCATTAGCATGCTGATTACCATTAACACAGCTATAATGCAGCAATTTTCTTGGTGTATGTCGAGACAAAATGCTCATCTGAATGCAGTCAAGGGACAAAATTAACTGCGTAAATCTACAGCATAAACTGGATCCGATCCAACATTACTCGAGTCTTCCTCCCTCTGCTAGGTGTGACATCATCATCTTGCTCCCCACTGATGGCTTAATAAGTATCCCCAGGTTACGCAGTATTTAATTCACTTTTTTCCTAAATTTTAGTTCCTGTGATGGCTGACCAACTTACCTTGCTTTCTCTTAATACATTTTTACTTTTATTTTTCCTTCCCTCTCTCCTAATTAGTCCCCAAGTTACATAAACATTTATTAAACAAAGGTTATACAAATGTGTATGTATCTATATATACACCTGTATGTCACTACTTTTATACATTGTGAAACAATTTACAGTGCAATGGAGTAGGATATTTTGTAGCAAATAATGTATTTGCAGAACTAAGCCTGATATATACACATTCTAAGTGTGAAAAAATTGCTTCATGTTTAGTGAATTTTCATCATATATTTCAGTGATTTAAAAAAAGAAAAAAAAAGGTTTAGTGATAGGAGCTGCACAAATTAACTTGCAGTAAACCTTTTTGATACTCTCGTGTAGCTCTTAATACTAAAAAAAAAAAATAAATCTGAAATTGAACAAAACATTTTTTGTTTGTTGGCAACTGTGTGGTAATTCAGAGCTTGCTGAAAAATCTGTTGAAGCCTCCCATCAGACCAGTAGTGTCAGAACCAGGCCTTCTGTATCAGTTACTATATATCTGTGCTGTGTATCATAATATTACAAAATGTATATATAATTCAAAGGTAAAAAGCAGTTTAAAGAAGATGGTACCTAGTACAAGGAATTCCTTTGCATTACATTATTTCACCCGTTACAGAGGAATTATTTTTATACAAACACCTCCTAATCTTTCAAGTAGTACAGTGACTCACAATCTCTTAGGTATCTAATCAATCCATCTCTCAGCTAACACTGCAATATATGTTAATGCATTATTACTCAAAGCAAAGAAAATCCCTTCAAATAAATAAAATTGGGAAGATGTACCTTAAAAATATTATGTTACAGAAAAGTTTGTAGGTACTTAAAACAATTTTCCCTTAAATTTGAGTGCTTTTTCCATATCATCTATTTTAAGTTCCTTGAAAATTTGACTGAAGGATCCTCCTCTGGCTTTGTTTTGGGAGCCAATGCTGTCAATTTTGGTTCTTTAAATGCATGGAAGTCCAACACTTAAAGCACCCAACATTACTCCATGCACTTTGTGATGGAAGGTCAAAATAAGGGTCAGAAACATTTGGTATTTTCAGACCTAAGGCAACACATTACCTATTTAAAGCATACTAGGTGTTTTAGAAAGAATAAAGCATTAAAATGAAGTATCCGTATACTTCTGTACACTGATCTAATAAGATTAAGATCTGTATATTAGGATCTAATTAATTTTAAAAAACATTTTAAAAAGTTGATAGCACACAGTAATGGAAAACAAGAAAACCACTGAGAAAAACCGTGTAAGATTATTCTAAGTCTAATTAATAGAAGAAAGCAGAAAACAAATCCAAAGAAGATTCAGTTCTGCAAAGGTTATAGGTATATTTTAGTTCCTTTATATTATGTTCATGGCTGTTAATGTCTCGGGTATGTCCAGGGACTTCAAAGAGATGGTAACTATAGCAGCTTTCCTTTCAGACTGAGATAACCTTTTCTCAGAAGAAAACCAGAACAGTTCTATAACTTGATCTCAGTTTTGTTACAAAATGACAAAACCAAACCAAACCAAACCGTTAAAAAAAAAAAAAAAAAAAAAAAAAACTAGCAAAAAAGCTCTTTTTTTTTTTTTTTTTTTGTAATGGGGTAGTGGACTGTAGAAGGGACTGCAGAAGGGAAGAAGATTCAATCAGTATAAGTTTATCTAATTCAATCAAAGACACATTTTTTTTCTAAGTATTGTAATATATAACACTAAACTTCCACAGCTCTCTATATTTACATAGATCTTACTTTATTTCAATTACCCTAAACTAGTCTAACTTGGAACAAAGGGAATTAGTTTTGAATGAGGAAACATATAACTGAGAAATATAATGGGTCTGGATAAAAGGACATATTCAAAGAGAGGGAAAATGGGGAGAGAGAGTGAGAGAAAATAAAAGATAAATTGCAAATAAGGAGATAATTGTAGAGGAATAATAAGGAGATAAATAGTAGAGGAAAAAGAAGTCTATCAGGATGGGTTTGAAGTAATACAAATCAAATGAATGGTAAGAAGGAGAGAACAAGAAAGAAGGCAGCTTCACGATTATGCAGAGAGAAACAGGGACAGAGGGCAGTAACATAATGAAATCCCACTGAAAGGTACCGTGGTCTCAGCACCACTTCTGTAGAGTGAGAGACTCACTGGGAGACCCAGTCTTTCTTGTTGACCTTACATGTAGTAAGTTTCTGGGGCAGAGAAGGAAAAGGCTCTCATCCTAGACCTAGTAAAGGACATGGCTGGAGAATACATCCAGATCTAAGAAATGGGTATTTTCCCAAGCCACTTAATTAAGATATGGCCTGAGCAAATAGTCAGAAAGATTATCTACCTGTAACACACCAAAAAATCTTGCCCACTGTGCAGAGCACGTCCTTCCTCTCTGACTCCAAGCTTGCAGGGGCTGCACTGCTCTCCCATGCTTTGGAAGGAGAGAAGCAAGAAGGCAAGGAGGAGAAAGAAAGGTATAAGAAAGCAGCACATCTAGATAAGCTTCTACTGCCTTCTGCTATGTGTCTTTTGCACCATACCTTTTGTGGCATCAGTATAACTTCTGTGAGTGGAGACCATAATTCACACAAATTTAATAGACTCCTCAGGGCAGGATCAGTTAAAACTGCACCAATCCTGGTAGAGGTTTGTTCAACCTGTTCTTAAAACTTCTATTGATGGAAATCTTACAGCCTTCCTAAGCAACTCAATCTGCCGCTTTACTGTTAGAAATGTTTCCCAGATGTCTAACTGGAATCTCATTAATTTAAGCCCATTAATTCCTGACCTTTTTCAACATCTTCTATATAGTATAAAAATATTACTACACATCTCCTCAGTTTTCTCTCTACATCACAACTCAGTTTTTCCAAAAACGGACCTGCTCGTATATCAATAGAAAGAATATCAACAGTCAAGGGGAACAACAAGCAGGGAAAAAAAATAGATACCACCGAAATTATTTAGGATGAATTCTATCCTATGAATTTCGGAAGCATCAGATGGCCTGTGTGAAAGTTACAAGTAAAAAGGAGGATTGCATATTTTCTATGTATCTTCATCAGAGAAATGTCCCTAATGGGGATTAGAAAAACAGTGGATGAGCATGCTCTCCTTCTAGGCAGACTCTGAAAGTCATTCATAAGAGTTTCAGTTAGGAAATCTTGACTTTTACAGCAGTAGTTTTCTGAAGAAAAAAAAAATAATCCCCAAATAAATAATATTTTTCAACTAGTTGAGAATCCACACATCTTTCAGACCACCATTCTTTGCCAAAGTAAGTTAAAATTAGAATCACAGAATCACAGAAATAAACCAATGGGTTCAGAAGTTACCAATGGGTTCAGAAGTTACCAGTGAATCAGAGATACCAAGATAGTCAGAAGAACACACATGGACATATACCTGTTTTCCTTGAGAAATCATCAGCATTGCCCTCCCCTAAACAAGAATAGCATTAAGCTCCACTAACTTTAGGTGTCTGCATCTGGGACATCTGTGTCCAGTTCAGTCATGGTGGGCTCTCGCAGTGAATGCAGAGAAACAGATTCATTTGGGATGTATTTTCTCTCACCTACTTTTAAAGCCTACATTTGTGTTAACATGAGTCATTCTCTCCTTAGAAGTACCTATTTCTTTCTAGGAACAGAAAAGAAAGACCGACAATAAGCTCCAGAGTGGATATCTGCAGCACATTAAGTTATGTGAGCTCTTTGTAATTGTCTTAAGCTGTCCTAGTGTCCATTTTCTGCCCACACACTAGACAAAGTCAGAAGGGAGGCACTGAGACTTACACTGTAATTAAATCATTGTTAATTTCATCTTTGTGTTTAAGGCATCACACTTACCTTTAATACCTATGAGTCAAAAAATTTTCAATATTAATTTGGCTGCTCTTTGAGACATATTCATATGAGAAAAATATCAACATAGTGATAACCATATCTTTGGAAATGAGGTAACAAGCTATGTCATCAGGTAAGGTTTATATAATGTTTATCTTGTATTATTAGCATCTTATTGAATCCATCCTTTTGTTTTATTTTATTTTCAGTGTATGAAATAGTCCCATTATTGAGCTGCTGTGATAATACCTAGAAATTTCTGCAGTTGTATTTTCCATGTTACTAACTAAGAAATATCCTCCTGACCAGGTATCAAAGTTATCTGTTTACAGATTTATTTATTTTTTAAATGAAGTATTGATTTCAGATTTTCATTAGAATAAAAATTTCATAGCAGTTTCTCTTATTTTTCTGCAAAATCATATGATTTTTTTTAATCATCCACTATAAAAGAGATGCACAAGGAACATACAGTAATAAATAGGGTCAGACTTTCTGATAAATAAAAAACAGAAACAAATCGAGAGAAAAACAGAATATCTTTACCAAATATTGTTGATGTGTCATGTTTAACAAGAAGTAAATATGAATAGCTTATTTTCTCTTCCTCTAATGCCTAATGATAGCCAGCAGGTAATACATTCCCTCAATGTTGCTAATAACACTGACAAATAAAAACAACAATCAGTTTAGCGAGCTATATGAAAAATCAGAGATCAATATCATATTAAGTCATCTAGAAACAAAAGTCCTTTAAGCATTTTCCAAACACAGAACATGACAACAGGAAGTTGCTGCTGCAGTGATGAATTGTACACCATGCTGTCAGTTAGATGAGAAGATTACAAAGTATCTTTTATTCTAGCTCCTGTGTGATTTGAGTATAAATGAAGATCTAATGAAAGGCTAGAAGTTTACACCTCTAATAAGGATCCTTGCTATATATCAGACTATGTACCTCCACTGTATATCCAGATGAAGCTGAAGGATATACAGCAGCCTCATTAGCTCCTTGGCTTCCAAGGAAAGGAGATTCAACACAAGGCTTGACCAGAGCATAGCTCACAAAAAGGGACCCCAGGGAGTCATGGAAACTTGGCTGTGCTGTGGCTTGAATCATGTCCTTCACTGTAAGCTCACTGCCTTTCTGCTGATGTGATAAAACCGAGGGAAGGATGAAATCTTTGATGTCCAAAATAATTTCCTACCTTGGAGCTCTCAATCCTGTGGTCCTTGTGTGAGCCCTAGTTTTAGATATCTAGGTCAAATATTATGAAACAGAAGAAGACATCTAAAGTTCAGAGGCAAGTTGAGTGTTAGGATGAAAATAAGAGGAGGAAAATGCAGTCTTTATTTTTTACAATAGCAAAAACAAGAAATAGTGCACATGGGGTAACAGAGAGAAAAAAGCACTGCTAAATAACAATCAGTTTGTCCTACTCATCCAGCAAATCCTAATTATTACATTTGGAAAAAGCTGTACAATACTCTGGAGGACCTAGTTACTGCAAGCTCAGCAGAAATATTTGCTGAACAAATGCTGGCAACTTTTCTGTCAGATCCATGCAGCTGGTGGATACAGTTCTACCAACACCAGAAGATAAATTCAGCAGAAGACTTGGATGCCTAGTTCCAGAAATGAAGGGTCATCCAGAAAAGTCCACAGAAACAACAGAACTGTCTGAGGCACTAAGCATGCTTATGGTTTGAACACAAAATTTACTTGGGGAGGCGGGGGAATAGAAGGGGTAGGGTAATAGCTAAAATCTGCTTCCTGGGCATGGTTGAGTATCCAAGTATCATAAAGCCATTGAGAATTCACCAGATGAGTTTCCTCTATATTAGTCCCTTGCTGGACTTAATCATGGAGGATCACATCTGATACACATCAACAACCCCAGAATCAGTAATCACAAACACACTTTCAAAAAATGTGCATGTCTCCCTCTTATATAAAGAAATAATTCTTACAGTGCTAGTTTCGAAACTGGAAGATCTATGTTTAAACCCAAGTGTGGCTTCTGGGTGTACACCTGTATCACATCCTGTGTGGAAAGGACTTATAGGGAATGGTGCATAGACCTTCTTCAGCTATGCTATTAAAATCATTACAGTGTTTAGTAGAAAGGGAGTAGAGGGAAGGAAGATGAAAGCAATAGTGAGAACACAGTGCTGTTGTCTCTCCATGGAAGTACATTGGGTCATTTCATCATCCCATAGGATGGGCTTCCCAACTTGTAAACTCCCTTTATCCCAATTAGACTAAGAGAGAGTTGTCAATCTGGGCAAACTGGGACAGTTCTGGCATGAGGAACTTCTTGTCTATGAGCTGATTTCTGCTTTTAGCATGATATTATTTGATGTTTTTATTTGGGGAATCATAGTTGTTGATCTACCTCACTTTCAGCACTAGATGAAAAAAATGTACATAAAGGTCTTCCTTCTGCCTGTCCTTTACTGCCAGCTGAAATAGGGTATACATTTCCACACCATATGAATGATGGCAACTTCCGTGACCAGTATAGGGTAACAGCTGGATTGTGATACTGAACAAAAATGTTCTTAAGTCTTGAGAACTCAGCTCCCTGCTAGCCCTCCAAAAGCTGTACCTCAGACTCCAGACCATCATTCGAGGAACTCATTCATTCTGAAATAAATGGATCCCTGAAGAGCTGCTTTTAATGTTTTTGTTTCCTTCACCTCATGCAAACCTCCCCAGGTGGAGATTAATAGAACCATCAGAGTAAAGCGAGGCAAATCAGCGGTTCCTCACAGGAATATCAGTGTTGTGCATTGATTACATACATACTAAACATACAAAATGTATTCTCTCTCTCTCTTTCCTACTTTTTTTCTGCTCAGCAAAAACTAATCTTAGCCTTTTTTATTATTATTATTCTGATGAAGACATACACATTTAAGATCTCATAATTTATTAACCACTTGTTTAATTTCACAGAATCACAGAATCACAGAATCACAGAATTTCTAGGTTGGAAGAGACCTCAAGGTCATCGAGTCCAACCTCCAACCTAACGCTAACAGCCCTCCACTAAACCATATCCCTAAGCTCTACATCTAAACGTCTTTTGAAGACTTCCAGGGATGGTGACTCCACCACTTCCCTGGGCAGCCTGTTCCAATGTCTAACAACCCTTTCAGTGAAGAAATTCTTCCTAACATCTAACCTAAAACTCCCCTGGCTCAACTTAAGCCCATTCCCCCTCGTCCTGTCACCAGGCACGTGGGAGAACAGGCCAACCCCCACCTCGCTACAGCCTCCCTTGAGGTACCTAAAAAGAGCGATAAGGTCACCCCTGAGCCTCCTCTTCTCCAGGCTGAACAAGCCCAGCTCCCTCAGCCGCTCCTCGTAGGACTTGTTCTCCAGGCCCCTCACCAGCTTCGTCGCCCTTCTCTGCACATTTTTTTTTTTTTTTTTTTTTTTTTTTTTTTGAAGTAAAAGTACTTTTATTTATTTTTTTTTTCATAATGGGGTTATATCAGTGAGTATGTTATAATAAAATGGCGTATGTTGGTGTTGGTACTTCTAAACTGTCTTAAGTGAACTGTACAATCATCTTCTTAGCTAACAGCAAGTTGTAACCTTAAAACTGAACCTGAAATTGTCAGAAAAGCATTCTTAATTATCTTGAGAAATGAATTCTTCTGTCTCTCTCCAGGCTACTTCAGTGGTTTGCGTTTTTTTTGACAATGTTATTGCTAAATTCCTATCTTAAGAGCAAAATATATGGAGTTGTTTATTTGTTTAACAAGCTTTCTGCTGACAAGCAAGGTTCTCTTATGGTGATACATGTATATTAACTTAGGTGGTTGATGAGAAGTCTGATCAATTCTGAAACAGGCAAGCCATTTTCTGTAGAAGCATTGTGAATTGTGTCCAAAATGTTTTGCCAAATTGGTTGTGTGTTTCCTTATTCTTGAGGCACATATATCAAAATGTCACTTAGAATTTGTTGCTCTAAGTCTGATAATCTGTCTAGAGAGTGAGGAAGTGACTCATGTTCAGGAGAAAAAAGGGAACCAAAAGTAGCAGTTTGGAAACTTTTTTTCTGGATGCTGTGTATGATCTTAGCTCTGCTGGGAGGTGGCAAACCCAGCAGCGACTCTGAAGACAAAGTAGTACATTGTGTGAATGCATAGATTTAATTTGAGATGCCCTCAGCAGCTGTTGGTGTTCCATATTGATTTTAGCCTTTGTTTTGTGAGTGCGCTGGATAAACTCACGCACAAATGCTGTGCAGGGTGACGTCTCCGTTTTAGGTTGCATCAGCTTGTGTCAGCTCCCTGTCCCTTAGGAGGAAGGAACATGCTTGTTCAGACCCCTTGCAGCAGAGCACCTTCTGCAGCGGCGAGGTTCCCCTGGCATTGCGAGGCTGAGCCGAGCCCTGCCGGAGCTGCCCATGGTGCTGAAGGGCTCGGCCCTCCTCAAGCACCTCGCGTTAAGGAGCAGGTCCTGGGAGCCCAGCAGCTCACTTTTCTCATGCTCAGGGATGGGTGGAAGTGCTAAAATCCCACCAAAAGGCTCTCCGGCTTGTCTGGTGGTCTTCCATCACCTCATCCCGAAGGTGGCAGTTCGTATGTTGAACAGCAACTGATAAATTGTTGGGAACAGACAGACAGATGTGCTGGTGGAATAGGTTGTGGCTTAGGGAGTGGATCCCCACTGATTCAGGATGCATTTTAAAAATGTGTGAATTCTTTTCCAGGTTTAGTGTGCGTAAGGTAATTAGAGCAGTAATGAATTGAAGTAAACTCACTGTTTGACAGGTTTTTCCTTCAAATCTGGTGGGAAATTCTACCTCAGATGCATACCTCATACGATATCATGAAGCAAATATACATTTTTTTAACTTACATTTCAAGATGTGGACCAAAATCAGACACACACTGGAAATGAATTGCAATTTTAAATATGGATAAGCTACTGTTTCTCCATAATCTTATTTTATTTTATTTTATTTACTAGTATCAAAAGATTAGGTACTTGTGGGATATAGGAACTTCAAAGTACAGATTATATACATAACATATGGTAAAAAGGAGAAGTTGATATGAATTGAATATACATAAATATCTAGGAACTGAAGAAAATTGATAAGAGAAGCAGAAGTACACCATACATATGGAAAACTGACAGAATTAAAGATAAGACAGAGAACATTTTGAAATGAATTAACAAAAGAAATCCTAACAGTAATAGTTGCCTGGTACTATAACATGTCAGTGGTAATGCAGAAAAGGCAGAAACATTCATGAAGCACATCTGTTTACAGAAAAAGAAAAGCTACGTGACATAGTCTCTTTAGAAGATGATGAAACACTTTCCAGTCCAAAAACAATTTGGTTAAAACACAGACACTAGAGTTAATCTATGATAAATCAACAGGTGATCTGCATGTAAAAAATGTAGTATGTTGCTAAAAGAGGAGCTTCCTAGATTTTTATTTTTTTCCAATAAAAAAATACTTTGAAGATCAAAAATCTTCAGAGGAAAATCTAAAGTAAATGACTGAGATAATAATAGACTTACTGTCTTGTGCAAAATAACATAACAGGTTATATGGAATTCATTAACAGAGAATTAAAGAACAATAATATAATTAATGCAAATCAATATCGGCTCTTGGAAATTTGGTCTTGATATTGCAATGTGATTAGAAGTTTAGTTACTAAAGGTAATTGTGTGAATATAATACACTGAAATTCCTGTGAGGCATTTGACTTGGTGACTCGTGACATTTTGATTATGAAATTAGAACAATATGTTATATAGCACCAATTAAAGAGATTAAAAACTGGCTAATTGATAGCTCTCCAGATGTAATTGTAAATGACTCATCATTGTTGACTGGACACATTTCTAGCTAGGTTCTGGTGGGTTTCGTTCTATTAAACATTTTTGTCAATGACCTGGAATAAAATATGAAGTCATCACTAATGAAGTTTTCAGAAGACATAGATTGGGGGCAGTAGTCAATAATGGAGAGAAGAGATCACTGATGCAGAGTTATATAAATCCTGTCTGGTCTCAACCTTAATGCAAGAAAATAGTTTATATTTGAACACAAGCAGGTATGAAATTGCGACATGAGGAGAAAGTCAAATTTGGATTATCACAATTGAGTTAATTAAAGATTGGAACAAGTTTTGTGGTTTATGTTGCATGGAGGGAAAAAAAAGTGTATACATTATAAAAGATTAGGTACAACTGGTCAAGCCGCAGCAATGGAACTGAATGTGCAAAGTGCGAGTCTTGGTCATCTTTGATAAGGCACCAGGAACCCTAATTCTGACTGTGATGAATATGCATAACAGTCACTGGTGGAACCAAGTTCTGTCCTCTCATGAATGAGAAGTACCGTTTATCCGTCCTGTACTATTACACATATGACACTGAAATGACCACTCTCCTATAACACATGACTTGTATGATTCATCTGAGGTTAAAAAGGAAGAAGAAGCAGATTTCCTCAGTTAGTATGCTTACTAGGTCAACATATGGGAGTTACTTTGATCTTGGTTCATGCAAGATATCAGGAAAAAGAAGCCTCCTATTAAAATTTAATGGCTTATAATTAATGATCCCTTTCATAAAATTGCCTCTAATATCTTTGAATCTTAGACAGACTGAGTCTACCTGCAGGGAGAATTTTCTTTGCAGAGATGCATGGAAGATCATAAATTGCCCTGTTTTAGTAATTTATTGGGTTTTCAAGGGGCTAAAACTTACTTTTTCTAAAGAGCAGAATTCAAAAGAAATTTCCTGCTGCAATGAAATTGAATATGGAAATATTAAAGAAACAGAAGCAAACATTTTATATATAATGTGTCCCAAAGAAAATTTGGGTCTAAGGAAATTTGGTTTTATCCTAAACATTAATTGTTTAGGATTAGAGGGAGGGAGAGAGGGAGGGGAAGAGAGGAAAGAAAGGAAAGAAAAAGGAAGGAAGGAAGGAAGGAAGGAAGGAAGGAAGGAAGGAAGGAAGGAAGGAAGGAAGGAAGGAAGGAAGGAAGGAAGGAAGGAAGGAAGGAAGGAAGGAAGGAAGGAAGGAAGGAAGGAAGGAAGAGAGGGAGGGAGGGAGGGAGGGAGGGAGGGAGGGAGGCATCCAGGGCTCAGGGTGGGAGGTGGAGGGCAGTCCCTGTGGCCGAGGGGCACCCTTTCTCTCTAGCAAGCCAAATGGCCCTGGGGAACCAGCCCCAGAAAAGGGGCCCTCACCCTTCTTCCACATGAGGACATCTACCAGGCTGCTCCCAACACAGCCATCTTTGGCCATGTGTGAGCCACTCCATCACAGAGGCTTGCTGAGGTCACAGTGGCCATCACTGCCCTGCCTTTGCCTGGGACCTATAAAACAGGACCCGTGCAGCTGGCCAACCAATCCCTGAGCTTCTACATGCTCTGACAGACAGATTATGTGGCAGGAAGAAGTCCAGGATCAGGAAGGTGAGCAGCAGCCCTCTCTGGTGTGAGAGGACAGTGATGCAGTACAAGGAAGCACTAAGAAGGAAGGCACCTAACAAGTGTCATTGGCAGAGGGATTGGTGTACACACAATATACATTGGTGTACACAACATTGCAGGCGTGCCCAGCGAGCTCCCTACTCGTCACCATCCCAGGCATTAGCTTGGAGCCACCAAACACCGTGGACATCCTGCAGGCTCACCTGCAAGATGTCCTGCCGATAAATAACTCTGTTGCAGATTCTCAGGGGTTGCATGAGTGCTTCTTTCCCATCCCCCAGCCTTTGTGCAAGAGGTGGCATCCCTTCTGCACAGAGCCTCACGGAAGAGCACAAGAGAGGACCCAGCTTCCTTTTGGCTGTTGCACAGGGGTGATTAGAGGAGTCCCCATGCGCCTTTAACATTTGTGAAAATAGACTGAGCAGTGAAAATGGTAGTGTGTAAGCCATTATAGGTGGCTAATTTGTTACATTAAGAATGAGTTTCTATATATGAGTAATTGGTAACGACAGACATGGAGAAGGCTGAGGTACTCAGCAACTTCTTTGCTGCTATCTGCATGGGTAGACAGGCTTCCCAAATCTCTCATTTCCCTGAACCCCTAGATAGAAGCTAGAGGATCAAAGTCCCACCCACTGTAAGTGAAGAGCAGGTTCAACACCACCTGATGAATCTAAAGAGGTACAAGACTATGGGATGGGTACAAGACTATGATGTCAGGAATCCCAGGGTCCTGAGGGAACTGGCTGATATAGTTGCCAAGCCTCTCTCCATCATAGCTGAAAAGTCTTGGCAGTCAGGCGATGTCACTGGTGAGTGGAAAAAGGGAAGCATCATGCCCCTACTCTTCAACGATTGAAACAAAGAATTGTACAATGAGCACTACTCTTCAACAATGAAAACAATTAGGATACATTTCTTCTCAGAAAGAGTGGTCAGGCATTGGAACAGGTTGACCGGGGGAGTGGTCAAGTCACCATTCCTGTGGGTGTTCAAGGAAAGGTTGGACCTGGTGTTTAGGGATATGGTTTAGTGGGTGACATTGATAGTAGGTTGATGGTTGGACCAGATGATCTTGGAGATCTTTTTCAACCTTAATATTTCTATAATTCTATGAAAGAAAGACAAAGAAGAAAGAAAAAGAAAGAAAGAAAGAAAGAAAGAAAGAAAGAAAGAAAGAAAGAAAGAAAGAAAGAAAGAAAGAAAGAAAGAAAGAAAGAAAGAAAGAAAGAAAGAAAGAAAGAAAGAGAGAGAGAAAGAATGGATGAACAGAAACATTTCAGTGTATCATAACATTCTGGTTATGTTCAAACCTATCCAGACAATGGTTATAAGAATAAACTAAATTAAGTAATGCTTGCAATATATACCTACAGATAAAGTGATGAGACTGCTCATAACAACACAAAGTAAAGCTTCAAAATATCTCTGTGCAGCTATGAAACCCCTTTCTTAAATGGTATTTGTAAGAGAAGTGCAGTAAAACTCAAAATAGCTAGCAACAAAGAGTGTGGGGTGCAGCCACCCAAAGCAGACACCTGAGCAGTGTTTCAATGTTCAGAGTGCAGCAAAATCATCCAGCCTTCTGTGCCCAAGTTCCTATGCTGTCAAAGAAGTAGGGACTCAAATACAGTGCACTAGATAAGCACTCAGGATCTTTCACCACAGTCTTTCCAAAACAATGTCCTTTCTCTCTTTACCTCTATATTTTTTTCTATATACTTTAGAATACAAAATAATTGTTGAATCCCTCTATATAATCAAGGAGTAGCCTTTAGGGAGAAAACTGCTTAATTTTTGTCTATTAAGGATCTAGGTTTCCTGACTGATTATAATGCATGTTAAACAATTATGCTAAGGATTTTCATTTGCTGAACACAAAATTTAGTTGGGAATCATAGTTTGATCCCAGGCTTCCTCTATCCTCCATGCATTCAGAGGTCTGAAATTATTTCCTGCTAATACACTCTGCTGCTGGTTCTCATAATTATATAAGCTCTTCAGAAATCTCTTGTTTGGGGAAGATCTAGAATGAAATGTTTTGGTTTTGATAAGTCACAGCCAAAAGTTTTGACTTTCCTTTTTTTTTTTTTTTTTTTTTTTTTAATTTTTTAATGAGATTAAATTGTTATTAACTCTAGCTTACTGCAGTTTCAGATAAGTAAAGTTTCCCTTTTCCACTATCAACTCATTGGCCAAAGTATAAAAAATATCAGTACAGGTTTTATTTCCAGATATTAAAAATGTAGAGATCTTTTTATTTTTCTTCTTTTTTTTTTTTTAATTTTTTTCTTCTTTCAGATTGTGTACAGTCTCTAACTACCAGTACTTTTGGAGTCAATGAGATTTTTCATTGTTGCCTCTCAAAGGCAGGTAGAATTATTATTCCAGTTATTATTATCTTTTTTTTTTCATATTCCCTTGGAATAAAGAGTTCTTAGAACTTTTTCTTGTGATTCTAAACATACAATGACTTGTGAAGAATTTATTCAGCTCAGATAAGGCCTGGTATCCTAAAAAATAATGTTGTTATTTATACATTGTTTTGCATTGTGTAATTGAATTCAGTGGTCGTGAAAGCCTTGGAGATTGAATTCATTTGTTTATGTTTTCACAAAATGAGTGTTGGAAACGCAGGTTTGCCCACCTAGCCTGAGTATCGGGCCTCAGGAGAGGCCTGCTGCAGGACTCAAAGGAGACTGTGGTCTTCAGATCCAGCAATTTCCTGGGTTTTGTGAGATTAAGTGCAGAAATCATAACCAGATGCTCATAGTAATTCTTCCCAGTGTTAAGCATCTAATTTATAGACATATTCCCGTTAGTCCACACTGTTATAGGAGTGGAGGATAGGCAACCCAGGAGAACATGGGCAGAATCACCCTCTGTCTCCGTTGACCTTACAGAGTATTTGGACATCTCACTTTACACACCTAGCATCATATCTTGCACCTTCTGTGTCTAAGTATAAAAGCACCCACTTTGTATATGCTGAGGGACATTATCCAGATGTTACCGGCTCTGAACTACTGCTGAGAAGGGCAGAAGACAGTAGAGCCCATTATTGGTCCCCTGGGCCAGCTGGTCCCCAAGAGTTAGTTTAAGCTCCACACTGACCTTTTCATTCAGACTACCAGTTTCTCAGAGAGCTGTATCAAATCTGGTAGCTGAAGTGGCAAACTAATCACTTGCATGTAGTGCATACCGCTGCAGGCATTGGGGTGATAAATTGTCCAATTTTACTAAGCAAGGTTGCTCAGATAAAAGAGACTCACAATAAGGGTGTATACAGCTGTCTTTGTTATGGACTAAACAATAATAGGCATGGTTCTGGCGCTTTTTTATTTTTATTTTTAATTGTCAGAGTGTTTCTCAAAAAGGGAAAACACCTTCAGTGAGAAGATTTTAAAAGCTGTAATTTGCATAAATATTTTAGATCATTTTTGAAGTAACAGCTGTCATGAAAGGCTGTATTTCCATTTGTTTACAAAAATAGGAAATCATTACCATTTTGATGTCCCCTGAGAATTGAAAAATACATATATAAACACAGAGCAGATTAACACAGAGGTTGAGTATGTGTCCTTGTAGTCACAATAGCTGAGCTGCCCCTGCTGCAGCTGTGAGATATAAGTTTATACTTTCACATTGGCCCCCATGATAATCTCACTTTTATATTTAAATTATTTATTAATTTATTTATTTTAATTTTCTCTCAAGGAAATAATGGGAGCTGTACATTCTTTTCTAACCTAAGACTATGTCCTCTAACATTCAGGAGTTCAGAACATTGGCAGATAGTCTCTTTTTTTTTTTTTTTCTTTTATAGTAAATTTATTTATTCAGAATGTCAAAATGGTTTTCACATGTGCAAAATATACATAATGTATAGTTTAGCTTAGTTATAATAAGACAACAAAATTATATGTGCTGAAGCCCCAGATACGTATTATTGAGCATTACATATTGATATTCAGTAACAAGACATTCTGGCATATGCAATATCAAACTTAGGTGATCATCTTCACATAAAAGTGACAAAGCAGACAGGTTTCATTTCAGGTTTGCGTGAGATCTAGCTTTTTAATTCAGAACAGTACATTACACTGCATGAACTTTCTTTTACATCTTTTATGGTCATCTACAAATTAGATATGTAGTCAAACTGGATAATTTGTCTGCTTTTATTTTTGTTGTGGATAGAGTCACCCACTGAGGATTATTCTACCATTATTCCTCACTTACCAGCTACGATGATCTAATTTATGTCCAGGGAAGATGTTATTAGAAAGAAAGTACAAGATTAACATAGTAATTTGAATATTTTGGTTTCACAAAATCCCCCCCTTTTTTTTTTTCACTGAAGCAAAACAATAAATTTATTCTTACACTCATGCCATTTGAGCTCTGGAGAATAGTATGCAGCACCAGTAAAATTTTAAAGTCTGTCTCAGCTGCTGATAGTGTCACATCTATGGGACCTTAGCAGTCAGCTTTGTTGTGATTGGTTCAATGTCTAAAACAGCCAAGGGGAAATATGAAAGGGAAGAATATTTGAAATCCTGTCTATTCCTGGAATAAGGCACCTATACCAAGATGTACTAAGAGCACTTGAAAATGCTTTCTCACTCCTTAGTCTGCATTGCATAAGTCCTGCATTGCATAAGTCCCTCATGGGAATAGTAGCTGGCTGTTTTTTTTTGTTTGTTTGTTTTTTTGTTTGTTTGCTTGTTTGTTTTAAGAGCAATGTGAAGGAAGCTTCAATCCATGCTGGTCAGGGAACTCACCCTGGAGAGGTTTTGTGACCTATTCAGCCCCCAACTAACTTTTAGCTCCCATGGAAGGTGCAGTTCAGTGTAGCCTAATGTGCAAGATTCAGAAACATTTAAGATGGATGTCAGTCTGAGTTCAGATGCAAGGCCGAATAAATCTGTGATTGGTGTTAAAAACACTTATGCCAAATAGGGAAAAGATTTAATTTTTATTTTCTTTTCTATGCTTCTCTGCCTGTGGCTATACAATGAGTCTTGATGCATCAACAGGCATAAAGCTACAGAGGCCCATCTTGTTTGCTCTCTTTCTAAAGTTGATACCTCAGTTAAAGAGAAAAGTAGAGAAGCAGCTCTCTCAGTCTCTGAGGAAAGGAAAAGCTGCAGAAACAATGGACAGAATCTGAATCAGCTAACTCCTTTCTAAATGTTTTGTAACTACTAGTTACTGAAGCAACAACATGTGCTGTAGTTCCTTATACTGTCACTGGAGAGAGACAGATGTCTTTGAAAATACCCAAGAGTGTGAACCACATGGATTTTACTCTGCTCCAAGTAAAGGAATGATGGAAACATTGTATTTTCCTTGTTTGTTTGTTTTGTTCTGTTTTAATGGTATCTGCACTAGATTACATCCTTAGGATCCCACATCCACAGTAAGTTTTTCTTCACAGCAGTCATCCTGTTTACATCCTGAGCTCTTAATAACAAGAAGTTTCCTACTCAAAATATCTAAGATATATCCTGGAGTTTCAACACAGACCTGAAGTTCAGATAGCCCTCTGCTGCTCAGACTGTTTCTGCAACACAAGAACATGACATAGAAAATTTAAGCACAGAGTCAAAATGTTTAAGGTAGAAAATTGTGCACAGGAGATTATGGAAAACTATAAATATCCATTGAACTACTGATCTAATCCAGGCACCAGGCTTTTAGCTGCAATATTTCAGATGTTCCCACCTTTATGTCTCTATTAGGTTTCACATTGACTCCACTAATAATGGTTTTACAGGTGATGTCCAGGGTATGTAGGAAGATAGAACTGGAACAACGATAACTGAGGGCTGAGAGGTAAAATGAGTTAAGCTGTAGAAAGGCATTGAGGTAAGTTGAGAAGGTAAATGGAGATATAAAAGAGTTAGGTTGTCAAGGAGGAGAACAGATACTATATGGGGAAAGAGAACAATGCATGTGAAAAGGAGACAAAACTATGAAGGACAAAAGGGTGAGCTGATGGTCCATGGCCAAGATGAGTGAGGTGTTCATGTATGATAGCAAAGTATGACCTACAGGCTAGTGGTAGTTTGGGATACTTTGTTGAGTAATGTGTGTAATTTCTCGGATTATTATTATTATTATTATTATTATTTGTCATGAGTCTCTTAAGCCAGTCTGCTTAATATTTCAGGCCCAAGAATCTACTTTGTAGGGACAAGGGTTTGGTTCTAAGTTCATTTTAGCACCTGAATCCCTTTCACAACAGTGTGGAACCAAGGGTGACGTCTAGCCTTAATCACTGAAACCTCATAGAACAAGAAAATCTGTTTTGATATTGAAGTCACATTGCAAGCAGTTTCCTGTGAAGGAAAACTCTTCTGAGGGGACAGTTGCAGGTAACATGGTGGTCAGCAAGGAATGGGGAGGAATAGTGCTGACTCCAAATTTTTTTTAATAATTGCAAATTTATTTTTTAATAATAACAAATATAAATTTGGTTTGTGTTTGTTTTTGTTTTTTTTTTTTTTTTTTTTTTTTAGCTGACAGATTATTAAAAGCAAACAAACAAGCAAAGCAAGCATTGTCTCACATTTAAATATTTTGGATAGAAAATTGCATAGTTACCAGTTTGGAAGTTTCATATTTACTTGGGAAACTGGTATAAAATAATACAACAAGAAGAGCAACCTTTCACTACTTTGTTAGCCTTCAGGATAGTTTAAACATAAGATGTTGTTGTGGCAACATTTCCAAGTATTTTCAAGTGGTTTAAGTAAGCCTAATTCATAAATTTGATAAAAAGCATATGATTTCTACAATATGTAAAGTTTGAAAGGACAGGAGGTCCAAAGAAACAAAAGTATGTCTGAAGTTGGTCAGTAGCCTCTTTATCTATATAGATTTTACAATACTGGTACATCTTATCTAGAGTTTCTGTTAGAAATATAAACTTATGACATATACTGTGATGATAACACAGTGGAGTAAACAAATAATTGGATGATACAGCCAGTTTATATTTACAAATAAACTTCCCATAAATGTGGGCATTGAAATATTATTTTGCCTCGATGCTTTACTGTAAATAATAATGTTAACCTGGCTATTGTACTATAAGAGGTAGATTAAATCCACTAGTGAAATATTTTAAGCAAATCAATTTTGGGACAAATTTTGTTCACATTTGCAGTAGGATAAATCCAGAGTTAGTCTGGGAAATGGATACCCTGACAGAAAACAAAATTTAATCTCATTTAAAAAAATACAGATTCACAGTTGAAAAGGACAGAAAAATAACAATTTGATGTAATCTGGATTATAACATGTTACTTTCACTTAGAAAATATTAGGAAATTATCTTGCAGAAGCATGATGATTTAGTATAGATTAGAATGCTAGAGAAGTTACAGTTTCTTCTGTCCTGATATGTTTTGCTATGATAAAAGGCTGGCAGGGTTGGTAGGAAAAACTTCTTTGCACATTGTATATAAACTGCACAACCTTTGCTGTATCAACTTTATGCTCCAATAAACAAGACAATAATGACAAATTATCAAAGCAGGCCTCAGATGTGACCCTCAATTGGAAGAGCAGCAATTTAATGAAGACAAAAGCTAGGTGAAAGCTGCTAATATCATTTACTGATAAACAGATTTTCTCAAGAGGCTCCTAGCTCAATCCCCTGAGGCCCCATAAACCTGCATAATTCCATTTAAAATATTGTGCAATTCACTAAATTAGTCTTTGAACATCCTTACTATCCAATTACGAAGCCCCAGCATGGACAGAATAATGAAATTTTTCAAACTGTGGAATGCATGTGGTCTTAACAAACTTATGACAAACACTGAAATTAGCTTTCAGTTTTGAAGCCAAAGTAGACTATTGCTAATGCTTCAAGACAGAAAGAAAACAATAAAACACTATTGCTGTGGTTAAGCGGGATGTGCAAAAAATAAATCTTTGACTTATACAGAATTCTCAACACAGCCTACCTTCAGGAAAAAAAAAAAAAATCCTAAGAACTTGAATAATGTTTTTGCATTTGCAAGCTATTTGGCCTGCTTAAGTTCTAGTAAAAGCTTTACTGAATAAAGGGTACAAATACCTCCTGGACAGTTTTATCTTCCAGGCAGACAGAAAAAGGCGAGAGTTTCAGAAGTGAAATTTATTTCTGTTCAAGCATTGCAAGCTGCATTATTAAAGTCATTTGTCATGCTTTGAATATTTCTGCCTGATTCACCATTAAATTGGCCTTCTAATTACAAACTTTGTCATGAAAAGCAGTTGGCCTGCTTCATTCACCAGAAAACTTCAATTCCTTAATAGCAGCTTGGTTCAAAAGGCAAGGGAAACATTGCTATTTTTGAAATATAAAATTGATAGGATAAGCAATGACATTACAAAATAAATAAATAAATAGATATATAATCATAACAGAAACAAAATATATTAATGACTTCAAAAGCAACCTAGAAAATATCCAGAAATTATTTTTAATGAAAGATTTATTAATTTGGATGATAAGCATTCTGCACTTTCAAAATAAAAAATCATTTATTGTGATTGTATACACAAAACAAATCAATCCGTATAATTTAGGAGTTTGGGACCATGTGTAGAAATTCTTGTGCACAAATTTGGTAAATACATGTATTCATTTAGAATGATTATGCATACTGATGTTTTAACTGCACTTGTAAAAGGCTAGGCAGATACCAAACTGTGTTCACATACAAGATATACCCATGAAACTGTAATTGTGACATTGTGCATGAAATTGCGAATGACTTTCTTGATAGCTGTGGTATGCCAGACACTTCTGCTTGTGGTTCTGTACAGTGAGCTCTCAGCCTCACTATGTTCAGCTTGTATGTCAAATATTACGTGCTGCTTTTAAAGGTAAATATTGGCTGTTTAATATAAATTTTGATAAAATAAAATAGTTTTCCTCTGTGACAATTATTTTAATCACATGAATTCATTAAACAGGCCAAAAAGAATATATTGCCTATACACTAACATGTATATCTGTTTATATATTTTTTAAGATTTCAATTATTATTATCTATCTCAAAAATTTAGGAAGCTCAGACAGACCCAACACAGAAGCTGAGGCTTTGTGCCTTTCTTTGTGCCTTTCTCTGTAAAACTGATGTTGAGCCTACTTTCATTGGCAGAATAATTATGGAAAACTTTTTAATGTAGGCTTTTAATCAAGCTTTGGTATCATTCTTTTCTCCATAGGCCCTTCTTGCCCTAGCATTAAAAGAAAGATTTGCCACACTATATTATGTCAGCAATTCCAGCTATTCCAATAACTCCCTTTCAATATTTGACAAACGATCAGGTGAAAAACCTTCCCAGTGTATCCAAACAAAAGATGTAAAACTTTGTTAGCTATATCTAAACCCATGCTGGGATATCATGTTGACCTTGTCTTCTAAGAGAAAAATGACGTTTGCTTAAAACAAACATGCTTTAGCAAGAGTTTAGATGACTTGGGTCCTTAAAAGTCACACCAACTGCGTTGGGTCTGTCTGAGCTGGAGTCACCTTTTTCCTGCAGCAGCCCACACAGTGCTGTGCTCTGCACTTGTAGCTGGAACAGCACTGATATCACTCCAGAGTTGTGTTTATTGCTGCATAGTGCTGGCACAGCATCAGGACTCCTTCCAAGCCCCCAAGAGCCAGCAGGCTGGGAGTGGGCAAATGATGGGGAGGGGACATCGCCAGGGCAGCTGACCTAAACCAACCAAAGGGATATTCCATAACACCTGATGTCACACTGAGCAATAAAAAGGGGGGCTCTTGTCGGGGAGGGGGCTGTTCCCTCTGAACAACCACTACGTATTTTGAGGCCCTGGTTCCCAGGACGTGGCCGAACATCACTCATTGATGGGAAGTAGAGAATAATTTTTTCCCTTCTCTCTGTGCTTCTGCGCGGACTTACTGTTTCTGTGGTTTCTTTTTCTCCCCATTCCCTTTCCCTTTAATTAAACCTTTCTCACCTCAAACCTCGAGTTCTCTGTGTTGTATTTTCTCCCCCTTCCTCTTTGAGGAGTGGGGGAGTGAGAGAGTGGCTGTGGTGGAGCTTGGCTGCCCACCTGAGTAAAACCACCACACCAACCTATTACATTACTCAGATTTTTACCCTCGTATCCTCTCTTGACAAATGTCAAGAGAGGCATGTCCAAAAAAGTCATGAATATGACCATCAGGAAAGGTGATAAGATGAGGAACCAAAAGGCAAAGTAAACTGTAAGGAGTTTTTATCTTTATTATTTTCCAGGACTGCTATTGCCAACACAATGATGTGTCTGAGACAGCTGAACAACAAGAACCAGCAGAAGATATATAGGAACAGATACTGAATATGAAAATATATAAAATAGGAAGATGAAGAAAGCGATGCAAAGAATAGTTCTCTGTTATTTGTTTCTATATTTTCTTTAACAGGTGTTTTTTGAGACCAATATGCTTATGAACTACATTGCACTCCATTTACTGAAACAAAAATTTACTGAAACTGTTGAACAACACTGTCAAACCTATGGTTTGATTTTGGATAGTCCTGTGTGGAAACAGGAAATGGAATCGATGATCCTTGTGGGTCCCTCCCAGCTTAGGAAATTCTATGATTCTATAACAGTCATATGAGAAATTAATGCAGGAAGCAGCAAACACATTTACAAAGATGATTGGCATCTCAGACAAAATAAGTTACAGTTCTTCATGTTTTAGAAACTTATGAAATGAAAAAGTCTGCAAGTACAACTTCCAGATCAGCATGTATAAATAATTGACTGACTGGTGCCCTAGAGTGTTACAAGAAACCTTAGGTCCCTCTGCAGTCTATCTGAGAATCCTGTGGGATGAAGCATTTTTCTTTGACTACAGCTATACACGGTCCTGAATCTGGATTTCTCCTAAACTACAGACTGTGAATCCAAATTCACTAATCACAGCAACATCATGGATCCCAGTGTTACTGAAAAATCCTTCTGCTTCAATAAAAAATATATTTAACTACAGGATAGTTGGTTTCACAGAGGATGTTCTCAATGACTGTTGTACATGACCCAGGTCATGGCAGGGCATAGGATGTGGTAGCAGCAAGTCTTCACAAAATGACAGTGAGATACATGCAGAAAGGGAATGATAAATAGACCAGAATCCTACATCTCTGAGACCAAAGGACTTAGTTTCTTGGATTTCTGTCTACCCTTTCCCCGTATAATCCTTCTTCATAGTCTTCTTCCCCAGTCCCACTGCCTGTCTCCATGAAATACAAGTTACAGGGCTGCCTGTAAGTTGGTAGGGAGCTGTAACTTGGTAGCCCTGCTAAACTGGGTTTCTCCTACTCAGAGTGAAGTAGCTCAGGATAATTTTTTCTGGGTTGCCTATGGGACCATGTTGATTCCAACATTATCTGCCAGCTTGTGTCTGAGCGTCCTTGCTAAGGAGGGCTCTTGGGCTGCTCTAGACAAAGGTCAGCACAAGAGCCAACTTGGGGGTTCACCAGAGAGTTTGATCTAGTGTAACTCTGAGACATCAGCTGCTATCGCACTACATACAGAGTCAAATAAACTAGTATCTCAGCCAGCAGAGAGAAGGCAACATCAAAACATAACTTGCTGCAGGCAGATTGCTACCATACCTGACCAGATGGTCAGAGAATGCCTGGATTTTGTCTCCTTAAATACAGGGATCTGGAGAAAACCAGGGACTGTATTGCTGTGAGAAAAATTGCTTTATACTTTTTCTTTCCTATCATGGCAAATCTATTATATCAGCATCCTGGATGAGATAAGCTTGAGGTCTACTTGGGGAGAGGGAGAGAAAATACACACAAAGATATTTCTGGTACAGATTCTATCTTTGAAAGTGTCAAGCACAATGGAGTCCTGACTATTTTCTAGTTATCAGCCTAATAAAAATTATAAATAAAAATTATAACTAATAAGAATACAATGGTGGAAAGAAGATGTTCTCAGAAATAAAATATATCACCATGACTGTAAAAGATCAACATTTTTCTTGTTAAATGATTAGCTTTCTTTTTAATATCAGCATTATAATAGACTATACTATGAATCTCTTTATCATACCTAAAGCACTGTTAATTCATCTTTCATGAATATATTAGAAGAGAGAGTTTTCCCATAGGCAAACACATCATACATATTTGCAAATGTCTTACATAATGATGCAAACACTATGCATAGAGAGTAGCTGTATTATGGTGAGAGGGAGAAACAGCACATGCACAAAAAAAAAAAGAAAAAAAAAAAAAAGACTTTCATTCAGTTTCATTAAATACTTAAACCGACAAAATAAAGTAAGTCCAATTTTTGCTGTATATAAATCTTGCAAGCAAGGAAAAGGCTGCCATTTAAATTTATTCTTTAGTTTAAATTCAGCTGTTCATAATAAGGAGTTGATGACTGTAGATAGAACAAATGATTTGTTAACATGTCGATTGCATTTGTTCTTAAAATAAAACACTGCTCGTTTTCCACTTATATCTACTAGCAGATTCCTAAATATCTTCTTGTTTGTGAAACAGTGCATGTATGATACTCTCTTTAAGAAAATCTTATTGATATACTACTGTATGGAAATGAAATTGGAAATCACAGCCACAGACACAAAATAAATGGTAGTCATTTTATTTAGCTTGTTACCATCTAGTCTAGTCCAAGAATATTACCTTAACAGCAGACTCTGAATTCATGAAGAGTTACATAAGAGCCTTGTTGTCAAACATGAAAACAACCCATTTAGTGGTTGTTTTACATCTACACTGGAAGTTTTCTTTCATTATCCTGTTCCTGGATCTTATTATAGCCATTGTTTAATTTGTGCTCTGTTTTACGAATGACACTTGTACAGGCCTCATGGGGCTGCTGATAGAAGTGTGGTGCTCTTCTTCCCTTGTGTCAATTCTTTTGCAAACCTTTATAATTAGCCACTTAACAAATTGAGGAAAATGAGTCTGTGGTTGTGAAGTGCTAAGTCAACCATACAACAGTCAAAGCTGATACATAAAATGTCATGGCACTCAGCTGTCCAAAGGGTTAACAAAACCTCTATTATGGTGGGTTAATACACTGAAATGAGGTGTACAATTACCAAATGAATCTACATATGTTAGAAATATTTTCTTCAGTTAAAAAATAGTTTCATAATGAAGAATTTTAATTTCAATGTCTTTCTTGAAGGAAGAGTTAATGAAATTTTAAAACACTGAGTTAAATATATTGGCTTAAAGCCTATGCCAGCCAACCTCAGTGCTTTGTCTGCTGAGCTGATGCTCAGCCCTTAAAGTCTGAGCATCAGCTCAGCAGTCATTTTTTGCAGAGAAAATGTCCCAGCTTTTAGTATGTCACAATTTTCCACGTTCCTGTGAGATACACCATGGTTAATTTTCTGACATTAGCTTAAATAAGTAATGCTTTTTGTAACATAAATATTGCTTGCACTCGCACATTTTTTCCCTACTAAACACCTTTTTACTTTTTTTTTTTATTATTTTATTTTTTGTCAACTGAAATACAATATTTTCTTCCGGTTTTTGATCTGAAGTTTTTCAGACCAAAACCTTACATTTTATGCTCTGGGTTTAGCTTGTTTTATGTAAATATGATTTCATTAAAATTATTTTTAAAATAAAACAATATTTTCTACTCAGTCTTTTTTAATTATATTTTTATCTGATGGTTCTATCGTTAAGATAGCAAAAAGATTTTCATGTTAATTTCATATGCATAAATGAATATATATGTATGCACTTATGTGTTAGTACATTTCTGTAGATGTCTACCCAGAGTTCACCACACTATGACAGCTATCAGTCTGCCTAAAGGTTTGCAAGCTTATTTACATGAAGTATATTTCACTTATTGCAGAAGCAGCCTTTGAACCAGGAATAGGAATCAGAGACTCCTCGTTCTCAGGTGAGTGATTTAACTACTGAGCTCAATTAGTCATGACATCTTTTTCCTATGTAGTGGGAGGACACCAGTAAGGCAAGTGGAACAAGCCCTCCCCCTTTACCCTGAACAGATGGTTGCTCATTGATTAGGGGCTCCCCTGAGATGCGGGAGGGGTGGGTTTGAACCTCTGCCAATGGAAAGGGAATTAAATCCACATCTTTAATTTGAGTCTGCCTGCCACTGAAGGGGAAAGCTGCACCATGAAGACATCTTGAAAGAAAGACTGCTCTTTGAAAAGGTTATAATATAGTTCACTGAATCTAGAAAGATGATTTCAGGCTGTGAATTCAGCCTGATGTTACTCCTTTGCTAGGTAAGGTTCCTGAACAATTGGAATACACGACTAATTCCTCTAAGCATTTCAGATTAGCCAGCCAGGACAATGTGACTAGTAGCCTGGCTCTGGTGAGTGATGTAGTGATGGCATGTTGATCTGAACTGTCTAACCCCATCCGGGTACTCTGCAAGAAGTTTAAATCCAGAACACAGGTTTGTGGATTTCACTTCAAGCTTTTGTATTTCTGAATTTTGCATTTCCAAAAGGGTTTCTATGCTATGGAAAAGCTCCCCAGCAGTGAAGCCAGTAGTAGAAATATTCACCTTTTTCTAGTCCAGCCCCATATCAATGCAATATACACAGTTTTTGAGACCAAAGGCCTGCATTTGATTATGGTGATGAAGTAAGTGTTTCTCTATAAAGTTCCATCTAGAGTAGCTGGAGTTGTAAATGTACAAAATAGGAGTATCTTTATGTTCATTGGGTGGTTAGAAAGAAAAAGAAGAGGTACTTCTATACAGTAATCAGTGATGCAAAATAGTTTTACAAGATGAAGGAGCATACTTCCCACTCTACATGCAAATTCTAGCACTTGTGACTGCACAGCTCAGTGGCTGAGGTATGCTACTACAACACACTTGATTCCTGAATTCATGCAGCGACAAGTGAGACTAGTGAGTGTGCATGTATTCAGACACCCAGCACCTGGCTGAATGTTAGCATGCAACGTGTTAGCATTCTTCAAGCCTCTCAATGACTCGCACTGCTATAGCATTAACACCAGCCATGAGACTCCTCCTTCCTTGATCAGAGTACTCTGGGCAGCCCTTACAGGAAGGAAGCTGGAAAGTGTTTATGACAGATGCTGTGCAGTTCATATCTAACACAAAAGGAAGGTTGGTGGACAGAGGCAACACGTAGATCAGACTGTGAACATGATGGTGTTGTTCATGGCAGAATAGACACCTAGACAATTTGATTGCATATTGGTGGGTATCGCTACTGGTTAGAGCAGTGAAAGTGATAGAAATGGCTTCTCATGATGACGATGTGAAACTGGTGAACTAAGGTGAACAAAAGTTTACTAATGACTGTAGAGAGTAGCCTGATATGGACAGCTGAGGATAGGTGCAGGAGTGCAGAACCTGAAGCAGGAGGGAGATAAGACACACCTTGTGCTGTAAGTAGAGGTACATACCAGTGAGCTGTTTAGGGGATAGCAAGAAAAAAAAGGATTTACAGAAAAATCCTGCCTTACAGCCCCCTTTTGGAATATGTTTTTTACTGTGAGTGATTCCCACTTCCTTTATCTTCTGAGTCATAAACTCCACTGAGGCTAATGAGGGAGATAGCAATATTATTTACTCTGAATGCAGTATGTACCTACATTTTCTAGCTTGATATTATTCCACCTGACTACAGAGAATTAAATCAAAGAGGCTGCCAGGGAAAACCAAGCTAGAAACAAAACAATGACAGAGATGAACTATCTCTAGAGAAATGTCAAGTGACAGAAAGAAATGCAGGGAGATATTAATGGTGAGACATTCACCTGCTTGTTTCCAGTCAGGTTAACAGGTGTGTTTTCCCTGACCAAAGCCTAAGAGAAAAAGAAAATTAAATTGTTTAAAAAAAGAAATAAATCCCTGGATAAATAAGAGGGGATGGGGGGAGTACTTAGTTGCAAGTAAATGCTTCAGGGAGGCAGTGAAAGGAAAGTGGGGAAGCAGCATCTGTCTCCTAGGCTAGGAAAGGGGTGTCCACTCTGAAAAGTTAACAAAACTCACAGGAATAAGCATGATTCAGAAACTGGTCTTCTTCTGTTTTATCTGCCTTCTCAGAAAGCTGTGTACTTTGCAATGAATAAATAATGCTCTGTTTTGAAGAAGCGGCCTTGCAGGTGCCAAATGCAGTCAGATCTGCTGTTTTTTCACAGGTGGAAAAATGGAAGGCTGTATCCAAGTGATCTAGTCTAGGGACTGTGCAATTATATCTGGAGTGGGACTGTGAAACCTCTCACTAGTAGGATGCACTCAGGAGAGATGAAAAGGTTCTAAAATGTAGCTCACCAGAAGTGATAGCCACTATGTTAGGACTACTGGTAGTTTTACTCTTTTGCTTCTCTCAAGCTGTGGACCCAAGAGAAGAGAAGCTCTCTATATAGGGTGCAGCAGGGTCTTCAATGGTTTTGTAACTATGCAAATTGCTAGGAGGATAACATCACAAAAATAAAGAATACGACAAAATAAGGGGTGGGCATCCCACCTGCTTGTGAAATAAGTGAAGAACTCATCCTGGATACTTGCAAATATGTGGGACCCTGGAAGATGAAAGATATTTTGATGAGTGTTCATTAGGGTTACAAATGTTCATTAAAGTGCTGATAAGTATTTTCACTTCTAAATAACAATGGAAATCCACTGCAAATCAGTAATTACCAAAAGTGGGTGCCAGCTTAGTGCTGTGTATCACCTAAAAGATACATATACATCATAGGGGCTATTTCCACACTTACTTACTGGAAGAATCAGCAACGAAATTACTCTTAAAGGAAGAGAACAGTAACATAAGACTGTTAAAGATGTTCTCACTAAGAGAAAAAAAGCAAAATATTTCAGAACAATCTTTAGGCTTTTTCTGTTATAAATTCCATTGCCCTTATTCTATGACTAGAGATGATTTCTAGTGCTTTGATTCTCTATCTGGTACATCACATCACATTGAATTCCCTTCTAAAAATATATATACACCTATAAAATTTCTACACGTACAAACAGACCTTAACTGTACAGTTTTCTTTTCCCATCTAATTGTTGTGTTATTGAGACACATTGAATTATATCACTTCTACACATGCATCATACTAGTAACTTACAATTTACTCTGTTTATTAATTCCCCCTGGCAAGTTGAAATTTTAAATAAAATGCCCTAGAATATATGACCATGATGAATTGAAACAAATTAGATGTATTACTCTATGTAGGAGGTAGTATTGACCTATTCTAAAATGCATTATTAGACCAATTTTAAAACAGAAGAATCACAGCAATTGATTAGCAGCTGCTGGAATGCATCTTACATCAATACATAAGTGTATTTCAACAGTTTTCAGTGTGCTGTTACAAGAACTGATCTGCAGCTTAAATTTTGCTTCCCCCCTCATCATCTAGCTTTAATATGTATATTTGTTAATGCTGGGGTATAAAAGGCCAAATTCTCTGGACTTGATCCTACTGTCAGTGCTGCTGCTGGTGTAAATCACTTAGAGGGAAATAGGATTATTTAAGATTCATAGTAGTAATCAAGCAATAACTATCCTTTGTGTTTCCTTTCAGAAAGAACTCTGTCATATTGGATAAGATTACCTTGTGGTGATATACTTCAGGAATAACTTCAAAAAAGTCAAGCAAGAAGGAAGAGGAAATTTGAGCTTTTTCCTCACTGCTCAGCTACACCTGCTCTGCAATCAATTAAATTTGTGGGACTACTCAAATTAAAAAAGAACTCTTTGAAAACCTTTGGGCCACAGTTATTTAAAAAGAAACAAATAATCAAAATGAATAGTTGAGAGTGAGACGTCTTCCTCAAATACTGAAGAATAAAAGCATTTAGAATATTCGTTAGTCAAATGCAAGGTAACAACAGCAACAAACATTGTCCATTAATCTCCTTATGCAGTTGTGTTAATGGTCTTTTATATATATTTATGGTCTCTAACAAACACACAATAATTTCTATCTGTTTCTATCTAATTTCTATCAGTTAAAGAGCAAAGGTTGCCTTGCTCATAAGGGTAAAACAGAAGTAAATTCTTTAGTTAAATATTAAAAGGCATGTGTGCTAGAGCAGCATTAATAAATGCATAACATTTAAATACACTGGATTTGATTTTATTTCTCATCCTTTTACATACAAATGAAATCACTGTGAGTGTGTGTGCACGTACTATTTTAAATATGCAATAAAAAGGCATTTTTCACCTAGAATGAATTGTATTTGTCATTGCGTACAAAGCCTTTCAGAGAATTTGTTGATTTTTTGCAAAGGCTCCTATACTTCTCATTCCTTTTGCATTATTTCAATCAGCAATGGATATACATCTTTGTTAGCCTAATTTGGGGGCCTACAGAGCAGGAAGAAGGAAAGCACAAAGGAACACACTTGACATATTGGTCTATTTGCTACCTCTTTTAAGCTCAATGCATACTAATGAAAGTGATCCAAACTATTCTTCTCCACTCCTCACTTAACAAGCATAATAATAAATGAATATTTAAACTAGCTGCAAATATATTAAGTGGAAACAAATAGGTTTCATTTGTAACAAGTGCACACAGGTTAATTAACAAGAAGGAGCTTTTGTGTTGAAACAAGGCTCCCTGATGCTGTACATGCAGGTGCCGTTAAGGGCCAATTGAGCTCTATAGGATAATTATGAAGTACCATTGTGCTCCACCGTTTGTTAACAAAGTGCTGCCTGCAATTTGCCTAAACCTATAAACCATCATCTGTGATCCTCAGCAGCAATTAAGTGACAAACATCTTCTCATCGGAGACTTGGGAAAACAAAAGAGACATGATAGCATTTAAGGAGCCAGATGGATATTTCAGAATGTCAACTCTGACAGCCTCCCTTTCAATAACAAAATATAAAACAGGAGCCTGTTTGATACCATGCTGAGGGGGAGAAGTCATATCCAAATTATTAAGAGGAGGGCAGTGTTAATAATCATAGGGATGCTCATTTGAACGGCTCTAAGTGGGAAAGCCTTGGATCAGCAAACAAGAGAAAGGTAAAGCCCTTTCTCCTCTCAAAACAGTTGTAGCTGCAGCTCTTTTGAGTCTTTTTTTTTTTTTCCTTGTAATTTTTCCTTCCTTGTAATTTTTCCTTCCTTGTAATGTCTTATCTTCATAGAAGATGAGTTTCCTCCTGTGAACTAAAGTGTAAATTTATTTTGTATTTCTAAGAAAAGGACAAACCAACATACAGAATTTTCTCCAAGGCACAAATTACTAATTAGTTCTGCAAAAAATAGCCTATATTAAGAAAAATGATAGATCAGCACAAAGAAGCATTTTAAAACAAGAGATCTACCCCTACTGTAAAATAATTGATCTAGAAGTTTTGAGGATGTAATCCTTAAAATGCTTCTGAAAGCTCAGCAATAATTCCAGAATCTATACACTTTATAAAAGCATAGTTGAGTTAATTCAATTAATTGCCTGGCTAGGAGACCCTCCAAAACTTGTAGAAGCTCTTGTTTTCATAGAGAAGAATCTTCTGGGCATTTTGTTGCCTGCATTAAATGACGTTGTCTAGCTGATCTGTGTAATTGGTAGAGCTAAAACGCTCAGTGTTCAGTAATATGAATAAAAAACAACAACAACAATTATATATGTATGAGTTACACTAGCTTGTCTGCATTTTTTTCCCCCTATTGTCAAAACAACAGCATTTACAAATGTTTTCAGGAATCATTCTGAAGCCACAGCTGAGTGTGTTTTAATGTACCATCAGGTCAACAGCTCTTTTGAAAGAAAAAATCAACCCAGGGCCAAACAATCAGACAGGCCTAATTAAGTACTTCACTGGTAAGAGAAGTGCTCAGATAACTACAGCTAATGTGACCCTTTTCTTTGTACTTCACTGGGTTCCTGTATACCTTTGCCACTTTCCTCTGGATTTATGTTTTTATGAATTATTTAAAAACTGTAACTTCAGATCTACAATTAGTTTTCAATGAAACAGATGTGAGAAAATAATCACAACTTAAACAGCTTAAAAACCGCTCTGATCTTGACAGAATGCAAAATGCCATGTTTCCAAGCCCACAAAATTCATCACTTGGCAAAAGTGTCATTAATCTCTGCAGGCTTTCTGGCCCTTCCTTACTGTGTTCTGTCAAATGCCATGGATCACCTAGAAATCTGAAAGTCATGATAGAGAATTTTTTTTTTTCTTTAATGAGAGAAGAAGAAAAAAAAATGATTTCACATTTAAAAAAAAAAAAAAAAAAAAAAGGAAAGATAAAAAAGATGATCAATGTAGGCATGCTTTACCTTTGTATAACATTACACCATGCTAGCTCACTTATAATGGAAAACTGATGACTGTATTTTGCCATGCTTAGGATTTTATGTTTGTTTTCCCACTTTATATATATATTTCAACTGGAACAAATACAAGACTGGCTAAATCTAAAGTACTGAGCTCTTGCTGACTCCAATGGCATCCCCAATGACCCATGAGCTGATTCGTCTTTTCCCTCACAAAAATTGTCTCCTTTACCTTAAGAGACGCCCCACATAATGCTTGAAGACACATCCTGTATCTTTTCTTTAGGCAGATTGATAGGGATCTACTCCAATCATTCTAAATGTCATCAGGTAGTCTTCTACTAATTCTAGTAACTGCACCACCTTCTAACAACTTGTACAATAAAGCTTTGGAGTTTCATTTAGGGACATTTTGACTTCAAAATATGTATAGAGAAAAAGCCAACACCACATAAAAGGAGAGAGTTGAAAGTACAACTTTTGTATACTCATGAAAACATAACATGCAATATCTGAGACTGAGAAATCTAAGGACAAGAAGTGAAACTCTTAAACAATTCATTCAATATATTTTACACACTTTTCAGGAGGAGACCAAAAATTCATGGCAATTTCTAAGATGCATTGAGGTGTCATTTTGCCATTAAAATATAAGATCTAGGGGTTTGAAGTTAAATGAACACCTCTGATGTAATTATTCACTTTGTACTAAATGGCAGCATGCACTACAGTAAGTACAATTGACACTTCATATCCCTGTGCTTATGTTTCTACTCATTCTGATTGTGTTTTCTTAAAAATTATCATATTATGATTCACAGTCCTGGTGGGTGCAAAATGGCTATGGATGTCTCAAGCTTTTGTTGGAACTTAGATAACTAGAAACACTTCAGGGCAAATCTGCAGAGGCTGATTCTTTATTCAAAGCCATAAAGTAAGTGTATTCACTATGAAGTTCTGACTTCCTTTACAAGTCTTCATCTTAATGACCCTGGAGCTTCTCTCTACTTAGAAATAAATTCCAGGTGGGCTTTCAGCTGACCTGACTTTGTGTTTAGTGAAGACTGAACTCTGAATAAAATTTAGGATTTCACACGACTATGCAATAATCTCCAGTTACCTCAGCAAATCTTGGCTAAAGATACATACAAAAAAGCATATCACTGACTTTACGTTCATATGTAATCATCTTTTGGAAAGAAGGAAATAGAGAAAGAGAGGGAGGGAGGGAGGGAGGGAAGGAAGGAAGGAAGGAAGGAAGGAAGGAAGGAAGGAAGGAAGGAAGGAAGGAAGGAAGGAAGGAAGGAAGGAAGGGGAAGATAAGGGGAAGACAAGGGGGTGAGGGGAGGAAAGGAGGATAATAACTTCTTTACTGGATCAAAACTTCCTGAGCAAGAAATCTCTGTGCTATTTAAATATCTTTTCAGTATTTAGTTGGTTACTCTACTCAAAGAATTCATTAACTGCCATTTATGCAAATTCCTTTCTGTACTTACAAGATTTTTTCCATTGAAAAGAAATTAAAAAAATACCAAACATTATTGTTTTATTCTCCACTGGCTAAACCTTTTACGAATATTACATTCTGTTATAAACACATGGATTGTCACAACCTATATAAAATAACTTTCAAACATTGTGAAAGAAAAATCCTGCTTACAACTAGGGGCTTTTAACCTAATTAGCATAACTAAGCATAAAAAATAAATGATCAGAGACTATAATGTGAAAAATAATTGAAAACAATGGCTATGTTTCAGAACTGTACAAATCAGACCAATGGTTTGTCTTATATTATTACGGTCCAAGGAAGAAGGATGGTGAATAAATGGGAAATAAGTACTGTAAAGATGTGTTTAGGGAACTTATACTGAGAGTATGCAATCCAAATTACCCAAGTGGATTTAAATATTTGAGTTTTATTTAGCTCTCCTGTCTGTATTGGCTAGAAGGAAAGTTAATAACAATCCGTTCGTGCAGTCTTTATCCATAAGAGTAGAGGGCTGAAGACAGCAGTTCTAGAAAGTGATGTGGAAGTCAATTAGTGGTAACATGCATAGGTACAGTGCTTCCCAAGGGAGTCCTAATTTATCTCAAAAAGCAGCAATGATAGCAGGAAAGGTGATCAAGATGGACAGAGGAACTTTTAAAACCTGGGAAGCTGATATAAACATAAGAATACATAGAATTTGAAGAGGCTAGCATTATGGAGAAAAGGAAATCAAGAGAAAGGATGATCCACAGGGCTTTCCATTGCAGGTCTGAGCTAGCTAAAGGATGCATAAAGAATCTTTCATGTCCTGCAATCCACCAAGCTGAAATTGGAGGAAGTCCCCAAGGAGTTTTCCAAAGAATCCAGCCTTAGAATATCTGTTCTGGAAAGGGGATCTATATCAGAATCTACTACTGTGCCTTAGGGTTGTTTCGCAGAACACCTAATTCAAACAGATTTTAATATAATTTGCTCTGAAAAAATAAAAAAGCATCATCCAGTCTTCCTTTCTACTGCAACCAAACAATACTCATTAGCTGACTTGAGAACTTGAGAATAGTTATAGAAAGTTAGGCAGCTAACTTGAAATTTACCCAACTTTGAATTTGTTGAGAATATTATTCTTAACATTTATCAGGGAATTGGAAGTGCAGGATTGCCATGTTGTACGCAGTCATAGCAAGTTCTTCCAGTTTAGTTGATTTGAATATAACACATAGACACTATACCATCATTTGGTACAGTAAGCATCCCTAAAATTAAGAATTTCATGGAAATTATCAATAAAACAAACCAAAAAAAAAAAAAAAAAAAGGCTATCCCATTTGTTTGTCATTTCCACAAAATAAAATAGTTTACGTTGTATTATTCTCTATGTTGCAGTGATATCAGACATTTGGTTTCAAGTGGTCACTAAAGAATATTTATGAAACATTCTCCTCCTAAGGGGAAAAAAAAAAAAAAAAGAAAAAAAAAAAGGCTTAGTACTTGTGGCAAGTCTTTTTATGTGTATAAAGCAAGTTTTGCCTAAACTGTTCATGAATCGATCAGTCTACAAATACAATGAGCTGTCATCTATGTGACGACCAGAAGGTGGCATAATTTCTACATTGATTGAAGCCTGTCAGCTCCACTGCTGAGCGCAAAAGGCAGTTTATTTGTGAGTGAAGATGTTACCGGTGTTCTTGGTTTACAGATGATCAGACCCGATGTTCATGTCGGTCTCAGTTATGCTTTTTCTTGTGTTTCCTTGTTACATCGCCATTAAAATCACTTGTTGGCTTTATGCATTTTAACAATATCATATATTTCGGTTGCAGTGATAATGTTTGAATGCACTGTGTTATTTTACCCTTAGTTTCCACTACTTAGTTAGATTTGTGGTTGTTGGTTGTTTTTATGTTGTTGTTCTTTTCTCCCAGGGGAAAATAATCAAAATTGTCTTTCATTGCTAACTGAGTTATGCTATCTTTTAGTCATTATGTACCCGATGCTAGACCTCTGAAATCAGTGGAAATTTTGCATAACTGTTCTTTAAGTGGTAAGATGTATTCTAAGAGCCTTTTGCTTTCCCTTTATTTGACTTCATATATGAGGATATTTTGTGAGGGAGATTTGACTACTTTCTTCAAAGCCGCCACCCTATCTGTTGTATACAGATTATGCTATTCTGTTAAAGAGGTCTCATTTCAGGGTAACAAGGCTGTTACTATCTTTATCAGATCTCAGGTATTCCCAGATAATTTCAGGACTGATTCATAAAACTCACCATCAGTTGCATTCACCTGTTTCTCTGACCTTTTCTCACATCTTTCATTCCTCACTCTGATTAGAATGTAAAAACGCACCTGTAGCTCTTTCTTCACTTATCTTTGGATGTTTTGCATGAAGGATGCTATTTACAAATAAATTGAGTTGACTGCTCAATAACCCAGTCTATTTCCTATAGAAATATGGATCTTTTAATTTAGAGTTAAATCACCTTTCAGTGAGATATTGGATTACTTCTATATAACAGAACTTTCATGCAGGGAATGGCTATTTTATTTTGACTGAAAATTTGATATCTGTAACTCCACATCTGTGATTTTAAATGTTTTTATGCTTTACTACGGCACTTCTAAAAGGAATGAGAACATGACATAATAGTGCACTGACAAAGTTAATTTGCAGCAGCAGAGTTTGGATCATACCTCTAAATTTATATTTTATTTTATTTTATTTTATTTTATTTTATTTTATTTTATTTTATTTTATTTTATTTTATTTTATTTTATTTTATTGTTAGAAAGGTACCACTTTTAGTTACAGCATTTTTATTTTAAGAATTTATTATGCCTTCATCTCAGCAAAAGCAGCTTCATTGGCTATTGTGCCTTTTGACATGGCTTAGCTGTTGGCATAGCCAGGTCAACCTGAAAGTAGATGGGAAGTCTTCTGCATGTGGGAACAGAGGAAAGGCAGCACAAGGGGTGTAGCAGACAGCAGAAGAAAGTCAGAGGCTCAGTATTGCTCTGCTACCCTCCTGGTTGCAATAACATCTGCATAGATGTCCCCTACAGAGTTCAGCACAGCGTCAAGTCTTGGGCTGGGATGCGTTCAAACACAGGGAAAACAAAAAACAAAACAAAACAAAACAAAACAAACGAACAAACAAACAAAAAAAAAACATAATCGACTGCCACTGGTGGTAATGATGATAGAAGAAAATTAAAGAGAGGTTACAGGAACTTCTGCTCTGCCATATCTCTGCTCACACAGACCATGTAAGCAGAGCAGCACAGACGGTGATCAGTAGTATAGCTTTTAGTTATCTGTACAGACGAGGCACAGACTAGGACTCTGCTATCATAGATGCTAACCAAATACAGAATGCCTGGAAGGGTTTATACTGGAAATTTGAGTCAAATTTCACCAGTTCTTCAGCTGCCCTGAATTTTCCATTTTTGTTTAGAAACATCAGGAACAACAAAAGCCTTCCCTTAAATATATATATATCTGTATCATAGACGTTTCTGAGAATCTCTTGTACAATTTTCCTGTAGTTATCTGTCAAAAGCATAAAAATTTAAAAAATAAAAATAAAGAGGCAAACAAAAAAGAGTTTTTATCAGCATTTTTTTTTCATGTTGCTTAGATAAAGACACATGGCTTGATTTTAAAATCGAATGTTGAAATTTTAGTTAATAAGTCCATCAAATCAGCTGGTAATTTCATACGTGGAGTATTTTAACCAACTAATGGAAAGAAATGTTGAAAGAAAGAAAAACTACTTCTAATCTTTAAATATCCTCAAATACAGAAATATCAAGATGAATAAAACTTAATCTTGGGAAGACAAATTGGTAACAATGTAGATGATCTGCTTTAGAACTAAAATCACATTTAAGCAGTCATAATCAGGTAGAGATGTTGATCTAAAGCATTAAAAAACTGTCATACAATATTTTTATTGATGCTTATTCTTCCAGATATTGGATCTATTAGAGATCTGAAAAAGTTAAATACAACCTGATTGCAGATATTCAAAAATCAATCTGAAATTTTTGTTTTGAAACTGTAATGCCTGCCAAATGAGTCCTTTAAGAAAAAACAAAACAATACAAACAAACAAACAAAAAAAAAAAACCACAAGAGCTCCTACATAATATAAGAATCCAAATGAGTCATGCACTTTCTGACCTATGTCTCACTCTCTCACTCAGTTTAACAAAATCTATTTAAACCTTTTAAAGCTGTGTGCTTTTTATCTACTACAGCCTGTTGACAGGGATTGCTTCATATATGAGGCACTAAGTCAGCTATTCAGATGTGCTTTACCTTCAGCTCTGCTTGGCTTAATACGGTACCTTTTTTCTCCATATAATCAAGCAATCCCACAAGGAAATCCAAGTGAAAAACCTCTCTTGTTCTCCAAATATATCTTGAGGGTTCAAACTGTGAAGTGAAAGCAGTTGGACATTTTTTATTAAAAATAAATAAATAAATAATAATTTAAAAAAAAAAAAAAGTGAGCACATTAACTAAACGAAGCTGAGGAAGGAAATGAACTATTTCCTATCGATATCCTTTGGAAAATTCAGTTTCCTTCTCTCCCTTTATTTTAATAAAAAATTCAAACTACTGCTGAGAAATCTCTTCATTGAAACCACTGGACAAAAATAAATAAATAAATAAATAAAAAGAACAAAAAAATAAACAACTGTGAAGTATTTGGATTTAATTAAACAGTTTTAAAAATGTATTAATGAATAAATATCAGGACTGATAATGTCTTGCGGCAGCATCTCCAAATTCATTACAGTCCCACTAATATTGTGCAAGTGCCTTACTGCCATTATACAGACGTGTAACTCCAGACTCACCAGAAAATTTCTGACCATACAGACACTATTTTGTTTTTATTCCATGAAAATGACCCAGATTCTTAGCTGAATAAGAATTAAAATTGTGTCGATATTGATAGTTCTCTCCCCTCTTGTTATACTCCCCTCTATGGGCCGAATCCTCCTTCAGGCCACATCCATTGGCTCTACAGGGGGCTCCTCCACAGGCTGCAGTGTGGAGATCTGCTCCATGTGGGACCCATGGGCTGCAGGGGGACAACCTGCTCCACCAGGGGCCTCTCCACAGGCCTCAGCGGAATTGCTGCTGCGAGCCTGGAGCACCTCTTGCCCTGCTGTTGCAGGAAGACCTTGGGGTCTTCAGGGCTGGTTCTCACTCCTCTCTCCCAGCTGCTGTTGAACAGCAGGTGTTTTTTTCCCCTCTTTCAGAAATCTGCTCTCCCAGAGCCCCAACCAGTGTCACTCACCAGATCGGCTCCAGCCATTGGTGGGTCCCTTTTGGAGGTGGCTGGAGCCGGCTGATATGACATGGGGCAGCTGCTGGGCTCTGCTCACAGAGGCCACCCACACAGCCCTCTGCTACCAGAACCTTGCCATGTAAACCCAGTACATTATTTCAGACCTGTAGCATGAGAGGAAACAAGCAGATGATACTGATGATACTTTGCTTAATATCTGATGCTGGGCCAAAGAAATTTAAACTGGATTCTCAGCCCACATTTATCTGAACCATGGGAATATAGGACTGTGGAGGCTGGAAGAGATCTCAGGAGATCATCAGGTCCAACCATTGCATAGGACAGTATTAAGTATGTCAAGGAAGAATCCACAAATATATTTATTTATTATTTATTTATATATATTTACCTTCTCTTATTGCGTTCAGTTGGTTGGGGAAAAGTTCCATGCATTGTAAAGTTAAACTAGTGTAAGCCTCATAAAATAACAAATCCTCTTTCCCAGGCTGCCTCCTGAAAACTGACTGGCCCTTTTTCATACTGTGTTATCTGTTAGTTTTCTAACTCGAACTTATGTATGTATGTATACACTGTGCACTTAGTATAATCTCCAGGAAATTTACACAATATAACATAACTAAAAATAAGAAAAAAAGTCAATACAGAAAATAACATACCCTTGCAAATATATAGTTGCCAAACAACTTGCTTCTAGAAAGCTGGAGTTAATGCAATGAAATTATTGAGCTATGCTGAGCCATTGAAGCAATGATCTTCATGCAAGAGATAAAGTTTCACACCTCTGGACCAGCCAAGAGCCAGCTGTCAACAGTTGTGTGCTTTCATTTCCTCTTACCACTTCAAACCTAAGGATGGTCAGGAGCATCCTTAACTGGTTGCCACTTCTGAGACAAAGTAGGCCAGTAGTCATTAATAAGTTGAACCAAAACCAGTGAGAAATTCCCTGCACATGGTAGATCACCACCTATCACAGAAGCTGATATTTCTGAGCAGTTTTCAAGGTTGCCCAATATCAAGTGCATTGGAGCAGTCAAATTGGGAGGTACCAAAAGCACAGATCCTCTGGGACAGTTCATCAAGATAGGAAAATTCCTATTATCTGGCAGCCTGGGGCAACCAAAACCCCACTTAATTACTGCTCTTCAGACAAGGTGGAGACCTGCATTTAAAAACTGTGTGTGCACTGAGAGAGCAGCACATAAAGCTGAAATGGAAAACTGGCTCCCTGCCTCACAGTTTCCAAGTCTACGTCCTTGAACAACAAAAAACTAGTGGGGGAGGATGCCATCCTGCCTGCTATTTTCCTAACTTTGTCTGTTAAGTGCAGACAGCCAGTCACCATTGCGACTCTGTTTCAGAAAGTGGGGATATAGGTAGCTCCCCAAAAGGAGAGCCATTCCTATCTTCCTCCCTGAGAACAAATCTCTGCTCCATAAAATCTTTGAACAGAGCACAGTATTTCTTTTTCTCCTAATCCATAATAATTGTATTTCTATGAACTGATCTTTTGGCAAAATATTCCAAGCTGGCAAAATGCAGTCTGTGCTCAGCTTAGGTAAGGGACCTATAATTGATGTCACTGCATATTGTCAATTGTGAATGCCAAATTCTTGTCCGTATAACAATGACATTGTTTGCATATGTGCCTCATACACAGTAGCACCAGTGTGTTTTTCAACTAGTAGGAAAATAGTTATCAGAATCTGTTTAAACACACTGAATAAGATGTTCATTTAGCACTGTTATACCACATTGACTCTAGAACCATAATTTCCCATATCACTGCTCCTTCTCAGATCTGTGAATTAGGCAATGAAAAAGAAAACTCAGGATAGTTCTGAGATCCCTGCCATGGTATTTTCCTTCCTACCCTCCTGAACCTCCATTTCAGACTGGAGAAGGTCTGGAGCCACGCAAGATAACTAAGGTCAAAAGTTAAGAACAGGCTTGCACACACTCAGAAAATCATCTGCTAATGTTTGTCCTTATCCATTTGTTTCTTTAGGAAAAGAAAACCATATTTGGATTTGGTACTTGGTAAGCACCTCCAATCCCTTCTCAACCCCCAGGCTCCTGGTTAAAACATTATTAGCTTCCAAATGGCTGGCTTTGCCCATTGTACAAGGGTGTCTCCAATTATCTCATGTAGACTGACACAAATGCTCTTCATCCTCAAAGCTGCAGCTATGAGCCTTAACATCTTGCTCTGGGCATATGAAGCTATATATAATGATGGCAATTGGTAATGTTGAGTTTTGAAACTTGAGTGACACCACTATGGATCTGGGAAAAAAGAATTAAAGGGAAAAGGGCATCCATCTCGGTACAGTGTAGTTACATTGTCCACTTTCTCTTTGTTAATTTAGAGCCTGCCTTAAATTATTAATTTCTTTTTTCTTATGAAACAATGACTTCCGTGTAATACTGCTGACTTTCATATTAACATTTTTGACTGTTAACCACTGGTTTTAGAAAGAAAGGTTTTGACTGAAACAAAATACAAGAATATACTCATCAGTCAAAACTGTCTTTGCTGTGGAAGGGAAGCAAAGATATACAATAAACAGACATAAAACAATTTTGGGGACAGAAATTAAAATGTACAATTTCCTCTGAGAAATTCAGAAAATGCTATTATTATGTATGTGATGCAGACCCTCGCACAAATGTAAGAAGTGATGTTTTGGGAAGGATGTTTTGATGTGTTATAAAATGGAATTCACATTTTTTTGTAATGTTTCCAGCATTAAGGTCTTGCAAAATAGCTTTTTCTGGGCAACAAAAAACAAACATTCCCTCTTTCTAAATAATTAGTGACATTTGAAAGTGAAATTGAGTTGTCAAAACTGCTCTATTCTTTGAGAAGAGCATAGAAAGACATTTATTTATCTCCCAACTACACAGTTGGTTTTCTGTACAATCTGAGATTGCAGTGGTATTGCTTTAGTTATCCCCTACAAACTAGCATTAATTATTCCTCACTCCACTGATTTAACATCGCTTCTCTATGTGTACCACAGAAAGGACAAGCACAGCGGGATTTTACTCTGTCTCAGTTCCACCACTGTAATACATGCATCTCCTTACTGCAAATGCTTACTCCTTGATTTAAATGCTTCTTTTCTTTTCCATGAAGTGGCACATGAACAATAAGCATAAGGTGGCTAGTATTTCCAACTCAGCATAGCAGTCAAAGGAACATGCTGCAGACCCAATTCAGCAAAGCACTGTGACAGGTATACAGGACGAAGCACACAGGTCTACCATCAGTAGGATCACTTCTACTTTTGCACTTAAGCAGACTCTCAAAGGCTTTAGCAGAGTACAGCTTTTAGCAGTAGACATATGTTAGATGCATTAACATATAGTTATATGTTTGTTGTTTTTTTTTTTAATGTCGCAGTGCACATGGGCTGTTACAAATCCATGTCCTCTTTTTTCATCATTCAAAAAGAACCTACTACCATCCTCTTCTGATGTTAAAGTATCTATTGCAGAAGAAGAGGAGAGAGAGATTTGAAAAGAAAGACCTTCATAATAACTAGACATCATTTTTCTAACAATGAATACCTTCTTCTCAAAGACATTCATCTCTGGGAAGAACTTATTTCTACCTAGTATCACAGAAAAAGAGCAACAGTGTCAGGTTTTATTTTACTAAGTGCATGCAATATAGCAAAAGTTATTCTAACCAAAAACGTATGTCTGCTTGTAATGGGTAATTCTCTTTCCTTCCAGCTACTGCTTGCACTGTCTGCAGGTCTAGGATTTGTCTCACCAGACATGGACTGCATGGTGAGCCTTTCAGCTCACCTGAGGTGAACTCGAGGAGCATGGGATAGGTCTGACATGTGATTCTTCCTCTCTTAACACAGATATCTGCAGCAGTGCAGGTGAACTGCGGGTTAGGAGTGCCTATTTCATTCCCTGATGTTCTCCTGTAGGCATGCACTGTACATGCATTTATACATTAAATGCATTAAGTAATTCCAGTCTATGAGTCTGGCAACAATGTGTTGCCAATGTAAGGCCAATGCTGTGGCCTTAGTGATTCTTTTCTGAAAAGTGACATGACTAGACCAAAGATGAGTTGTTTGGAGTCTTTTGTCTTAATTCATCTTAATTCTCATGTTTTAACAAAAAAATAAAATTGCAGCAAGCAAGCCACAGAAATTAGTTATAACTACAGGACATACAAAGAATACGTAATAGTCTGACAAAAGGCAGATGATTTATTATATTTCCTTGAGTTATTGATAACCTTTAACTCATCAATAATGAGTGGAATAAATGATGTATTCAGAGAAAGACTCTGTGTTCTGTTTATGCAATACCACTTGATGATGAATGTGTTGTAAGGAGTAAAGTCTAGGCCTTCAGAGCTAGAAAAGTTTCTCTGAAGGACTTTGTGGAATAATGAGAGAATAATGCATTTTTTTAACTGAATACCTTATGTTTTTCTTCTCTGGAACAAGTGTCAATTTTCAGCTGTCAGTAACTTGCAAGTAAACCCCACTGAAATTCTCTGTAACTACAGATATGGATCAGTAGGGGAGTAGTCTTTGGGGCAGGTGAAAATGTGTTTAGTTTTGAAAGATACTTGTATTCTGACTCTGTGCATTCCTTTTTCTCTCACTCGGGGCAATATAATTAGAAGTATGGATAAGAAAAAATAAAATAAAATAAAGATCATCCCTGATGGAAGAATTTTCTATCAGAAAGAACTAGTTTGTTGAAACAAACAAAAAAAAAATCCTGGGAGGGGGCTAATTAATGCACTTGCTTCAACAGACCAAAATCACTTCATTTTGATCTCTATCATTTTGACTTTCAAATCATATATTTCATAGGATTTCAGATTACATTTTCCTGAGTGTCTGAATTCCTAGGAATTTATTTAAATTCTAGCCTTTCATTTGAGTTGGAAAAAAAAAGAAACTGAAATATAATAATCCCTCGTAGGACAATTCTGTAATTTCATCTGTTACTACTGATTGACAGGTTTTCTTCTTAGGAATTAGATCAGAAGCTGCTTTAAGAGCAAAAAGAATTTCTAGTGAGGGAAAGAACTAATAATAATACAATTTATTTTGAATACAAATTTTAATTGATGAGGAAATATGCATACACTATCTCTGTTGCTTTCAACAGAGCACTTTCACTCATGCTTTGGATCCTTTTGGAGCATTTGAAATGAAGAATATGCACAATTCCTTAAGTAAAGTAAAGATCCTTCTATCTGAATTGTTGCCATATGTTCTTGCAAAAATAAAGAAAACAACCAACCTAGGCAAAAATACCAAATTAATAGCAATTTTAGAGAGAGATGTGGAGTGGTGTGGAAAGAGTCCCATAGGACAAGTTTAGAAGTGAAAATTTTAGAAATGAAATGCTGACACTATACAGAAGTGTACATAATACCTATAATAGTGTACATAATACCTATAATACCTATAAACTACCTATGTGGAAAAAAAAAAAAAAAAAAAAAGACTGTTATGCTGTTATGTCTACCATAATTGACTAGGAATATGTTATCTTAATTATATACCTGCATGTACTCTTGTTTTCCACAGAGCACAAAGTACTTGAGAAGCAAGAGTGATTTAATGCTCAGCACATTTAACTCTCAGCAGACAGAAGGATTCTATAATCATTGCACATCTCATAGCTGAAGTGCAACAGATGAAATCCTTAAGGTATATGTACCTCAAGTCAGGTAGTCTCTCAGATGTAGATAGACAACTAAGATGTTTGACTGTATATCAAGCTCAATACTTCCTCTTGGACCCAGGTACTATGCCTTGGCCCTGAAATGGAGAAGCTTGAGAAAGAACCGAATACCCAAATACTGATATTTATGGGAAGAAAGCTGTATTTTTTCAGGAATTTTCATAAATGTAATGTTAGAGTCTTTTTACAATTCATTACAGCTTGTAAAATAAAAACGGTAAGAAAAGAGTTCACATTTTAGAATTAGTAGAAATGAGGGAGCTAAGAAATGAGAAGAGAAAAAATATCACGCATGCTTAATTTCTCCAATCTCCCTAAAAAGTGAAAATCTCTTTTGTTTGAATCCTGAGAACCAGTGCACTCTTTGCTTATTTCATCCAAACGATTTTACACAGAATTAAAAATAAATGAAAAGTTAGAAAATACAGAGACCAGCAGTCACAATGATTATAAATCACTAAGGGATTATAATGATTTTCTCCTATTGTGGCTTGCAGCCTAGAAACAGGATATACAGTAAGTGCTACTCCTGTTAGCTAATGGAGATTCTCCTTTAGCTCAAGTGGTAGCGCTGTTGCTTTGGGATAAGAAGGTTGTAATGCCTTGCCTAAAGGGATATAAGTGTTGCAATTCAGGTCCCAAATGAGAAAAATTCTTCACATTGGTGCCCAATTAGTGATCTGATTCCTGGTGTTAAGTCTAATGCAATTTAGCACGCACCTGCTGAATGGCACGCATGCCAAATACCAACTGAACTGCTAAGGCTCTTTGTCTTTGTTCATAGAGAGTTGAATGTTTTGTTGCAGGGTAGGGAGTAGAGCACAGGGGCAAGGGATATTTGCAAACATTTGTGGGAGTGAAATCTGCAGATTTTCTTCAGCAGCATTTCAGCGCTGCTCACATTTGCTCTGTAGCAAATAGGTATGGATATTCATTGAGAGCATGACCTGAGTATATAAAAGTTAAAATAACTATGGGGTAATACCTTACTATCCCAAGTGATAATAATATGACCTATTGACCTAAAAGACACCAAAAGAAATAATTTCTGCCTTGACTTTACAGTTTTAAATATAGACAAGAGAGGGCTTTACAGCCCTAGCCTATCTTGTTTTATTCTTGTGATTCTGAATTTCTTGTGGACATTGTGGAAAAACTGTAAAGTTTGGAAAGGATTTGAGTGAGAACAAGATAAAACCTTTGTAATATGTAAGCTTGTATTGAGTTGACATAGTTTTCTAAGGGTAGCCACAATAAATTCATTTAGATTAAAATAATTAAAAAGATGCCTGTCTAAGGCTCTAAACTCCCTCACATATCATTAATAATACAATAAAATCCCAGAAGAATGAAAATAATCATACCAACAGGAACTCAGCCAAGCAGCATCCTACAGAGACTCCTTTCCACCCTTTTATTGTTGTGGGAAACATACCTTCAGCCCTGTTAAAGAATTCTATTAAACAGGTGTCATTTGAAGATAACCCTTTAGGGCTATTCTGAGCCAAAAAAGGGGGTGGTGATGAAGTTTTAGAGTCTCAGGGCCCCCCACTCCCAAAAAAAGTACCCAGCTACCCCCCCCAAAGTGGAATAAGAGAGCATTCAACCTAGGCATCAACTGCTGATAAGAGATAACAACCCTTATCAATGCAGAAAAACAAACAAACTAACAAACAACAACAACAACAAAATTTAACTCATATTCAGGATACTTTTCATTTTTAGAGGTATTACATTTTTAATTAACTTGTTAAGCTACAGAAATCAGTGGACAACCATGAAAATCCAAGATGCCTATATATTTATTTATTTATTTTTACTGAGAAACCCTACTCAGAAAGCTAGCAGTTACATTTTGTCTCTGAAGCTGTACTAGCTTCAGTCTTCATGTGGTTTTATAATACATCACAGTATAAACTAGACAGCAACAAAAAGACCTCAAAGCATCCAAAGCCTGGATCACAAGAATATCAGTCAAAAGAAAAAGTTATAATCTCTTAGCTGCATCTCTAAATGCATCTGGCAAAATGGATTGACAAGATTGTTAATACACCCTGTTGTCAAAAACTGGTGGAAAATCTCCCTAGACACTTAAATCTGGATCTTACATGGAAGCAAGGCTACACCTAACTGTCATAATAATTTTGGTAATGTTCCTTGACCCTTTACTTGTGCATCATTGTTATCTGTATCTTTTGTGGTTTGATAAGATTTTGTTCACCATAGAATCATACAATCATAGAACAGCTTGGGTGGGAAGGGACCTTAAAATCATCTAGCTCCAACACCCCCTGCCATCTGGTGGGATGTCACCCACCAGATCAGGTTGCTCAAAGGCCCATCCAGCCTGGCCTTGAGCATCTCCAGGGATGGGGCATCCACAACTTCTCTGGGCAACCTGTTCCAGTGCCTCACCAGTCTCTTTCAGTTTAAAACCATTTCCCCTATTTTTATCACTATCTGCCTGAGCAAAAAGTTGATCTCCATGTTTTTTATAAGCCTCCATTAAGAACTGAAAGGCCACAATGAGGTCTCCCAAAGCCTTCTTTACTTCATGCTGAACTTTCCCATCTCTCTCAGCCTTTCTTCGTGGGCTCCAGCCCTCTAATGGACCAGGACTGGTAAATGTGTTGTTTTTCTTTTTTTTTCTTTACTTTTTCTTTTTGTTTTGTTTTGTTTTGTTTTGTTTTGTTTTTCTGACCTTTTTGCATTAATTATCTCATGAGAAAAGATCTGGGTTGAAATTGGAGAACTGACTACATTAATTAAAGCACGTCTATGGAGTTTTAAGAAATGCAGATTAGGCCTAAAAAGGCCTAAAAAATAGGCAAAGAATAATGATTATTTATTTATTTATTAATAGGCCTAATTCTTTAGGCCTTTTTCAACTCTAATTTGCAGTCCAGAAGGAATTCCAGGTTCAAAATGGGAGGTTCTGAAGTTCTGCCTCTATTCTGGCACCCCAAATGTCTCAGAAGACATTTTTGTCCTGTCTGTAGTAGGGCCAGGATGACACCTTTAAAGTGAAAGTTACAGATATCTCAGAAAACAAAAGCACTCCACCTGATAGCCGAAAAAGAAACTAAACTCTCAGAGCTCTATGTACATGTAGGTCTTGCCATTCCACAGTGAGGCACAAAGGCTGGAGTTGCCATCAGTTCAAAGTAGAACAAGATAAATATTTATGACAAGGAGTACCTATTTCAAGAAATTACTAAGGGACTTGTGAAATTATGAAAAAATTGAAGTCTGTGTTTCCTTCCTGGAAGATATGTTTAATCAAAGTTACTGGCTAGAATGTGCAGGTACTTGGTGAAATATAGCAGGCTGGTCCATGTAAGAATTCAAAGTCAGTTATCTTAATGATTTTACTGTGATCTTTAAGACCATGAAGAATGGATGTATTATCTAACTATCTGATATATATTGATTTATTTCATCTAAATAATAAAATATTTGATATTAATATGGCATTTTTGCATATCAGATGCAAACTACACTTGTACATTAATTTTTAAACAGCATTCAGTAAAACTCAAAACTTGCAAAACTATTAATTCTTTGTGCCATATTTGAGAACTTCTCATATTATTCTGTGCCTCCATGAGGGCAGCCAACAATATCTACAGTTCACGTTTTGCCTTACAACTAGGACAAATGGTTTTACTAGTGCTTTCACTTGTTTACTGGTTTCCAAACAAAACCAAAATATCCACATTAATTAGTTGCTCAAAATTCATCACATAAGCTTTGAGGAAAAGCAACATTTTCTTTTAATTTTTGGACATCTTTTGATGAGCCACCCAGTACTGACTCAGCGGTGCTGGACCTTCACTTGGGGCCCAGAACTCTGCAGCTGCTCTAGCTCAGAATTTGCCTAGAGCAATGTGCCAGCTGTCTCTGACTGTATTACACCACAGTAATGTGAACAACTGGAAGCAATAATGTGTCTCCCCATTTGCCTAACAATACCAACATGAACAATAATTCAGAAGACTGAAGATTTGTGCTGTAATTTAATAAACCCCATGCACATTTCTACAATTGAGTATCACATCTGCGCAATGGATCCTAGAAGTGTAATATTCTTTTATAAGGGACCATTAACCAATCTTAAGTTTATAGGTTTCCTTAAATCTTTTTCATCAGCTGTTAAACTACAGTAAAGAGAAAATTGCCTCTTATGAGACAAGGGATAGTAAAATACAAAGACTGTGATTAAACGTCAATCAATTAAGGATTATAATATAATAAAAATGCTGACTGATGATTAAAATGAGTACTTTCTGGCAGAATTTTATAAGCAATATTAAGAATTGTTTTAAAAAGTCAATAGAATAAACCCCACTTACATCTTATTATGTACAGAGATACTGTCATAGATAGGTCTATTTAGAGAAGAGGAGAAAAAAAATGTTATTCTGACAAAAATATCTAAGAAGCATTTTGTTGTCAATCTCCACATTAAATAGGATACATTTCTTTCTGTCATTTATTTTATTATACCCCTGACTCCTCCATTTTAAATCCATTTCTGAGTGGAGTAAATAATGCTATATATTTTAGTTTCAGCTGGCATTTGGCAAGTTCATGAAACTAGGCTACATTTCCTGAAAACAGGTAACAGATCATGCAGTAAACAATATAAATAAGTGACACACCAAATATTATTTCATGTAACAGGCCTAAGAGAACAGCTCAGCTGAGGGGAAGTGTGGGAAATGCAATGTTCATTTGTGTCTCTTTACTGAAGATGATTTAGTAATCTTTTTAGAAAAAAAAAAATCATATGGAATTTAGGATTAGACTAAAACAGATTCTACAGAAACTCTTACATACAAAAAATATTAATAGAAAATAATAAGATTTTATAGCTCATATGAAATATCCAGCAAAATGCTGTAGCAGGAATATAGTTTTCTATTAAATTCTACATTTTTTTTTTCCAAGAGAGCAATAGAATGTTTTCATTTTCTTAAGGGAAATGTCTTATAATGTACATTGTGTCTGATATTCATTTCCTGTGCTCCTGCTCCCACAATTCTTAATGTCTGTGGATAAAAACACATTACAATGTAGATTCTTTTATCATTACATTTTTGTTTTTTCTCCTTCATATTCATCAATTTTCAAAGCAGGATATAGTTATTTCTCCATGCTCCTTGGACTGTACCATGTGTTTGCCAGAGGTCACCTCTACTTTATAAAGCTACCACTTCCATTTCTGCATGGGTCATGCTAACACCTTTAGAGAACATCAGTGTTATGCCATGCTTTCTCTCATCCTAATTCCTTCCCAATTTGCTGCTTTTTTTCTTGCTCCTCTCTATTCAGCAGCAGAAAAATTCTTTTTGTTTGCTTTCTTTCTTTTTCTTCTTCTTTTTTTTTTTTTTTTTTAAAAAAAATCTCTATATAATCCTTGAAGCTACTCCTCTTCTCCTCTGTACTTTTATCCTCCTTTTCAGCTAATTAAGTGGATCTTGTACTATCATAGTCATCTCCTAAGCTAAGAACTAGAGGCGGTGTGAGTACCAAAATGAAGAAAGACAACTATCTTATGAATTTGCGTATCTACCTTGACAGAAAGTAATCAAGAAAGCAGTCTCTAATTTAAACTTTATTTGTAGTTAAGGCATCCATGATGGATTTTCTGTTACATGGATTTCTGTTGAACTTCCGTTGTAGCATGTGGTGTAGTGAAAAAGATTCTTCTTTTTCTCTCACCTTTCTTTTTCACTGATTTTAGTGAAAATATGCTACTGCTGATCAGTAGCATATTTTAATCATATTTGATTTACATTCACCATGAGGCTCAAAATATTTACATGTCCTGGCTACATGTACAGACTGGGGGATGAAAGGCTGGAGAGAAGCCCAGTGGAAAAGCATACGTAGGTTCTGGTTGACAGCAAGCTAAACATGAGCCAGCAGTGTGCCCTGGCAGCAAAAAAAGGTCAACCATGTCCTGGGGTGCATCAAACACAACATTGCTAGGTGGCTGAGGGAAGCGATTGTCCTGCTCTGCTCTGCACTGGTGTGGCTTCAACTTGAGTGCTGTTTGCAGTTTTGTGCACCTCAATACACGGACAAAAAAACATTAGAGACTGTCCAAAGGAGGGCTACAAAGATGGCAAGAGGTCTGGAGGGCAAGATTCATGATTGGATGGGGTCATCTTTGTTCAGTTTAGAGAAAAGAAGGCTGAGTGGTGAGCTCATGTCAGTGTACATCATCCTCACAACAAAGGACAGAGAGGGAGGCACTGATCTTTTCTCTCTGGTGAGTAGTGATAGGACCCAAGGGAATGACATGGAGCTGTGACAGGGGAGGTTAAGGATCATGGTTTCACTACTAAAGGTGGTTGGGCACGGGAACAAGATCCCCAGAGAAATGGGTATAGCACCAAGGCTGCTGAAGTTCAAGAAGTATTTGGACAACACTCAAACACGTGTTTTTTTAGTAGTTTTTAGTAGTCCTGTCCAACCCATGTAATCACAGAATCACCGAATCACAGAATTGTCTAGGTTGGAAGAGACCTCAAGATCATCGAGTCCTACCTCTGACCTAACACTAACAAGTCCTCCACTAAACCATATCATTAAGTTCAACATCTAAACGTCTTTTAAAGACTTCCAGGGATGGTGACTCCACCACTTCCCTGGGCAGCCTGTTCCAATGTCTAACAACCCTTTCGGTAAAGAAGTTCTTCCTAAGATCCAACCTAAAACACCCCTGGTGCAACTTTAGCCCATTCCCCCTCGTCCTGTCACCAGGCACGTGGGAGAACAGACCAACCCCCACCTCTCTACAGCCTCCTTTAAGGTACCTGTAGAGAGCAATAAGGTTGCCCCTGAGCCTCCTTTTCTCCAGGCTGAACAAGCCCAGCTCCCTCAGCTGTTCCTCGTAGGACTTGTTCTCCAGACACCTCATCAGCTTCATTGCCCTTCTCTGGACTCTCTCGAGCACCTCCATGTCCTTCTTGTAGTGAGGGGCCCAAAACTGAACACAGTACTCGAGGTGCGGCCTCACCAGAGCCGAGTACAGGGGGACAATCACTTCCCTAGCCCTGCTGGACACACTGCTTCTTATACAAGCCAGGATGCTGTTGGCCTTTTGGCCACCTGAGCACACTGCTGGCTCATATTCAGCCAACTATCAACCAATACTCCCAGGTCCTCCTCCGCCTGGCAGCTTTTCAACCACTCATCTCCCAGCCTGTAATGCTGCTTGGGGTTATTGCGTCCCAGATGCAGGACCCGGCACTTGGCCTTGTTGAACTTCATGCAGTTGACCTCAGCCCATTGGTCCAGCCTATCCAGATCCTCCTGCAGAGCCTTCCTACCCTCAAGCAGATTGACACACGCACCTAACTTGGTGTCATCTGCGAACTCACTGAGGGTGCACTCGATCCCCTTATCCAGATCATTGATAAAGATATTAAAGAGGACCGGCCCCAGCACCGAGCCCTGGGGAACGCCACTAGTGACCGGCCTCCAACTGGATTTGACTCCATTCACTACAACTCTTTGGGCCTGGCTATCCAGCCAGTATTTTACCCAACGAAGCATACGCCAGTCCAAGCCACGAGCAGACAGTTTCTTGAGGAGAATGCTGTAGGAAACAGTGTCAAAAGCCTTACTGAAGTCAAGGTAGACCACATCCACAGCTTTTCCCTCATCCACCAAGCACGTCACTTTGTCATAGAAGGAAATCAGGTTCATCAAGCAGGACCTGCCTTTCATAAACCCATGTTGACTGGGCCTGATCACCTGCTTCCCCTGCAAGTGCTGCGTGATGACACTCAAGATAATCTGCTCCATGAGTTTCCCTGGCACTGAGGTCAAACTGACAGGCCTATAGTTTCCCAGGTCTACCCTGTGGCCCTTCTTGTAGATGGTCATCACATTTGCTAGCCACCAGTCAACTGGGACCTCCCCCGATAGCCAGGACTGCTGATAAATGATGGATAGTGGCTTGGCCAGCTCCTCTGCCAGTTCTCTCAGTACCCTTGGGTGGATCCCATCTGGCCCCATCGACTTGCGCACATCCAAGTACCGTAGTAGGTTTCCAACCATTTCCTCATGGATAGTGAGGGCCACATTTTGTTCCCCATCCCCTTCCACTAGCTCAGGGTACTGGGTATCCAGAGAGCAACTGGTTTTGCCGCTAAAGACTGAGGCAAAGGAGGCATTAAGCACCTCCGCCTTTTCCTCATCTTTTGTAACTAAGTTCCCCCCCAGATCCAGTAAAGGCTGGAGATTCTCCTTAGTCCTCCGTTTTGCATTGATGTATTTGTAAAAACATTTTTTGTTGTCTTTGATGGCAGTAGCCAGATTGAGCTCCAGATGAGCTTTGGCCTTTCTAATTTTGTCCCTGCAAAGCCTCGCAACATCCTTATAGTCCTCCCGAGTGGCCCGCCCTCTTTTCCAAAGATTATAAACCCTCTTTTTTCTCCTAAGCTCAAGCCACAATTCTCTGTTCAGCCAGGCTGGTCTTCTTCCCTGCCGGCTCATCTTTGGGCATGTGGGGACAGGCTGCTCCTGCACCATTAAGATTTCCTTCTTGAAGAGCACCCAGCCTTCCTGGACTCCTCTGCCCTTCAGTACCGCCTCCCAAGGGACTCTACCAACCAGTGTCTGAACAGTTCAAAGTCGGCCCTCCAGAAGTCCAATACAGTGGTTTTACTGGTCCCCTTCCTGTCTTCTCCAAGAATGGAAAACTCTACCATTTAATGGTCACTCTGCCCAAGACAGTTTCCAACCACCACATCTCCCAACAGTCCTTCTCTGTTTGTGAAGAGAAGGTCTAGTGGGGCGCCACCCCTGGTAGGCTCACTAACCAGCTGCATCAGGAAGCTATCTTCCATGCTCTCTGGAAACCTCCTAGACTGCTTTCTCCGGGCTGTGTTGTGCTTCCAGGATATATCTGGGAAGTTGAAGTCCCCCACAAGAACAAGCACTGATGATTTCACAACTTTTGTCAGCTGCCTGTAGAACTCCTCCACCAGGATGCTTCCCTTGTTGGCCTTCCTGCCGATCTTAACCCATAGGGACTCAACCTTATCATTCCCAGCCTCAAGTTCCATGGCATCAAAACTCTCTCTGATATAGAGAGCCACACCACCACCCCTTTCCATGCTGCCTGTCCCTTCTGAAGAGCCTATAGCCAGACATTACAGCACTCCAGTCATGAGTGGTCCCACCACGTTTCCGTGATGGCAACCAAGTCATTGCCTGCCTGCCACACGATGGCTTCCAGCTCCTCCTGTTTGTTACCCACGTTGCATGCGTTAGTGTAGATGCACTTCAGTTAGGCCATTGCCTTCTCTCCCAGCCTTGCCATTGTTACCCCTGGCACAGCTCTAACAAGCCTTGTTTCAGCCCTGTCCCCCTTCTTATCTAGTTTAAAGCCCTCCCAATGAGCCCCACCAGCTCCTGGCCTAGGATCCATTTTCCCCTTAGAGATAGGGACTCGTCTGCGGCCATCAGGCTGGGTGCTTAGTAAAGTGCCCCATGGTCAAAAAAACACAAAATTTCTGTGTTGGCACCAGCCTCTGAGCCATGTGTTTATCAGGCGGGCTTTCCGTGTCCTCTCTGTACCCCTCCCTGCCACTGTAGGGATGGATAAAAACACCATCTGTACTCCCTCTCCATCCACTAACTGTCCCAGTCCCCTAAAGTTCCATTTGATGGTCTTCAGGCTTCTCTCTTCAATGCAGCTGGAGACCTGAACTGCCGCAGTTTTGAGCTGGCAGTCAGTCTGGGTGTGTACAGACTTCCTAGAGAGTGCACTGTGCCTGGTGGAGACCATTGCAGCCTATCTAGCGATAGACCGCCATTAGAGGAGGTGTTCGTATGGGCAGGGGGGAACGGTCTGCCCTGCCTGCACGAACGCCCACGCCCTGTTTGCCCGTCCTGGTCTCCATGCTCCTGGTCACTTGCACTCCCTAGGGGTGGCTTTTGAACGGCCGGGGAGGGGGCACTGTTGGCTCCACCTACGCCTCGTTCTCACCTCATTCACCTCCCTTGAAAGGGCTGCCAGGTCCTGGCAGCTCCCTCGAGTGGGCTCGGTGCCGGAAAAAAAATAGTCCTGCCTGTCCGATCCCCCACTCTGCTGCAGAATGTATCTACCCTGGAGCCGATCGCCTTGGCAAACGGACTTGATGATCCTTATAGGACCCTTGCTACTCAGGACATTCTAGAATTCCATGATTCTTTGGTTCTAGGTAGCATAGAAAGGCACAGATAGATGCACAAAGCATAGTGTTCCTTTCCTTAGGAAATCAGACTGAAGACCATTCTTGTATTCCATTTCTCTTTCTCCAGCTATCATGGTCTCTCTATTTGTTTGTCTCCAAAGACACAAGATATCAAATGTAAGTCTCCTTTTGCAGGTTTCTGCATTGCTTCTCCATCCTTCACCATCTGATTCCTCTTAAATAAAGGAAGCACCAAGAACATCATAAGCACTTTGAAAAATTATCTTCCCTTGATCTTCTTAATTCTCTCCCTCTTGATCAGAGTCACTATTCCCATCTCCTGTAACTACCCCAGATGGCACTCTTCCTGCCTCATTTTTACTGTAATATCATATACATGTATTCAATAGATGACATCTACCTGCAAGTAAACTGTTCTCCTTCTTTTGAATGCCATAACTTTAATTTAGTATTCAAAAGATAATATTTTTATTTGGAAAATCTCCACCATCACTGTTGTCAATTCTAGCAACTCTCAGTTCACCAAAACATAATACCAGTATTCTCTTTGACTTTTTAAGCCATACTCACTACTGTAGAAAAAGATAATTTGCTGAAATAAGTATATAATCAATATAATTTGCCATAACTCCCCAGCTGGTCATGATAGGATAGAATTTGTCTTACTCATCTTTAGACATAATACAGATATTATATTTGAGCTCATCACTACATCTCCTCACATTAGATTCCTGAAATGATCAAGATGTAGGAAAGGATCGTCTGAATTTTGGCGTAGACCTGTGTGGTGCCAGGAATTGGACTCGATGATCCTTGTGGGTCCTTTACAACTTGGGATATTCTATGATTCTATGATTTCTAGAGCAATAAATAAACTGGATTACTTTAGTCATTTACTTTAAAACAAATTAACTTTCACCCTCAAAATATTCCTTTTCTCTACTTTTTCCTCACATTGACTCACACTGCAGCCACAAGAACACTAGTCCCAGTGCTAAAACAGAGAGAAGAAGAGAAACTATGGCTTACGGTTCTCAATGGGACAAGGCTCTTCTTTCTTAGTAGCAAATCTTTTAATCAGTTCACCTACCAGGTCAAATCCTACTCTAACTGGGCATCAGATATGAACTGAATATCCTGAAACAAAGGTTCTCAGAAGTTCTAACGTACGGAACTTAACTATGGGATGACAGGGATGTGGGAGTATAGTCATGGTCATATGTCAACGTATGTTCCTTTTATGATGTGATATAGTTTACCACATATTTTGGCATTTAATGGAAGCTACTACACAAATGATGATCAGCTCAATACAGTTATACACTGTATTTTCAGCTCTGGAAGTTTTCTTCTGCAAAATCTTAGGAGAGTCATAGAATGGCTTAGGTTGGAAGGAACCTTAAAGATCACCTAGTTCCATTCCCCTTGCCATGGGCAGGGACATCTTCCACCAGACCAGGTTGCTCAAAGCCCCATCCAGCCTGGCCTTCAACACTTCCAGGCATGGGGCATTCATAACTTGTCTAGGCAAGCAGGTCTGGCACCTCACCATCCTCATCGTAAAGAATTTGTTCCAAATATCTAATCTAAATATACCCTCTTTTAATTTAAAATCATTACCCTGTGTTCTAACACTACACCTCCTAATGAAGAGTCCCTCTCCAGTTGTTCTATAGGCTCCCCTTTAGGTACTGGAAGGCCATTATAAGGTCTCCCTGGAGCTTTCTCTTCTCCAGGCTAAAGAACTCCTCAGCCTTTCTTTGTAGGAGAGGTGCTCCAGCCCTTTGATCATCCCTGTGGCCCTCCTCTGGACTCGCTCTAATAGGCCCATCCTTCTTGTTCTGAGAGCCCCAGAGCTGAACACAGCGCTCAAGGTGGGGTCTCATAAGAACCCAGAGGGGGAGAATCACCTACTCATATATGTTGAGTAATTTGCTACTCATATACAAATATCTGAAATATGCTACTCATATTTCTTTGATTTCTTTTCATGTCTGTTCTACATACAATCTTTAGAGTTGACACCACTGATTTGAATGGGAATCCTGCCATAAAAAGTATAACAGAATGAGATCATTATATGTATAATTTAAAAAGACAACTACATTTTGTCAAGGAGTTACAGGTGCCTTGTTTAGAAAGACACTATGTAATGTAACAAGTGCATTTACACTGATGTAAGATTTCATTGTTCCATACCTCAACTCTCTCGTAATGGAAGGGTAAAAACATCTCTGACCCTTCACTGGTTATCTTCTGTAACTGACCTTTTCTATGATGTGTCTATCTCAGTTTTGGCATCTCCTGACAGTAATAACCTGAAAATTATCTTCATCTCCTGCCACTTATTGACAAGTATACTAGAACTTCTTCTAGGAGAAGTTGTCAGTTCATTGAAGAATAATAGCAGTAATGATGATATAATAAAGGTCATCAGAATATGTATTCTGTGTTTATGTATTGGCAGGATAGAAAACAAAACAACAAAAGATAAATTCTTGTTTTTCCTTTGTAACAGACATTAATGTAAATTTTGTTTGTGCAAAACCAACCAAAATAAAGTACTAGATTTCTAGTTTAAAATATGGGGTAGTTCCTTATAACCTTCAGCAATCACACCTCAGTGAGAAAGCAGTGGAATTTGACATGACTTGTAAAAGATCTTTGGGTCTCCAAAGACAATCACAGAACATGTGACAGTTGTGTTGTATGAAGGTATTTTGTTTGTGATGCTTGGAAAGAGGGGAAAATACCCTTTTGAAAGAAACAAAATATTTTCCTCCATCTTTCAGTCTAAGTGATCACATACATCAAAGAAATAGGATTATAGGTTAAATAATCAGAAATAAAAATAAAAGATCATTTTGGGGATAAAATATATATTTTAAGAAGGCTGTTAGTACTTTGGATATTTTCAATGACATATAGTAAAAGTTCATCATAAAGTTGTCTCTGTCATATATCAGTTTTAATAAATAGTTTTTTTTTTTCTTCTATATTATTTCAGTAAAAATATTTTTTAAAGTTTTATTCATTTTAATATTCATGCACTGGACAAAGTTTAAAAGTAAGGTAAAGTTAAATAGAGATTTTAAAAAAAACTCTCAGAAAATAGATTATACACTCACTCTCTCAATCCTTACTCTGTGGTCATTTTTGCTGATAAAAGATATGTTTTATCCAGCTATCACAGTCTTTTTCCTCTAAAGATTGATGATTGAAAATGCTGTACTAGTAGTTATCCATCACATATGCCTATGAATGACCATGGTCCTGTCTGTGATCCATTCTTATACCAATTAAGTTTGGATCTCTGCCAGCTGCAGGGCCTTGTCATGCTACTCAGAGTGAATCAGGGAACTTGAATGATTTCCTGATTATTATAGATTATTGAACTCTTTCTAGCCCACTTTTGCTGAAGGCTGGACTTGAATAAGATAACTCAGAATCCAAAAGCAAATGCGATATTGTACGATTTGTTCTTTATAAGACAGTGCTATTTTGTTTCAAGCCAAGCAGTGCTGGTTTGATGTGGAACTGTTAGGGAGCAGAGGTTGTTCAGGAAACCACCTTTACATTTCTTCTATAAAACAAAACCACCACCACCAAACAACAAAAAAACCTCTCCTCAGTTCCTAAATCAACACTGCTAGGATGTATACAACTTAAATTTCAAATATTCGTAAGTCTCTGACCAGATTGTGGGTGGTAATGATACAGTCTTTAGACAAACAGCTGAATTTTTCCTTGGTTACTTCGGCTTGCTGTTTCTTAAACATTGTTATTTGCAACAATGCATCAAATAAGTTCAATATAATTTTTCAACCCAGGCAACAACAAAGTATTTTCATGAGCCAAATTTAGAAGTAGAACATACTTCTTCCTCATAACCCTGTACACTCTTTAGAGTAATTTATATATGTTTACGTGTGAGCATAAAAGAATGTTGGTACAATCTATTTGCATGTCAAAGTGTAGGAAGGAAGTTTTATTAGAAGAAGGCTTAGTCCTGCACTCGGGGCACAACAAACCCATGAAGTGCTACAGGCTGGGGGAAGAGTAGCTGGAAAGCTGCCCAAAGGAAAGGGACATGGTCAATAGTCGGCTGAATATGAACCAGCAGCATGCTCAGATGGCCAACGGCATCCTCGCTTTTATCAGGAATAGCGTAGCCAGCTGGACCAGGGAGGTGATAGTCCCCCAGTACTCTACTCTGGTGAGGCTGCACCTGGAGTACTGTGTTCAGTTTTGGGTCCCTCACTACAAGAAGGACATCAAAGTGCTGGAGCATGTCCTAAGAATGGCATTGAAGCTAGTGAAGTGTCTAGAGAACAAGTCTTACGAGGAAAACATAAAAAATAAACACGAAATGGTAACATCTCATCTTCTGCTTTCTCTTCCCAAAGTTATCTGCTTCTCTTCCCTTCCATTACAGAATCATAGAATCATTCAGACTGGGGAAAAAAAAAATAAATCAAAAATAATCTAGTCCAACCTTTAACATAGTACAGACAAGTCCACCACTATATCATGCTACCAAGTTCTACACCTACACATTTCTTGAAGACCCCCAGAGATGGTGATTCAACCACTTCCCCGGGCAGCATATTCCAATGCCAGAAAACCCTTTCAGTAAAGAAATTTCTCCTCATATAAAACCTAAAGCTTCCTCTGCTATGTTTTGTTCTATAACTACATGACCCAGTAGGTGTGGTGGGGTGGTAAGGAAGGAAAGAAAAAGACTGTCATGAATGGAAAATTTCTGATATGTGAGAACTGAGATCTGATTCATAGTGCGATGATGATATCAAACAAAACTAGACAGCTAATCAGGTTGAATTTTTGGATAATTATTATTCCCACACTGGTTCTAACCAATACTTGACTTCAAATGTCTCAGAAATCCCATCTTTCAGTTCTTGTCTAGCCTTTTAAGGTAAATATATTTTTATTGTAATGTTGTTACAATCAATATTCATATTTTAGTTGTTTCACATTTTGTTATTTCTATCTTGAATTTCCATAATGAAAATAGTTTTCCAAAGAGATGTAGGTGATCTTTAATTTCATGTAAAATTATATTTTAAAAACACACATTTTTTTAATTATTATTTTATATATATTTTTTTAAATAATAAAATGGCAGTAAAATGAAATCTTAAAAAATAAGGTCAGGAGAAGGTAATTTTTTTATTATTATTTTTAACTTAACAAACATGTTAGGTAATCTAACACCTAATGTGAGATCTTTATTACAAAAAAGATTTTCCTGATTTACTTTGCTGAGGTTAATTAACACACTACTACATATTTTTTCACTTGATTGTCACAGGAAACTCTATTTCCCCCTCTTTCCCCTGCCTGCTAAACCCTAAGACTGAGGCAAAACCCACTAACGCTCTTCCTGGTTAAATCAAGCTATAATGAAATATTTTCTTGGTGACTCAAACAAGTCTCAAAGGAAAACATAGTAAAGGAAATGTCAGGGATGCATCCTTTATTTTTTTTTTTTCCCTGAAATCTTGAGGTAGATCCTGAGTGACTCCACAGCACTGGCTGCAGAGTAGAACCCTTAAATAAAACATCACAAGTGTTTAAGACTGAAAGCTGTGTGCAGGGAGGGGACAGAACCCCATTAAGGACCAATACAATAAAAGAGACCACAGTCTGATCACTGTTCTGATTTTTTAAACCTATTTTGAAAGGTCTTCTCAGTGTTGTTTTGGAATGGTAGATTGCACTGTTGTAAAACACACATGGATGGGTGGCTGAAACTGTGGTCTGCATACACTAGGTGAAATGTATCTATTGACTTACAAGCTGGCTGCATGTGTCAAAATGCAATCCAGTATTTTTGTAATAATAGCTAGCAGTCATAGTTGTAAATTATTTATGGAGACTATTCAGTGCAAACAGGTTAGTGCACACATCCTCTTCAGCTTGACTGCCCTGGTTTTAGATCACTCAGACATTCAACTCCTTAGAGATCTGCTCTTATCATTGCAAACCCTAAAAAGGTACCCAAACTGCAGTCATTTCAGCAGCTCAAAGCAGCTCAGCCATTTGCTAAAGTTCTACCTCAAGGTTCAGTGAATAAACACCATTTCTGCCCACCTCTTTCACACCCACCCTGGCCCTGGCGATGTAAGTTAATATCAGACATGAAGAGAGATCGATCTCTAGAGCTAAAATTCCAGTGCTTCACAATCTTTGTGCAGAAACATGGAAGAATGTACATAGCAAAGGCCACCAATGATCTTAATACAAACTGACATTTCACTAATGTTGTGTTTCAGGAGACAGGTAAAAAGACAACCATCCAATGAGTACTTCTGGTTAAATTCAAGTAAGTACAGCACCCTCTTGCAATGCAGTACACTGATTTTTCATTGCATACAACTATTGACTCTCATTAGTATTTTGGTCTCACCAGTTCATTTCAAGCAGCTGCACCCACCCTGCACAGTCAATGGACTGCGGGTTACTGAATTTTATGTTTGAACAACGAGGCACCAAACAAAAGTAATCCATCATGTGCAGAAAAATGCCAGTATTTGACTGCTGTGACAGGTATACTATGTTGAAACATTTACTGTTTATTAGTTTCTCTCTAGGACAAGTTCAGCCAGGAGGGGCTTTGTGGGGGTTGCTTTTGCTACAAGTTATTTCTGATAGCTCTGAAACTGGGAGAGTGGTTCACCCTAGCTCTGTTCATTCATTAGTTTGTAAACTGGAATAAAAGTTTTAAATGTATTAATAGCACTGACCCGTACACAGCTCTGAGTAGATTTTCTTTCTGAAAGTTTAAGCAATCACAAGTTTCTACCTCAGTCTCAGGAATTCGGATTTTGGCCTTTATCATCCATAACACTGGGCAAAGAGAAAATCCTAGCAGCCAAGGTTACAGGATGAGAAGAAGGGTTTTAAGAACTTGGACGGAGACAACAGACTTCATTTGTCTTTAGTCCTTCAGCCTCCTTGCATGGTTCTTGCACAGCTTACACCACCACTGGTGTGCTCTCCTGTTAGGCAAAGAAGAAACTGTCCTTGTCCATGTATAAGCAGCTGTTTAGAGGTTAGCCATATTAACTTCAAGGCATATGCTCAGTGAGAAACCTGCCTGGGGCTGAGGAAGTTAAGCACCTGAAATGAGCTCTTCACAATCACTCACATCCTGTCTCTTCCTGTCACGTGGCTAGAGTCCCTAGGGAAACATACAGGACTGCTTATGTTTTATTCTCCCCATGGTATTTGGTCCCATATTTCATATAATTCCCACTGCAAAGGTGAACAGCAAAAAAATGTGCTTTGCCAAAGATATAGCTTGCACCAGTGAAGGATGGGTGTGTGCCTAATTAAATATGCACAATGCAGCATACAAAGGGTAAACATGCAGCACCAAGTGGATCTGTTTGCAGGGGGGAATGAACAATCACAACACAATGCAGCATGCATATTATATAACCAGTGCTGGTAAAAATGTGGTATTAAGTTACTAACTCCTGTGGCATGATAATAAATGTGTGTTTCAGGTGGACCCTATAACAGGAGGTCAGAGCTCATGTATATCAGGTGTTATCATTTCATTTTTTTCTTTTCTTGGTTCTAAAGCAAAATTAGATCAATGAGAATGTCATTCAGAAAGTCAGGCTGGGAATGTAAACAGTTAACTAGGGCCCACATCACTGGGCTAGAAACAAAGATCTATCTCTAACTTTCCTTTGTATCACACCTTTAATACAGACTGGACATGGAAGATGATCCCAAAGCAAAACTGGGGTGGAAATATGTAAAAATAAATGAATATATATTTTCACATATATATTAAATGAATATAATTTAGATATATAATTGCAGAAATAAAATGATATAATTCTCCAGTTAAAGATAGATGAAAAACTAAAGTAAACTCAACCCACTTGATACATTTTGCAGGAGTATGGGAGGGAAACAGACCATAGGAACTTTCTGGGGCAGGATTCAGGAATAATTGCTACAGATTTTCATTACTGTTTTTTGTTTGTTTGTTTGTTTTTTAATTTTCCTCACATAATTTTATTTGAAATAAAATTTCTTTCCAACTGCAAATTTAAAGACAAGCTGTTTTGAAGAAGGCTAACTTGAGCCTTCATATGATCTTCTCAATAACAAAGAGTACACTGGTATTATAAAACATTTTGTAGTTTCTTTTGACAAATCTTTCCTGTATTTTATTATTTTTTTAATTCTTACTGGGCACATAGTACTGAAATAAAGCATAACATTCTAAATAGATTTTAGTAACTATTTTTAAATTAACCAATTTCCTGCAAAAATTCATGGCCTGCTCTTGCCTGTATCTAATGTTAAGTAGAAAGAACTGTAGACATCTAACTCATTTGTGTCATCTGAAAATTCAGATTGGTTTTACAAATTGTAAAATGCATTGCAAATTTTTGAGGTAGAAACTTCACAGTATTTAAAACCAATAACATAACAGGAAAGAGGAGCTTTTCATATGGGAGCTGGAAAATTAAATAGATGGAATTTTTAAGTAGTTCTGAGAAGGTTAATTAGTAGACTTCTCCCTTTAAGGATGTGGTATACATGCATCTAATTGTAATATTCAAAGACCATTTTAAGGAAGAAAAAAAAAAGATTCCTAAATGCTGACAAAAATGTATATAAAATAACAAAAATCTAAGGCAATTGAAATCTTATTTCCGTAGTCTACATTAAGTCTTTCAGTCCAAGCAACTCAGTTACTTTATAGCATTCTCTGGATTTAGGTATATGTGTTTGTATATATGCACATTGATATTCACATGGATGTAGGTCCAGACATGTATATGATAATTAATATTTTTGGCTGTATTCATTTTTAGCACAAGACATTTATATTATGTTGAAGCAAGACTGTACAGCAACAATAACGCAGAAAACTAAAAAGGTTAATATCCTCAGTAGATGGTATCATTTCATCAATAAGAGAACTATTCAATGACCCTATTTTGGAGTGAACTCAGCATAATCAATTAACTTTGTCAAGTAAACAGATCTGTCCCTTTGGCTGCTGTGTAACTTGATATTTCTTCCTGTTCTTACTGACTCCGTGAATGGAGAAATAAAATACCCTATAATTATACGAGCTCTGACTGAGGAAAGAGATCTATTTTAAAAACTGCTTCACTGAAAGTGTCTGTCATTCTTAATCAGAGGTTTTTGTCTTCCAGCAGAGAAGGGTAGTAGAACAAGGCTCAGTCCAGAACCACAGAGTGCTTAAACAAAAGCAATGTTTTCCACGTTTTGATGAATTAGATGCAAATCAGTTGGCAAACAAAATAAAATAGCCAATGTGCCCCACACCACTTGACATATCTTACTTGAGTAATTATCCTCACAATGTACTATCCTTTGCTTGCTTTATTATTTCTCTTAGTTTTGTTTTGGCTTTTTAAAATAATAATAATAATGTAATTACAATAACATTAATTTGAAAGTAATGATTTCTATACACACTAGCAGGCTCTGAGACACAATCTATGATAGGTCATGAGACAGTGGTCTGAGACTGTCCCTGTGTAGTTTGCATTACGAAGAAAAAAATAAATAAATAAATAAAAGCTTGGGAAGGAGAGATCATTACTCTGCATAATTAGCAGGCTTAATTAAAAAATGGCCTGAGATATCAGCTGTAGCAACAGCTCAACAAACCCCCTAGGGCTTGTTCATAGATTCTGCTGCATTCTGATTATACTAGTATGAAACTAGAAATAGCCACCTGGAATCACTTTTTCAGATGGGCATTTGCTAAGTGCTAGTGCACTGTTTTTAAATTGGTTTGTTTGGCACAATTTGTACAATGACACAAGCTTTTGTAATTTTAGCAAAGTGAAAAAGAAAGCATGGCAAGGTTGAATAATTAACTGCATGATGTTTCCGGTGTTTCTCCTTTTTAATAAGTGAGGGCATTCAGAAATACATTTGTCAAATTTCTCAAGTTCTATAAACCCTAATTTGTCTGGTTTTGTCGAGCTATGATAGCTTTAAAAAATGAGATCAAATCAAGGTTGAACTTCTAAATTTCAACAGAAATTAAATCTTAATTTTTAGCCACCTCAGATTTCTCATATCCATATGAAAATCATATTTAAAGCTTAAAGTCTCTCTTCTAAAAATCAAGTCTGCATTTATTCTTTCTACGTTGGGCAATACATCATGGTTCCTTCTAAGGCATATCAAAAGCTTTCCCATACACTACTGACTATGTAAACAGACCATTCATTCTAGACAGGCCATCACTTTCACTTTTGCAGAATATTGGGGCTAGATAACAGCCAGAAACATAAACGAACAAGTTAAGGAGTGAAGATGTTTCTGCGTTATTAAACCAGAAATTGATTTGATCCAGTATGATCATAATTACTCAAAGTGGAACCTTACTAGGACATTGGAGCTAACAGTGATGATTAAAAGACAAGTCCTCCCTTGATAGGTATGTACTTTACATGCATTAACAGTTAGAAGGCAAAGCTGGGATTATACAAGAAAATCATACAACCAATTTACTTTTTCAAATGGTTTTGACAGGCTGATTTGTTTGTTTGTTACTACTATTATTATAACTGTTATTTATACCTGTTTAATAACATCATACTGCAAGGATACCAGAGAGACTTTGTTTACTTAGCAGTAAAGGTATGACTTTGTGTTCTTTCCCCAGAAATATCTGAGTTTGTGAACAGGCAAGAAAGAGGCTCAGATCCCTCAGGTCCAGCCTGTGACAGCCTGCCACTCTGCAACACCCTGCTGGAAATGTCCTTGCCCACCTTGGGCATATCACAACTCCTGGAGGCTACTTGTGAGCACTGGAAGTAGGGCGTTCTCATCAGCACCACTTGTACACATCAGAAACTTTCCTCTCCAGAGACACTTTTAAACACAAATCCTATTAAGATATTTAGTTAATATGGCAAGATGCTTCCTTTTATGCTGAGCCCTTCCAGCTGACTAGACAAAGAAATCTTTGCTATCTGTGGCTACATAGAATCTTTCTGGCATGTTTAACATCTTGGGAACATATTTTTGTGTTTCTTTAGGTTAAAGATATCCTCCTAGGAACTTACTTATCAGAGAGATGAACAACTAAGGAGTATATGCGTCTGTAGGGAGCAGACAAAAGTTTCTGTTTCATGGGAGAATCCTGAACCAACAAAGTTCTGAAAGGGAATGAAATATTGCACAATGTATTCTCTACTGTCAAGTACAAATAGTGTGTTTTTCTGCAAGAATGACAGAATTTCCCTATTCCTAAATAAAAGGCATATAGGAAAAGCAGAAATCACCAAGAAAAATGACTGAAGGATAAATCAATATGAGGTGAAAGGTCAACAAGTGGCCTGCTGTTAGTCTGCCAAAAATATTTAATACATTCATTTGATATTATTCACGGTCTTAAAAAAAAAAATGATGTGAGAGAAAGATAGACATGCAGCAATACAGCCTTTTCGTACTGGTGAGAGGAAGGTCTTTGCTCAGAACCACAAGCTGATCTAAAAGTAGTGTTTATGCCTAAAGCTTTGACACCCCTTGAGGGTTATCCATTATTGCAAATGCAATGACAATCTTTCAATACAGACAAATTAGCTATTTTCTAGAGGGCTAATTCAGTTCTTCAAGTTACATTAATTTATCAGAGTTTAATTACTGCTAAAATTGTACTAATTCAAATTAGAGGTGGCAGTCATGTAACATGTTATTTGACACCTTGTAAATTCTTGATTTTTTTATTTTATTTTATTTTATTTTATTTTCTGTTAGGACAGGACCTAGTAATTTCCAGTGATTAAGATGCACAAATTTGACAAAGATTTCTAACAATTCCTAGCTGAGACAGTTTCTGTAAATTTTGGTCTTCATCCTACTATTTAGACTTCCTAATAAGCTGCATTTTAATTTTTTCTCTGGGATGGAGAATTTTCTCAGCATTTTTCAGTCTTGTGTTTAAAACCTTTACAGCTCTTTTTGATTAAAACTATCGTTGTAATTGTTAGTCAATGAAATTACAAGGAAAATAAATAAAATTAAGAACACTACAAAAAAGCTCTCATGTTTACATGATAGGAACAGTATTCCAAAACTAAGAATTCAGGAAGGGAAAAAAAAAAAAAAAGGCAGAGAAGAAAAGCATGGAAACTAACCATAAAATGCCAAGAAGGTGAACAGCTGACATATACATGTAGGTAAGCTTAACTGAGAGGGATTTCATTTACAGGAGAGGAAGAGACCTCTGGGGTCAGCAGAGACACTTGTGTGATACAAGACTTTTGATAAATGGATCAGATTATTATTTTAAAACTACCGAGGCTTTTCTCACCAGTGTCTGTGCTGAAAAGCTGTACCAGTGCTCTGTTTTAATGAGTAGGACCTTTCTTCTGATTTTCAGTCTAAGTTTAGTCTCAGCAACCCTAAATACACATGTTCTTTTGCAAACACTTTGTCAGTTGTACTAAATAGGTCTCCTTTACCATGTATACTAGTCCTCCTGATGTACCAAAAAAAAAAAAATGCTTTCCTCTTTCACCTTTTTAATCTTTGCTCATATTTCCTTTATTCCCCTGATTATGCTGGCAGACTCCTTTGCATCTGTATCAGTTTGGATTCTTCTTTCTGAAAACTGGAGGGACCAGAACTGTATTTAGTACTTCATTTCTCTCAGGAGTGTCTTGTACAAATGTCCCATTAATTTTCCCTGTGGGCAATATCTCCACCATATATTTGCTTGCCCTTGCCCCAGCAACAGCCAGCTGGTGTCTTGGACATATGGTGATCAGTCAGCAGTGCACATGGATCATTTTCACACGGTGAACTCGCAGCTTGTAACTTCTTCTTAATTTTACTTTTATAACAAGATCACCGACCAAGGGAAAAGAATTAATGCAATTTTTTGGATTTCAGTAAAACTTTCAATACAGTTTATCACACTATCCTTCTGAACAAGATGTCCAGCATACAGCTAGATAAATAAATAATACAATGGGTGAAAAATTGGCTGATGGGTCACAGTCAAGGTTTTATATTAAATGGGGTTATATCAGCCTGGCAGCCAGTCATCAGTGCAGTTCCCCAATACTTCATTTTGGGGCCTGTTTTTTTTCAGTCTTCTCATAAGTGACTTGGATGGAGGACTAGAAGATATATTGAGTAAATCTACAGATTATAGAGCTGCCTACTCCATTGAGGGGCAGGGAGGCAGAGAGATCTTGACAGGTTAGAAGACTGGGCAATCTCCAACAATATGAAGGGTCTTTAACAAGACCAAGTGCCAAATTCTGCACCTAAGATGGAGCAAACCTGGCTATACATACAGGCTTGGGGATGAGAAGCTGGAGAGCAGCCCCACAGAAACTGGTCCAGGGGTTTTGGTTAACAGCAAGTTGAACATGAGCCAGCAGTGTGCCCTGGCAGCCAAAAGGGCCAACTATATCCTAGGGTGCATCAAGCACAGCATTGTTAGCTGGTCAAGGGAAGGGATTGTCTCACTCTGCTCTGTACTGGTGCAGCCTCACCTCAAGTACTGTGTGAGGTTTGGGGCAACACAGTATAAAAAGGACATAAAACGACTAGAGAGTGTCCATAGTGTGGCTACAAAGATAGTGAAAGGTCTAGAGGGCTTTGTGTGAGGAGCTGCTGAGGTCCCTTGGTTTGTTCAGCCCAGAGCAGAGCAGAGCAGACTGACAGGAGGCCTCATGGCGGCCTGCAGCTTCCTCACGAGGGGAGCAGAGGGACAGGTGCTGAGCTCTGCTATCTGAGGACATCAACAGGACCTAGGGGGACATCATGGAGCTGGGACAGGGGAGGTTCAGGCAGGGTGTTAGGGAAAGGTTTCACCGCTGGGGGGGTAGTCACACACTGGAACAGGCAGTGGTCACAGCACTGAGCATGCCAGAATTCAAGAAGTGTCTGGAAAATGCTCTCAGATATATGGTCCAATTTTTGCATGGTCCTGTGTGGAGCCAAAAGCTGGACTCAATGTGGAACCCTTCCAAATTACGATATTGTATGACTCTAAGATTCTGATCATTCCACCCCATGAATGGCTCTGATTTGAACTGTTTAATCAATGAACTCTGAAGCTTAACTGTGATATTTTAAACCTGTGTTTCATATTGGCATTAAAATCCACATTGAAAACCAAATTCAATGGGAACTCCTAGGAACTCATTTGATCTAAAGCCTACTGATTTATAGTACTCAAACACTACTGTTCATAAAGAAAAGTAAGATCTCTTTACCCTTCAAGAAATAATTTATAATTCTATCCTCTTATCTCAAGCACAACGTTGTGCACAGTCACTTGTGCATCATTTAGAACATTGCTTGTAAAAGGGAGCAAAACCTCCCACCAAGTAATTTTACCCTTAGAAAGTTCCAGATGCATCTTTTTGTTCACCAAATCTGTTTGAGAACAGGTGACTTGCATGCCGTCTCAATATAACAGAGGAAGTCCAAAGACTCCTTGAATTTGCAGAGATAGAATGTAAAGATAGATGAATGAAAAAAAAAAATACTTATTCAGGAAAAAAAATATATTTTTTTTCTCAGTATATTTCCAAACTGATCACTTTTGTTTGTTTGTTTCATCTAAGTTTAGCCATTCAAAACCTAGTCATGTTATCCTAGATAAGATTCTAAGCTTCCTGTATAAACAATGAAGAGACAATCCTTAGTCTTTCCAAGCTAAAATAGGTGTTTAAGATAGATGACATTTAATGACTTATGAATCATTCTACCTATCTTTAGATAGTCTAGAAGTTCATATCTTCCTTCACCAACTATAAAAGAAGTGTATCCAATTAGTGTAGACCTCAGACTTGGGGACAGGCAAGATAGACAAGATAAGATGAACCTCAATCTTTGATCTAGTATGTTATTTGAAATAGGAATGGTAATTAAGATCTATGCTGGTGCTATAGAAAAATACAACTTTTATGAGAAAAATTGCTTGAAATGAAACAAATTGGAAAATGGACAAAAATATCAGACTCTTCAGATGGTCAAGAAAGAAAGATAGAGGAGAACTCTAAAAAAAAAAAAAAAAAAAAAAAAGGACAAATCTATAAATTAAGCACTCAGAGAATTCAGCAAGTATGAATAAACATACAAAAGATGTGTTAACATGAAATTGAGAAGGGAATTTCCCTTAGTGAGAAAAATCGTCAGACCACAAACTGAAAATAAAGGCTCTATGAGATCCGGTAGAGCTCAAAGTGAGACTTAGATCTATTATGTATTGAGAAGAAAACCTAGGATGTTTCTCTAAGACAAAGTTTGAGAAGCAATTGGTCCATCAAGGCTACATTTCGTCTATGGGCTAGTATTAGTAACTCCTGGTGAATCCATGGAAGCTATGCATGCTCTTTCAGAAGAGTTTCAGAAGTAGGGACAGATGGTTGCAGTATGGCATTCACTTCAGTTAGCCCTCTGAAAGCCATCCATTTTAGATTAAGCTTTGTCTACTGCCTGCACAAATAAAGAGAAAGAGACAGAGAGAGGATAATCTCCAGAGAAACTTCATTATATATCTTAATTATTTCTTTAAAAATTTGAAGAGGTATATCACTGGCAATTACAAAAGTAAGACTCAGACACAACAGATTTTGTCTCAGTCTGAAGGATCAACTGTCTGATTCCCATTAAATGTGAGAAGCTTCAAACACAGGAACCACAGCTCCTATATCCCTGTTCGAGACAGCATCTAGAATCATAGAATCATAGAATATGATTCTCATCCAAGTTGGAAGGGACTCATAAGGATCATCGAGTCCAACTCCTGGCTCCACATAAGCCTACCCAAAAATTCAGACCATATGACTAAGAGCACAGTCCAAACGCTTCTTAAAGTCTGACAGGTTTGGTGCCATGACTATGTCCCTAGGGAGCCTTTTCCTGTGCATGACCACCCTCTCAGTGAAGAACCTCTTCCTGATATCCAGCCTGAACTTTCCCTGTCGCAGCTTGACACCATTCCCTTGGGTTCTATCTAAAGAGAATAGATTTTTTCAAATATAGGGAAAAGATGAAATATGGACACATACAGTCTGATTTTGAGATCTTCCCCCCAAAAATACTGTCAAAATAAGACATGTCCAATTTATGAATTCAAGTGAAGCTAATATTTTCCAACTTTTTTTTTTTTTGAAAAAGAAAAATTGAAAAGAAATTAAACAAATTGAAAGGAACTACATCTTTCCTTGGATCTTCAGTTCTAATCTGATAGTGCCCTAAAAGTCTTATCTAGAATATGAGTTCTGGTAATTGACAAATTTAAAATAAATTGTGGGACTACACCTAAACAGCATATTAAACAATAACAACAAACTTTTTTTTCTACATAGTTGGCTCCTCTTCAGCTTTCTTGGAAACACATGCTTCATCTGACTCTTTGCTGGAATTTCTTTAGTGTACCATTACCATCTGCAGCAGGATAGGTCATTTTCATACCACTGACTTCAAGAAGAGAGTGTCATAAATAAAATTGTGATTCAATGGGAGATGTCCAATGTAATAAACAGACTTACACTAAATTTTAGGCCAGAAGTGATCAGTAGATCATTTTATCTGATCTAGCTAACCAGATTTAATAGTAAATGCATAATTTTAATCCTGATACACCTGGTTTAAAAGAAGTTTTGAAGAAAAGAAATACCATATTCCAGGGATAATTCCAGAGAAGTTTTAAGTGCTAATAGCAGTTTTAAGTGCTAACTCACTTAACCTGGGCATCTTGAAGGTCATTTTCAAAGTCAAGCTTGTCATCCTATCCAATGGAGTGATGTGAGTTCTCTCAGGGAACAATTTATCTGATCATTAAACAGGACTGCAAGACAATTGAAATGAGTGTGCCACTGGCTATAGAGGGAATCAAGTATACTGACTTCAGTGACTGATTTCTGCAAGTCTTTACTTAAGGAATGTGCCCACTTGCTGTTGGAAGGCTCAATCAAAGGTACCTGATAAGCACACACTTTCTTTAGATGAACTGGGTTTCCCCTGCTCCAGCTTTTTTTAGCCAAGTTGGCATGAACTGCGATGTGGAAACAGTGCAAGCATTCTGAATTTGAATGTGAAGGGGACGGTGGTACCTTCCAGCTGACCCCACAGCTGCAAGCCAGGCAACATTTTGCCCTGATGAGCACACCCACCTGAGCTGGGTGGGCAGCAAACTACAGGGAAGAAACAGATGGTTTGCATATGAAAGGGCAAGAATGGTATGCCTCAGACTTAATCTTTCATGTTTTTACATGATGACAGTGAAAACCATAGGGATGCAAACTGAAGGACCAAATATTGCTGCTAAGAGCTTACTGGTTAGCTAAAAGCTATTAAGAAAATGGAAGCTATTAACATCATGCCAAATAATGGTTCGATAACGGTGGCCTAATGTGAAATTGAGATACTTTGTATCACTCTAAAATGATCATCCTCTAGTCCAAATAATGAACTGCAAACTCTTCAGCTGAAGATGGTGTTTTCCCACATATGTGCAAAACTATGCAATCAAAATATAACAGCTCATATATTTGCTTTTATATGTAGATTTACCATGGTAGCAACCTGAGATCTGAAAACCTACACAGTAGGAGTTGAGGTCTTACCCTACATTCTACTTATTTGTGGAAAAATTCTACTGAGTCCGGTTATCAGTAGTGATCAATGACTGGAAAAAGTTAAAATCTTCAAAACATCAACTCTCAGAAAAAGTTTGCTTTGTATAAAATTCAGTGACTTTTAGTAACAAGCAAATAATAAGCTTTGAAATGGTTCAATAAGTTGTTTTCTAAAGTATTCATCATTATTTAATATTGACCAAAACACATTGTCTGTAATATAATATATATTTACTGTATGTATTTTATATAACAAATATAAAAATTATACTATATATATATAACGTTTGCCTTTTACTGTGAAACATAAATATAGTACCTTATGCATATATAAAAATTAGAGCAGCAAAATATTTTAAAAATATTGTCTAAATAAAACTTCCATTAGTTACCAAAAGGCATTTTGTACCTGGGCAGTTTTTGCATATTGTTAAATGAATTGTAAATTAGAAACAATGGTGAGTGACAGCATAAGTAGGATTATCAGAGGGCTTCCTAAATATTATCAGTTTGTGGTATCTTTACAATCAATCTTGTATGAAAACAATAGAAGTTTTGCTGAAGATCTCCTTTGGCAGGTCCCAGTCTAACAGTCTATGCCTTGTTCCCATCCAGAACAGGGAGACAAGGAGACGTAGAGGGAAAAATAAAGACAGCATGGAGAAGAAATCCAGCTGAAATGATTCCACTCTGGGTTCCAGACACTGAAATTCTGCCCCATGGACACGTTATGTCCTCTTTATCTTTTTGTGGAAGAAAAGTCCATGACAGAAGATAAAAACTTGTACTGATGTATTTACCTGAGACACAAAAAAAGATAAATTGGAAGCCCTAATTTCAGTTTCTTTGTGCTCTTCCTGGCCTAAAACATCTGAACTTTTCAATATGATATAACCCTAACCTCAAAATAGTATATATAATATTAGCTAGACTATCTTTTGCTAATTGTTCATTTTAGTCCCTCCAAGGTAGAAAGGAATTAGAGTGCTTTGATGAGAAATAATGGTCAAATATATTGATCTGCACTGCAAGATCTGCAAGTGAGTCCAAAATGAAATTATCACAATTTAAAATCATATAAAGACAGTATTGACTGTCTGCAAACTAATTCAAATGTGTCCTAACACAGAATGATGGATGCAAGTACCACTGGAATTGGGCCAATATTCTGACAAATGGTTTGGATGCATCCTATTATTAGGCAATTATTCAGCAGAAATAGGATGGAATTCTGATGACCAAGCAGTGGGGTTATGACTGTTTTTACAGAAGGACTTGCATACTGTTACTGTATTTGCAATATGGGGATGTTTTCAGAGTTCATAAACATACCTCTATGTGCTTTGTGTATGATATGGATATAAAAATAAACTTACACATATACTCTACAGATAGATAAATTGATTGGTAATTGTATAATCATACAGTACACATGCAATGCATTTAATCAGAGCTGTGAACAACATACAGTCAGAGCAGATTGATTAAGAGGATTTTTACAGGATCACCGGAAACCCTCAATAGCACTTGACAATAATCAAAGCTTTAAATACAATAGCAGGAATTGAGTAGGAATTGAGCTGGCACCAGAGAGGCTAACTCTGTACGTCAATACTTAAAAAGAGAGTTGTGTGAACAGGAGTGCTACACTGGAGAACTGCCAGCTGTTGAAAGCATACATTTGAGGTTGAGTCTGAGGACTGCCTATGTTTCAGAATGAAGAGCAGAAGAGGAGAGGTTGAGTTTGAAAAGCAACATCCACCCACAGTGGATGGGGCTCCAGACTCGCAATCTAGCACCTATATCCACATTCTACTGTATGAGCCTGGGCTTAATTTCTCTGTCTTTCTATTAGTCCACCTATGAAAGATACTTTCTTTTCTTGTGAAATATTGGATATCTGTACATGAAAATACCACAGAGCAGATCAACCCATTTTCAGAGCTGTGCTAAGGAATTATGACAATTTTTAATACCTGACCTGCCCAGATAATTGCTGAGGCCCTGATCCTGTGAAGAGCTATATGTGTGCTCAAATTTACATGCTATAATTAAACCCAAGGAGACTACTTTCAAAGCCTAGAGTTAAACAAGGAAAAGTTTGTAATGAGAAGTCATATCTTTCATTAGATCTGCAGATATAATTGGAAAAAACAGTCAGTCTTTCTTGCATACAAGCCTCTTTTCATGTCTTCAGGTCTTGGAAAAGAGCCAGGACTTTTCAGGATTGAAGCCTAAATGTTATTAGCAGCATTTCACTAGGTATAAATGCCATTGTAAAAGGAGCTTATTAAGAACTTCAGTTTCTTTGCTTAGAATCCTCCCCAAAACAACCAAAAAAATATGGCTTGTTCTCTGACTCTTCAAATTAGTAAAAGCAGCATGAAAATGTTTATGAATGTATTCAAATACACAATTTGATCATTTGTTGTAAAATGGTTTGTTTTGTTTAAAAAATAATTAAAAATTAATTCAGCCAAAGCATGAGGGAGAAATTGACTCTGTAACCCAGCATTTACAGAGCTCATCTGGGATATGGGAGACCGGCATTGAAACCTCTGCTTTAACAAACAGTTCATTATTTTTACAAAGTGGCACAACTTTATCAAAGTAGGTTAGCGAGCCCAGTTTTAGAATAGCTGAAATCCTGGTGATGAGGATAACTTGGGATGATTCCGTGGCATGTGGGACTCATATCATCTTCCCAAAGTTGGAAGGCACTTTGCTTACTTCTGCTTTGCTAAATCACATATTCTGTAGTTATTTCTGCCTGCAAGAATAATAGTTCCAGTCTGAAATTCATGTAATTCTTGGCACATCAAAAACATTTATCTATTGCTTTCAAAAACTATAAAAACATTTTCAGACCGAACTCATGATTTTTTAGGTTTTGCCTCTTATTCTTGCTAGCATTTCCATCACTTGTATATTCAAATCTATATAATTTTTCCTTTGAACACACACTCACAGTAGTAAAGCAGCTTGAAAAGGTGCCATACATATGAATACATGTTGACTTCAAAGTTCTAACACAAAGGTGAGTTAAGTTATTACGATATTTTTAGCAGCTTCATTGAGCTTTCAGTCACCCCCACAGATGGAGACTGGAAAACGTCCTTAAAGAGTTGAGAGGGTGTCTGTTTCTCAAAATATAAGGATGGATATGGAAACCTCTGTGACCATAGCCAGCATAATGGTACTGATAATGTCTCCAAAATAGCAGGTACCAAGGGAAGACCTCTGCACAGCAGCAGAAATATGTTCCAGATAGCCATCTGCTCTTGATGAATGGTGAATCAGGACCACCAGTTTCATTGCATCTCTCATAGCCTAAGCACAGACTCAGATTTTTGAACACACTCTGTTGAACTTGGGTAGAGACCAAGTTCAGACCAAGTACTTTTTGGCAGATTATCCTGCCAAAAAGTAAAGGAAAGTGCTTTCAGGTATAGTTTTCATGGAGAACCTGAAATGCAGTTTGCTGAAAGCTGAGATAGCACTCTATATAAAGTGTAGGTACATTCTCACGCTGCTTGTATGCTCTTCCCCAAGCATCATAGTTGGAAAAAAACAAACAAACAAAAAAGGAAAATATGGATCTTCCATCTGGTGCTGCCATTTTTCTGTTCTTTATATTCATGTCTGGAACCATCTGCTAACTTTTATAGATCTGCAGGCACATTTTACAGTTTTACCATAATTATTTTACAGCTTCAGTGGCATCCAGCACCTGTCCAGACAACATGGGAAGCGGTACCCTGTGAGTGTGAGACATGTCTGGAAGCATCAGGCCTGTGTCTGGTGGGCCTCTTGGCACCAGGATGAGAAGACTGTGGAAGTGAGCAGGAGAAGGAGTGCTTGGCTGGCCAGGGGCTCCCTTTCTTTTGCTAGAGCTTAAGTCAACTCCATTCCAATCTCTGCCAATTAAAATGTAAAATGAGATATTTCAGCTTAAAAAAAAATGCACTGGCTACAAAAGGATAAAAGCTATTGTTCCCATGTAAGTGTTGCTGTCTTAAACACACGGTCATAAGAATCCCTGCCAAACTTTGTTTTTTTAAGAAACAATGTTGACTCCATATCTACTGCCTTAGTTAATTTAATATAAAGTTGACATAAATGTATCCCTGAACAATAGAAAGGTTTAGCTAATTTTTGTAGTATTTTCCAAAGTCCATCAAGCACTAATGCACTTTTAGTGCTTCCTTCCTTCAGAAAACAGATCAAAGCATACCTCCTTAGTCTGACTTCTATTCTGCCTTCACATCGAATGTCTGCAAAAGTTAACAAGTAAATGATAAAGGAACATCAATAAATAAGCATGAAACAAAACTTTTTTTCCCCCCCATGATTTTTACCTTAACCCCTAACCTTAAATATACATTTTCCACCTTTTATTTCCATCATCAGTGTGTTATGCCTTCCTTAGTCCTGGACTGAAGTCAAGGAAACGTAAATCTCCATTTTCACAAGACAGACAAGCAAGTGACCTTGTACATAAAGATTTGTCCATGAGGTCTTATCAAAAAAATCTACCGACTTTGAGCACCTGGTTCACTTTTAGGTTGTAAGTGTTATAAATATAAAACCATGATTTGCTATTTAACTAAAGTAAAAGGTAAAGTAAGGTAAAAAAAATTAACTAAGGTAAAAAGTGCTATGGTACTTAGTATAGTCATAGTACAACTATGTTCCAAACTTTATTTACATTTATTCTAATCATGGTTGTGATGGTCTGGAAATCTACCATTGCAAGCATCACTACTACAAATTACATAATAATAAAAAGAAAAGAAAGGAAAAAAAAAAAGAAAAAAAGATTCAAAATAGAGTTTACACTCACAAAAGTGTAAACTTACACTTATAAAGCATTCATTTACAAAGTATTCATATCAATTAATACTTATGAATGTCTTCACATGCTTCACCTTTTTCCCATTCACTAACAGCCTGGTTGTTCACAGTAGAGAACAAAAGACAAAGGGTGATCTTGTTCCCAATGAAGATTATCCATTCATTTCTTTGAAACAACTTTGGTAGTCCTTGATTTTATCACCTCCTAGAAAACACTGAATCAATTAGGCAGAAAGGATCATATCCCAAAGTTCTTGTTAAAAAATTTTCAAGTGTCGTGGTTCCGCTCGAGTGGGCAGCCGAGCTCCACCACAGCCGCTCTCTCACTCCCCCTCCTCAAAGAGGAATGGGGAGAAAATACGTGAAAAGGGCTCAAAGATTGAGATAAGGATGAGAAAAATCATGCAGTAATTATTGTAACGGGCAAAACAGACTCGGCATAGGAAGATAGTAAGATTTATTGCTTATTACTAACAAGCTAGAGAAGTAAGAAACAAAAGAAACCAAAAGCACCTTCCCCCCATCTACCCTCTTCCACCTCCTCCCCCCGAGTGGTGCAGGGGAACGGGGAAATGGGGGTTATGGTCAGTCTACAGTGCTTCTCTGCCACTCCTTCTCGGTCACTCTCGTCCTCTGTGCTGTGGGGTCCCACCCACAGGATACAGTGCTTGATGAACTGATCCGGCGTGGGCTTCCCACAGGCAGCAGCTCTTCCAGAACTGCTCCAGATATGAGTCCTTACCACAGGGTCCATCCCTCAGGAGAAAACTGCTCCAACCTGGGTCCCCCACGGGCAGCAGCTCCTGCCAGGTCACCTGCTCCTGCGTGGTCTCCTCCACGGGCTGCAGCGTGGAACCCTGCTCCACCGTGGTACTCCATGGGCTGCAGGGGGACATCCTGCTTCACCATGGTCCTCACCACAGACCACAGGGGACTTCTGCTCCGGCGCCTGGAGCACCTCTCCCCCTCCTTCTTCACTGACCTTGGTGCCTGCAAGGCCGTTCCTCACTCCTCTCACTCTCCCAGCTGCTGTGTGGCGCAGTGTTTTTTTTCGCTGTCTTAAATATGCTCTCACAGAGGCGCAAAACAACATCGCTTATTGGCTCAGCTTTGGAAAACAGTGGGGCCCTTACCAAACATGGGGCAGCTTCTAGATCCTTCTCACAGAAACCACCCCTATGGCCCGCTGCTACCAAAACCTTGCCACGTAAACCCACTACATCAAGGAAAACTCATTTCATTCAATGAAAACTTAACCAAGAAAAAGGATGTAAACACTGAGATTTGGCCCAGTAGTAGTACAAGGAATATAATCTAACCAGATATTGTTAAGGCTTTGCTAACCTGACTGTAAATGTAAATGTTATATTTCATTTTATTACTATAATTACCATGCTTTAGTATTATCTTAATATACTTTGATGATGTATAATGAAGGCTTTGTCCATGCAGTAATGGCTATACTACAGGAATGTAGGAAATCTGAAAAATATGGGAAGAGGTAATAAAAAAGCTAACTGTTTAAAGTGATAACACCTGCTAAACAAAAAGTATGTATTCATGAGCTACAGCGGAGCAATTCAATTTATCTGCCAGTGAGATCTCTTCCTGTCAGCTACCTCTGGAAGATCAATAAATAAATCTATATGCAAATTAATAGTAAATAATTACTATTTTTTACCTTGTTCAGTAAATGTATATGAACAAAAACTGACTCCAGACTGGGAAGTTCACAGGTCACTGTGGCAAATACAGCAATCATGTCAATAATGTCAGCAGCTGATCAACAGGGTATTTAAATAGTATAACTTCTGTTAATTTGGCTGTGTAAACTGGAAAGTAAATTGTGTCCCAGTACTTTAGCTCTTGGTGGAGATCAAATGACAACCCTAGCATAATCTGGAATAATTTCCACCAAAATTACTAATAGTTATTCCAGATGAAGGAAAAGCAGAATAGTTCTGTGGGAAAGATCAGAAAACCATGTGTTTGTTCTCATGTTTTCTGCCCCTATATGGTTGAGGTTAAAATTTTTGGCATAAAATAGCTTGAGTCTTCTTCCAAACCTGAGAGAAAATCCAGGTGATTATCCTGAAATCCTTCCATTTAGGTCTGATACTGTGCACGCAATTATAGCCCACTGCCTCTAAACTCAAGCTTCTCTAAAAAGGAACGGTCTCTTGATGTGAGGTCTCCACAGGAACTTTGACTGTAATTGGAGTGTAAAGTTAATTCTCCCTAGCATCATAGGAAATGCTTATTGCAAAGCTGACTGTGTGATATTAACAGTTTGTGTTTTTTTTTTTTTTTTTTTTTTTTTTCTGTGCTAGCATCAAAAATGATCTATTTTATTTCTTTGCAATCCTTTAAGCAATGAAACTTATTTACTCAAATTATTAGTCCAAATCTCTTGTGTGGGAGTTTGCTCAAAGTGCTCACAGTTAGATCTGATCAAATAATAGTAAATACATTTGAATAATGTATTTGTTAAGTAGCAAAAGAAATGACCAAACGTAGAATTCAAAAATATATTCACAAATAATTTATTCAAGAGATTATCAATGACATGTTTTTACAGCAGCTTATCAACTATATTTTTTGCAGCAAATATTTGATTATCTTTAGTGAAAAAAAAAAAAATCCCTTCAATTAGGGGTGGACTCTATTGATTTATTTACATGACTGTAAGAATCTTATTATTTTTATAATAGTGAGGATGAGATTAATTAAAAAAGAGGAGGAAATGTTAAAGGAATAGAGGTTTCTGTCCTACTTTTCTAGCTTTTACTTCCCCTCCCCCCCCCCCCCCAGCAATGTTACAAGAAGAAATTGAGCAATCTGATAGTATTGTCACAATGTTGGGGCAATCCATCTTGGAAATTGTACTTCAGAACCAGACTCTTTCCTGCGTCTTTCTGGTACCAAGATATACTCAACAGGCTCCAACAATTTTAAGGGAAGTAAGTCTGAATTTTCTTGGTAATAGTAGCATCATGAATACTTAAAAAATATTAATTTCACTTAAAAATATAAATTTTACTTCAAGTGCAATTGCATTTTGGTTGAGAATCTGACAAACCAAAAATATTAATTTCCATCAATCATGTTACAAAATTTACATTACTCAACCTTCTTCATACATCTGTAAATTGTGAGACTGCATGTGTTCAAAGTAAATTTGGGGTTTAGGTACTTATTTTTTTTTCCTTGTGGTTGTAAAACAAATTCTGAAATATATTTTGAAATGTAAGGATACATGAAAAATTTGAGATTCAAAAGGCAAATATGAAATATAATTGTTAGCACACTGACAGCATTTTTGCTGTCAATATTTTTATCATTATTATAAAATCATAGTTTTTGAATGTTGGTAATCGGTAATTTCCTGACCTACTGAAGGAAACAGAAAATGAATGTAAAGATTATCATTTAAATCACAGAAATGAGACATATAATAAGCTCATTCTTTTCTAAACAATACCTAGTGTCTCTTGTGGCATATTACAGAATGTCCAGCCCTACAACTAAACCAGATGTCATTCCAGAGATTAGATTCTACGGAAACCCTTAGATGTTACATCTTTCATGAAATTTGTGTCTGAATATACACTTTACAACTCAGGACCTTTAAATTTAAAAAAAAAAAAAAAAAAAAAAAAGAAGAAGAAGTCAAAAACCTGTCAATCCATCTCTTTTATGATTATTCAGGTATAGCCATCATTGGCCTGTTCTTTAACACCACCAATAACCACTTGTAATGTGCTGGAAATCACAGTAGTGAAGCTGGCACTTAATTTTAACCCAAAGTTATAAACTTCCCGAAAACACCACCTGCTCTTCAAGTGCTTTATCAAAACCATTAAACCCAAACATCTCAGGAGACCTAGTGCTAGACTTTTTGCCTGAATAACAACAACTCTTTGAGAAGAAAGTATTGAGTTGTCTACAAAAGGTACATCATATTATTTTTCAGGGAGGCTTTTTGCCGACAGGATTTAGAACAAGTAGATCAACACATGCTCTAATTATAGCATAACAACCTTAGCTAAAAATGTAAATGGTTATAGTTATTCTTTAATGTCACTTGCAATAAGTCTACCCTGCATCAATTCCCCTAGTGAGGGTGCATTATTTAGTTCATAAATTTAAAAAAGCTTTTTAAAAATGTTTGCTGTTTACAAATAAGGTTAAATAAAGATTCAGAGCAAAGTTAGTAAACAGGTTTCTTCTGGTTTGGTTAGATAGGTGTATTTTTATTCCTGTGATTTCTGATTTTCTTGTAAACTTTAGTTGTTTTTCCCCTCTTTTAGAGGAATCACATCAAAGACCTAAGACCAGACAGACATACCTCTCCTCACTCTATGCATTTAGCAAGTGACAATGTCAGTAAATTCAAGATAGTTTTATTAGACAGCAAAACACAATGCTTCACTCCCTAGGTACTTGTAGAGGGGGTGCATAATATTAAAACTATCCTAAGTTACAACCTTCCTAAAATAGTAGCGATGGAATATTTTGACTGCTTCTTCAAAACCTTCAGAAAGATAACACAGAGGAATAACACACAGTTTAGTAGTAAGTGTGTACCATTCTCTGGTCTCAGGAGACCACCTTTCATTTCTTTAAACTTTCCAGAATAGGCATTTTACTATATTGAACTGTGCTTATTATATTCCTCATATGGGAGAGCTTTGCAAATTCTCTGTGAGACTGCAGATTCCTTCAGGAATCTGAATGCACTTTTCTGAGGTCAAATTCTACCCCATCATTGATAAAGTCTAAGTTAACTTCTTTTGTTGATTACCAATAGGATCCGTTCTATAATGGTGTGACTGCCAGTATTAGAGCACCTTTCATTCTATAAAGCCCATGCAACGCAGTTTCACAACTCTTTTTAAATTTCAGATGGAATCCAAGCATTTCCATGATTTCCCATGTTTCTCTTACCTTCTTCTCCCACCAAATATCTACAACAGACATATGAGATTTTGCATACATTAAAATATGCAAAAAGGTGAAACTAAAGTATTAATTTACATAACCCATCAAAAAGGTTTTGTTTGGTTGGTTGGTTGGTTTGTTTTGTTTTTCCAGAAAATGTGAGCAAAGAAACAGGGAATTGAGTTCAGCTGGGTGATGATACGGTCCTATTGCTGACTTCCTGCTTCATGTGTGATCTTCTCTTTCTCATGCAATTAATAAGAAAACATGATACCTTATAAGGAATTAACTAGATTAAACTTTAAAAAATAAATTTTATTTGCATTGGACCAGAATTAGTTTTACAAGCTACACCTTTAACATTTAAAGTTTGGAAAAATCCCAACCTTTGTAATAAGCCTCCTATGACTTGTTGATACCATAAAAAGCATTGTTGGTACCCATGTACATGTCAGGTTACATGTGAAATGTATTGCTAGCAAGGTTGGCATATATATATGAAAACATGAGAAAAATTATATGCAGTAAGAATGGGCAAACTGCATTAAAAAACAAAACAAAACAAAACAAACAAACAAACAAAAAACACACACTTAAATCTGCCAAATGTACAGGGGTAATTTGCTTCCCTTCCCCATCAGAATGACTGGTGCAGAAAAACTGGCACATGTTCACAATCACACCAGCTGCACAACCATCCCTCTTCCAAACATCAGTCCTCCGTCACTTTGGGGATGCATCTGTCACTGCAATACAATCTTTATTTATTATTATATTTGCCTATATTTTTATATTTAATCTGCTTTGTTTTATACTTCTCCCCTGTTGTTTTCTCATTGGTATGCATATATTCAACTGTGCGGTTCATCCAGTCTGAAAGCAAAAAGCAGTGAAAATATCGTATTTCAGATATTTCACATATTTTTAGCACTTGCAGATTGAGAAATCTCCCACCACCAAAACACAGAAAACATTTATGATAAAACAAAGTTTGGTGGACCAGTCATACCTAATTCAAATGTCTTTTGTGCTTATTTATGAAATTTTACAGTTTCCTAAAATTAATACAATCCCTTCATCTCTGGGAAGGAAATTATAACAGTTTGGCATAAAATTAGAATCATAGAATCATAGAATATCATAGAATCACAGAATTTCTAGGTTTGGAAGAGACCTCAAGATCATCGAGTCCTACCTCTGACCTAACACTAACAGTCCCCACTAAACCATATCCCTAAGCTCTACATCTAAACGTCTTTTAAAGACTTCCAGGGATGGTGACTCCACCACTTCCCTGGGCAGCCTGTTCCAATGTATAACAACACTTTCAGTAAAGAAGTTTTTCCTAAGATCCAACCTAAAACTCCCCTGGTGCAACTTAAGCCCATTCCCCCTCGTCCTGTCACCAGGCATGTGGGAGAACAGACCAACCCCCACCTCTCTACAGCCTCCTTTAAGGTATCTGTAGAATATCCTGAGTTGGAAGTGACCCATAAGGATCTTCATTGTGTCATGGATTTCCCAGACCAGCACTTCTCTTAAAAGAAAATGAAGAGCCCTTCTTAGACTCAAGGAGACATAGGCTGCATACATTAATTGATAGAAGCTGCTTGTTTTCATATTTTACACATGGAAAGCTAGGACAACTCCTAGCCCTGACAATGAGAAAGATCTGGAAGAACTGGTATTTCCTTGGGCAAGTTTGTAGACAGAAAGAGATGTTGGGAATGTTCTGTAAAAAATTAATAAATAAATAAATAAATAAATTAAATAAATAAATAAATTAAATAAATAAATAAATAAATAAAAACAAGGCAACACATTTCATTTTAAAAGGTTTCTTCCTGATACTGTTCTGCTTGAAATGCTTTGTGATAGAAGGTCTTTGTGATACTCCTGGAACTGCTGTGAAGTAATTATATGTAGTTACATAAAGCAACCCAATGCTAGCCCAGCAAACTCTCTAAAAAAAGGGAATGTATTCCTTGTTAAATGTTTTGTCATGATGACCATGCCCTTTATTTATCTCTAACACAACATGCTTATTCTGCCCCATCTACTGTTTTCACCCTGCAAATTTATGAGGCTCTATTAATCTTCTGCCCTGCTGACTCTCTCTGTTGCAAAGTGTCAGCAGACTTTTGTACCTTGCTAATGTACAAAGTGCTTCCTATGAGTAATATCAGCATTTTGCCTTTTAATTGCACATATAATTTTTAGGTCTTACAGCTAATAAGGGAATTGAGACCACAGTTCATCATTGTCTGGAATGGTACTCCAGGGGTGTGGGGACTGTAGAAGCCCAGAGAAGAATATACTTGTCCTCGTTCCAAGCAATAGTTTCTCTCATTATAACAGCCCCACTCACACCAGTATAGTTACAGGTCTGCCAGCATTTCCATTATAAGCCCAGCTTTTTGGGGTTTCAAAACTGTTGTAAAATTGTATAAAACTTAGCATACATTCTTTCAGTTTAGCTTATTTTCAGCCTTATTATTATTACACATTATTGTCACTGCATTATTATTATTATTGTTACAGATTTAAAAAAAAAAATATTATTATTATTTTAAAGATCTCATTACATGCAGGGAAAAAATGATTTTCAGTCTAACTAAAAGTCATCATTCCTCATATTTGAACTAGTTTGTGAGTTTATTCATTGTTTGTTTAGTCCTTTCTGTCCAAAACCAAATTTAAAAACTGATAGCATGGTGCTACTTTGGAACAACGCACAAGAATATTTTACTAATAACTTTTAGCAAGGAGTTTTCTCCTCATCTTGAAATGTATATTTCTGAGGAGCATTCTCATTGTCCAAAGCTGTTGGAAGGAAAAACATAAAAAGCATCTCTTCCTTTTCTCTATGGTAGGTGATTAGAGAGATCTCATGTATCATTTGCTGGAGGGTTTGAAGAACATGTGCCAAATTGTGCAATTAAATGTTTCTCTCATAAGTATGCAAAGCAATAAAAAGTAAACAGATTGACTACTGGAATATCATGCCATGGGAGCTGCTTGTAAAAAAAAATAAAAATAAAAAAAATAGACAGGCTGTTCTTAACTTCTTAACTATGGGGGCAACACTTTATTGAGGAAAAGTCCACAGAAGAATCAGAGGACTGGTATACCTTTTGTATTCTGCTAAGAAGAGTGCAAATTAAGGTACCAATTCCTTTAACATTCTGGTCATTATGCAGGGAATGTCGGAGCTAAAAAGCGGTTGTGCTTATAAGCCTTCCAAAGATGCTTTTCTGTCAGAAGATGGAAAGTTTCGGTATGGCATCAGAAGGTTCATGCCACACAGATCATCCTTTCATCTTCATTTCCCCTGTCCCTGGACACCTGTGATGCCTGGGTGAGTTAATACTTCAAAACATCTCATGTCTTCCCTCCAGTTTCCTTGCCCTATAGTTTGCCAACATCTGCATCATATTGGCTATTCATCTGAAGGTCTTTAACATTTGGTTGTTATATCATCTCTAGTTCCAGTATTGTTATAAAGTGATGTATTATTAATGCAATCCAGGGCTCAAATTTCAAACTTGTGGACTTCATGCTATATTACTATCATAAATATTGATTTCAAGGCACCCACAAGCATTTTCAGTCCTTCACTGAAAACAAACAAACAAAAAAAAAGAGACATCTGTACTTTGTAGAGCATAAAATCAAAGACTATACACTCATGGCTCAATGGGATGCCAAGCTAGAGATCCCAGATAGATGTCCAGGCAGTGCATCCATCCACATAGTGAGCACTTGTGGAGATATGTGCCAGGGCCCACAAGCTGTGTAGCCACATCTCTACGCATCTGGGGGCTTAGGCTAAACAGCCATGACTCTCTTAATGAGTTTGGACTCTTCACTGTGTTGGAACAACTATATTTTTTTCCTGTTTTTGTGTCAACTCACTGAATGGTGGGGGCACACTGACAGATGGGTTTGAACGATAAATCAGATTATAATAGTAGCACAAAAGGAGAGGAACAAAGGCCATGGTTTACATAAAGAAGACACTAATTTGACCATTCAAGTGTTTTTGTCCTCTTATGAAAGCTCATTCTTTTTTGTTAATCTGTGTGATAAATAATTATGAAACAAACAGTAAAAATTTTATTCACTTCATGCAAGATGAGAAAAGCAAAAATGGATCAAGGTGCTCTGGGGACCAGTTCACAGAGTTCCTCATGAACTGGATCCTCACTCTATCTTCCTGGTTTCCTGCTTTCTTTGGTGGAAAGGTTACCCCAGTTTCAACTGAGCAAAACCATATTGCTAACACCGTTACCACATTTCTCAGAAAGCTATCCCAAGTATGCTTTTTCTAACCAAATTATTCATCTGACTAAAGAATGATAATGAAGTCAACACTAATGAATGACACCAGTAGTGTCTGGAAAGCCAGTGCCAAACAGTTTAAAAGTAAATATTTAAATGTATATATATGCAAATGTATGTGTATATACATATATATATATATGTATATAAAAGGACAAAGAATAATTACCTTTTAGAAGATCCATATACTATGGATAAGCAAGGTTCATTATGTAGGTTATCAGCCCATCTCAGTGTTACAGTGGATCCACAGGCCACTTTCATTTCTCTGGTATTCATGGCATATCCTGAATTTCATTAAAGTATTACAGGCCTAACACTTTCAATTTTCCAATATTCTCCATTTTCCAATTTAAAACAGTATGATAATAATTCCTACTAACACATATTTATTGGTTTATTCCATAGCAGGAATAAACCCAGAAATTTATATTTTGTAAATCTGGAAGAAAACGCGAGCAGCACAGGGGCTTCTAAAAAGGTTTGTCGGCAAAAAGTAACTGTCATAAAGATGAAATTGTTCACAATAAAAAATGTTGATGAAATACAGACATTTCCAGCTGCTTTTCTAAAAAGGTTACCCAAATGTTCATCATTATATTTTCTTTCATTTTAAATGCCTTTATTCTCTCCTTTCTTCAATTTCGTTCAACAATTTGAAATATTTGTTCTTACCTGTCACAAAAATGATCCTCTATTTTTTCTATTTAGATGTCATTACTGTGTCTTACCTCAGTGAGGAGTGATATTCTGAATGAAAGTATTAACCTTACCTTATCTCTGTAGTTAAAAATAGTGACTTCTAAACTTCTGAAGCTTTTATTCTTTGACTTCTTTAAATGTTTATGGAAAAAATAATATTTCTTTCCTACACTGACTGCATGAACTCTGCCTTCTTTAGTTGTTTTTTTTGACTCCTCTTTTTAAGCTATAAGTACTGCACATACTAAATTATCTAATGCACTTAAAACAAAGCTAGACTACATTAATTAGTGTTGTATGTGAACTTGAAGTGGGTAATATAGTTCATCCTCTGGCACTCAGCTCATTAATTTCAAAATGTGTGTTACTAAACCTCTTATCTTGGTTTTATCTAATTAAATTATTAAGATGAAACTTAATAAAATCAGAGGTTTTTAAATGTCATTCAAGGCATAGCTACAATTAAGAGATCAAATATTCATAGTTTTAGAAGATTCAACCCAGCAAGACTACTTTTCGTCGGTGATCAATTTTGTGATGATATTTTTCCAAACAGAACTGTCTTTATTTCAATAGCATTATGATTTGAAAAGATAAACAAGAAATTAGGACATACAACTCTCAATATATAGGTTAATTAAGGTTCAGTCTGATATTGATATGTACATATTATAAAGATTTAAATAGTATAGATTAACAATGGCCTTGGAGCTAAGATGGCCTAAAGTTAAAACTGCAGGCCTTTATTGTCCTCTAAGTGTAGCGGTGTCACTGGGCTGGCTGAAGTTATTGTGACAGTGATCTGGATGGCTAAATACATGCATCTAGTGCATTTTAGACACTCTGATGTATCCAAGACATTTGGTTGGCAGGCATGATGCAGACACTATCTATGCAGATGGAGATGAGGCCAGATACACAAGAGCAGTTACAAACATAATAGACATCTGTTCTGAGGCACCTGAATTACCTCCAGACCATCCAGATATTCTGTGTGCCATACAAATTTCAATATTTCTGTCTGAAGCATGGTTCTAGAAGGAGAAATATGGAAAACACAGAGTAACCAGAATAACTGTCTTGCAGCTAGTCAAGAAAACATGTATCAGTCACAGAATCACAGAACCATATAGGTTGGAAGGGACTTCAGGAGGTTTTTATTCCAACCTTCTGCTCAAAGCACGAGCAGCTCTGAGGTCATACCAGGTTGCTCAGGACTCTGTCCAGTTGTATCTTGAAAACTTCCAAGTACAAAGATGGCACAAGCTGTCTAGGAAACCTGCTCCACTATACTATTGTCATCACAGAAAACAAGTTTTTCCTTATACCAAGTCTTGTATACCTCTCTTGTTTCAGCTTATATCTATCGCATTTTGTTCTTTCACTACCCTCCGCTGTGAGAAGTTTGGATCTGTTGCTTTGACAACCTTGCAGGTTTTGTAAGTCGACACAAAAACTTTAGCTACTGGATCTGTCAGAGTTTTAGCTTCCATACCTGACCCACCTGGCACTAGAGAGCTTCTCCACAGAATTTAGAAAGGGCTAGAGTCTGCACTCCTGACTGAACACAAAAGAGTTACATGTATGAGAGTTCAGAAAGCAACTGCTATGGATGCACAGTTGAAAGTGGCTGAGATACAGCACTCAAGGTGCAACAGTAGAAAGGTAAGAAAGGGTAAGTCCCTTGAGCACATTCACATATCAAGTCAGAAAGTAAGGGTACTCCAAACATAGCATATCCTAACATAACTGGTTATGCATATCTGGACCACAGAACCCTCCCCAAAAGTACTACGGGAGAAGCAGCCACTGTGAACAACAAAAGTGGACAACTTTACAAAGGCAGCTTGCTGAGTGAAAGGAACATGTTCCGATCATCTACTCTAACTGCCTCTATTCAGGGCAGCAACTACCAGGAGACTACAGAGGGTGATGGAGAAATCCTCAACTTCAGGAGAATAGTTCAACTAACAGAATATCTCAGTTTACAGACCTAGCCCCCAATACAGAAAACAGAGAAAGATCATCACAGGTCCTGCTGATTATTTTTCATTGACTATACTGACAGCCACAGTCTGCTTCTTGATCTGATTCTCTGAGTGATCCCTAAAATTGCAGCTTAATAGTCTGTAGAGTTAAACTAAGTATCTATAACAGGTGGCCTCACCTAGAGAGAAATATGCCTGTGTAATATGTGTGTGGCATCTCCATAACTTTGATTTGGGTTAGGAGAGACTTTCTGCTTTCTCTTGGCCCCTCAACATGTTGTTTTCACAGAAATAGTTACATTTCATTTTAACTAGTGCAAGGGTCAGCCACCTGTACTCAGCTGCAAAGATTGGAAGATGGATGATGGAAGAGCTGGTGGAGGGAGCTTGCTGAGAGATATGGGATTTTGGGAGGTCTGTGGGGGTAGTGCAGGTTCCAGTCATGAAAAGTATCCTGTCACAAGGTCAGGAGCCAGGAAGGGAAGTGGTTGGCAGCCTCTCACATACATAAGAATCAGCATTTCGGAATTCTCTCTAAATTTGTTTTCACACAGTTACCCACAAATTAGAAGGAAAAAAAAAAAATTAATCCATCACACTGCCTTGAAAGCTGATAGTCTCTGGATCAGTCAGTGCAGTGAATTCTTTTTGCTGCCAATGTCATGACTGTGTTTGCGAGTCCTGTTCAGGGGAAATAATTCATACAAAAGCAGTATCAAAGACCTTCTATTTTGTAATGGGCAACTAGAACAAGACAGACAAGACTGAAATGAAGATAATAAGAAGACCTGAAGGGCATAATTTCTGATGAAGATCCCATTTTAGCAAGATATTATCCCATTTTAGCACCATATTCATGATATTGGGCCAAGAAGGGCCCTTAGTGAAGTACATGGGATTGATCATATATTAAACTACTCTGTTGGTTTAGTATTGGAACAAAGGGGTCAATTATAGTGGAAGTGAAAGTGTCTTATCTATCTGCCAGATCTACCCATGCACAGCCATAAACAAATGTGGCCAGTCTTACGGGAATGACAGCCAACTTTTAACAATGAAAACATTAACAGGTATGGTCTGAAATTAAAATAAAATAATAATAATAATAATAACAACAACAATAATAATAATAATAAAATCTTTGAGGCATCCAAGATCTCAGCCCTGTTTTGTCTACTTTTACCTTCTGAGGGTACTTAGATAAACACCCACGATCTTCATAAGGACAGACCAGCTCAGTGAGTGGGGCTGGTATGCTATAAAAGGCTCATTGTCTATATTCATTTTAGAATGTACCTACAGAGGATTTATAGAAACAATACCTAGGTGGCACTGAGAAGGCTATCAGTGCTATTTACAGACAATTTAAAGGAATAAACCTGCAGTTATGCCTGTGTTTGCTTTCCCTTGTGGTCTCCCTGCAACGCTTTCTAATCCTATTGTGACTTGATTGTTTCACAGCAAAGTGCTCCACAGAGGCCAGTAATTGGCACACAGGTTCAAATTAGATTGCTGTGTGTTTAGGAAAGCAGGGGTCATTTCCCATCAGCACCACTCATTAAGAAGCAGAGTGCTAAGTTTTCTATTACAGAAAATACTTATATGTGTACAAGTGCATGCGTTCTTGGGAGCAGAATCATGTGCATAACCTAGAGCAGGATGATTCTGTAATCAACAGTATGCAAAACTACTTCAGTAAAGAAAAAAAAATAAATATATGCTTAATGACAGTTTTCTTAATACTGTGTCTTCCTGACCTTCGTTCACAAAATCCTTTTCACCATTAACCATGAAGTCAAACGCGAATGAATTCAGAAACTAGCTTGGAGGCAGTTGGGAAGCTGGCCTTGTGTGCCCCTGGCACCTGTGAATTTCAATCAGACTCAGTATTAATTGCACATTAGCCAGGTTTGTGTTCTGATATATTTAATGCTCTGGCCAGTGCATTTATTATGGGGAGCATAGCTGTACATTTGCTGTGGGGAAGTGAAGCCGGAGTTCAGAAATGGGGCTGTTGAAACCCAAAGTAACTGAAAGAACAAAGATAACATCAGTACTAACCAGAAAGGAGAGTGAAAGATGGGTAGGATTAAGAAAAAAAAAGAAAATATCCTACAAGAGGAGCCGGTCAATAGCCAACGTCACAAGCTTAATTGTTCCTACAAATCGTTCAACAAATAATTTAATATATATATATATATTAATAAACAGAGAGAGGTATCTGGGTAATTCCGCCTCACCTGAGATACCCTGAGCACCTGATTTTCCTTAAGTGCTGAGTAGCATCCTTCCCTTGGAGATGACTAATAGAGGTGTCTATGCCCTGCCTATGGCTCCTTCGGGGCCGGAAAATGGGCACTGCAGCACTTGCATCCCCAGGGAAATCTCACTTGCTAGGCTTCCATCAACTATTTTTAACTCACACATTATCATCCCTGTGGTATAGCCCATATTTTGCATAATAGCCTGATGGTTAGAGGTCTCCTGCCAGAAAAAGGGCACCTGGGATGTAGCTTGAGGCAGCTGAGATCCTACACCACCCCACTACCCGGGAGTCCTGTGGTCAAGGAGCACTGATGTATTTCTGGTGAGAGTAGTTTCTGCTCCTTAATGAACTGCAGGGAGGGGGAAGGCAGGGTTGCTGTGTGGAGAGACACGAGGTCAGAAGGAAAGTGAGCAGATGAATACCTAAACCTCTGGCTTGGTGGTGGCACACTCAGCTGTGAGCAAGTAGGTCTGAAATTTCAGTCCATGCCCTGAGGAGTAGATACGTATTTCCTATGAGAACTGAAGAACTCCTTGAAATTAACCCCTCTGGAGATGGAGGACTCACCATCTTGCATGGTCATATAATTTCATGAACCTGTTTTGAGTTTCAAATCCCAGTTCCACAAAAGTGTCACACAGGAGACAGATGGAGCCTGACATGTGCCTCTTACTATTGTCTGCTCCAGTGTATCAGTCCACATCTCCAGTGGATCCTTTTCTACTGAATCCATATCAGCATCTTAACCCCTGTTCACTGAGTGCAGAACCGATACATCGAGGTCAGTCTTTCAAATTCTGCTCCTAGGGCATGGTTCAGAGGATGAACCTGTTCTTACAAAGACTGCATTCTTCCAGCAGCTTCATGGGGCTACTAATTAAAATATTTTTTTCATTCTTCCCCAAGTCCTGAGGTCTCCAACTATGGGGGCAGAAGCTCATAAGAAAGGCCTGAATGGTCCAACCCAGGGACACATCCTGTAGCTTGTCATCAAAAAAAAGCATGCTTAAGAAAGATGGTAGAGTATACCCTTTTAGCTATGGGACTTCTGAAATTATTTGGGATATGTCCCTAGTAAACATCAGTTTGTTTCTTTTTCATGGTACTTTCTCAATCTCTTTTGAACATTTATAAACTCTTCTCTTTCCAGAAGAAATTCTTATTCTGCTGAAAAAAAAAATTGATATCTTTAAGTAAACTAACTCGTATTTCCTGTTCCCTCTCATCTTGCCAGAGAAGTGTATTTTTTACACAGAAGAATGAAGCAAAATCTGCTGTGTATGGGGAATGCAAGTAGCAACCTTCATTTTTACTTGCTCCTTCTGATGTGAACCTTAAGGTACACTATAATGATGCAAACTGTCACAGACAGCAATATCAAATCTAGGATGATGATATAAAAAAAAGCAAAAAAAAAAAAAAAAAAAAAAAAAAGATATTATAGCTATCTGTGGAATTTTGCTGTGTAAATTGAGTGAATTTTCAGAGAATGCTGGCATTTCTCTCTCCCCCCCCCCCAGTCACCATCAACTGGTGTTGTGCATTATGTCTTTTTTTAACTGCATTATGTTTTATATCCAGCACGGCAAGTCACAGCTTTGCAGAGATCCCTTATCTTTAGACTGGGACTGCATTCCTCCATCTTCTCATCACACATCTGTTAAAATGTTGTAAAATCTGCAGTCATCTTTGGATTTAAAGTGTGTTAGCGTGTAAAGTATTAAACAGGAATATAGTTGTTACTTCAATTCTGCTGAGATTTGCCTTCATCTCCCTAGGATTTTACCACATATTCACTTACATGCTGAGAATACATCTTTTTTTTCCTGGTATGGCAATAGAAACACTGCTGCTGCCTGAAATATCATTCATTGTAGTTGGACTCTCACAGCTACAAACATGTGGGAAGAAAATCTGCTTGTTTGCCTTTTTTTTTTTTTTTCCTAGAGAAGATAAACTGTGAGAAGCCAGCATGATATATTCAAAAAGATGTACTTCCAAGTAGCATCACACCAGAATGAAAGGCACAGAGGCACTCCCAAGAAATTGAGAGAGAGAGAGAAATAATAAGTTAGCAAAAAATGAGAAGTTATAAGAAAAAAATAAATCAGCTTTTTAAGGTTTTATTTTATGACGCAGATCATTATAAGAACATAGGAACTGCTGTATCACCTGGATCAAAGTCCCAGTTAGTCCAATATCTTGCCTCCACAAATAGCAAGTAGTGACTGCCTAAGAAGAGTATAACTGTAATACAACAGGACCCAGCTGATAAAACTTCTCCAGAACACTCCCAGAAAACAGTGATTTCCTGAACTGAGGTCTATCTGGTGGGCCTGTGTAGACTTTTCTCCCTTTCTTTTGTCCATTCATTTATTAAGCAATGACATTTTTAGCACATACTACATTCTCTGGCATGTTTCATAGCCAAAAAGCATCTGTTTCATCTGTTTTGAAGCTACTACTTGCTAGACTTGGTGCTTGCTAGTCATTCTGTTAGAAATGATAAACATATTCTCCTTTTCAATATCACTATGATTTTACATCTTTTAGATACCTCCCACTCCCAAAAGTTCACCACTTGCTTTAGTGCCTCATAGGGATTATTAATAAAGGAAATCTTTTCTTCTTTTTTTTTGACCACAACTGGAAGTGGCTTCAGAAGGGTGATTTACTGACTAATTCCAACTACATCCTACCCCTTGGGCTCCTAGTCAGTCAGGCATGTCCCTTCCAACCTGAACCAGTCTATGATTCTGTGATTGGAAATGTCTGGTTAGGCCAAGCACAGGTCTCTTACCGCAGTCCCACATCAGCACATGGCTGGGCATGTGAAGCCCTGGTCACCATCAACACAGAGCTCCCACTACCACCACCATGTTCATCCTAACAGTTGGTTCTGGATCAAGAGTTGCAGAGTGTGGAACAAGCTATTTAAGATAAGCATGTTAACTGTGTTGTATTTTGTACAAAACTGAGAGAAGGGTGATTTGTTCCTCTTTCTCAGGTTCAGAGACCACAGGTCCATGATGTTGAGTGGTCCTCATTTATGGACTGTCAAAATAGGTGTCACTTTGTAAAGATTGCCTTGATCTTGTGAGATTTCACCACATTCTGGAGATAAATGATATGATGTTTGTCCCCGTGAGCTTCTTTATTCTGAGTTGTCATGGCACATTGTTGAATCTGGCAAATAGAAACCTTCTGCTTCATTTGTGCCCCATATCACAGACCCTGACTATAGAGTTTAGTTCTTTCCAGATGGAGCAAAATTAGGAACAACATACATATTGCAAAGATCTTTTAAGAAGGATGTGCTTTTATTGACTGAATAATACCAAAAGGTTCAAAAGAACAACTTTGCAAGTACAAACCTATTCAATCTATTTCTTTCCAAACACTTTGGGCTATTCAGCATTATTGTGACTATTGCAACCAGCAAAGTAACCACTAGTTGCACCATTCAGCACTGACAGAGAAGAAAAATTAACTTAAAGTACAAGCCCTGCTGAAATCATTGCACTTCCTTGTATGTGTTACTTACATGTGTGTTAAGTTCAGAATGATAGACTGTAAAAAATACCATCCAACATGTATTGCTCTTACATAATATAACTTTTCAATGGTTTAAAATATGCTTTAAATTCTGTATGCTGTCCCCTCCCCATTATCTCTTTAGAATTTTTTTCTCATTTATCTCATTTTTTCTAATTTATCTCCTCTTTTTAATTTAGTCTAGAAGTAAACTGAAATCAGAATCACTTCAAAATCCATTCAAAGAGTTAAATGCAATAAATTCATTATTAAAAGGGTGGTATGTAACTATTAGGCCAAGCAGTCAAACTTATGTTAAATGACAGGTCAAGGAAAGTTCACTCCTAATAATGCAAATCACAAATCAGTGTCTCAGGAACAGCATATATGAAATGATGTCTGAAACATCAATATCAGCTTTTTTTTTTTTTTTCTTTTTCCCCCTTTATAATTATTATTAGCTTGGTAATAGTCGTTAGTGACCTATCTCTTTCTGCTGATTTAGTAAAGTGTACCTAATAACTAGCAGGGTCAAACGTACAAACCAAATGACACCTCATTCCCTAGATACATCGTACAGTTTCTAATGATGTAATAAATGCCTTGCAGTGTTTTTGTCTTACCCACCAAAATTAAGCCTATTAGAGTAAAATATGCCAACTGAAGACATTATAAATCTTGTCTAGAATATAAAACTCTATAAACAGTGCTAGAATGACAAACTATCTCTTGTACTAGAGAGGCTTAATATTTAAAGTAGCTTTTGTTTTAGTTCTTAGTTAAAAACCAAGGCTTCAGAAATAGTGCATATTTATTATATAAACAGAAAGAAGGAGATAAAGCAATATCACATTAGGGTCTCTTTTTTTTTGGGGGGGGGGAATTAATTTTGATTTTAACAAAAATAATTTTTTAAAAGAATCCATCTCTTTTTGTTAGAATAAAAAAAGTATTATTATGTAATTTTAGACATCATATGGACATTTTAGCATAGAAGACCTGCTTTTGTCTTAGACAAAGAGAGTTGGTTCATAGTCCAGTGCAAAAAAAAAAAAAAAAAAAAAAAAGTTTATATCTATCTCTGTATTAACAGTATCCATAAAATCAGTTAGTCCGTTACTTAACCACGTTGGAACCCACTCAAGCCACTGAGTTTAAAACAGCAGTATTATTATTCTTTGATGTCTACAGCTTAGCAGCACAAAGCTGGTCTCCAAGCACTTACTCTCTATAAAGAAACACAAATGTTTGGCCTTTGGGCTGTAAATATTGTGTCACCATTGATTTTTAACATACAAAGTGTATTTTCCTGAATGTCAAGTATTCTCAAAGTGCAGGGACTCCCATGAGCATGGAGTGTCAGGAATTAAAGACAGTTTAAAAGCAGGAGCTACAAGCAAGGAAAGAAGAAAGTAATAGCAAGAAGCAAGAAAAAGAATAAATGAAAGAATAACTAATATGAACTTAGCCAAATATTATATCATCATTTATCTCCCAGATGAAAATGTCACCTGGGGAGGATAGTGCCTTATTATCAATAAAGAGAAAGCAGAACTGTGATATTATCAATAAACCTTTTCTTCCTACATAAGATAGTTTTCTTTAAGGATTTATGTATCCCATGCTCTAGAAGAGTTTTCTTCCTAGCTTAGTAATATGATTGATTTGGGGATCAGACACCCTGGTGGTTCACAAGCAGTGAAAATGTCAATACCTGAATGAAAATGTAGCTCTGACAATTTGCTCTTACTGCCTTATAGCACTCCAGTATTTGCTCTTCTGCATTATATCATCTGCTGTGATGCACCTGCACCAAACGAATCTCCAGTATAAGGTGGTTCAGAGCAGGACCCTAACTTACCCAAGTTGCAGGGACTGGGAGCAATGAAGTCTTCCTGCTCTCCTGACCACTTTAAGAGCAGAGAGGTGTTCTGCATCACCTCCAATGATGCCTGCCTCCTGCCATACGCTACATGGGGATGGCTAGAGGTGAACTTAGCTAAAAATCCCTTGATTACCTGGGATGAATCTCAGCTGGGAAGCACCTCACTCACACAGATAGGAAATCTGAGAGGGATTCAGCTTACTGTATGCAATGCCTTTTACAGTGTAGCCTTAGGCAGTACAACTCTGCAATGTCCTTTACACAGGCTGGTGGTAAATCACCAGCCTATCCAATAATGAATAAGAGAGATACTCCTTCTAGGTGATTATTCAGAGCAGTCCCATCCCCATATCTTATTTCTATAGTCAATGCAGACAGCTAAGGTGCCTGAGAGGGCAATGCAGAAGTATGTTAGGTCAGGTTCTTCCTCTGACTCTTCCACTTCTCCCAGGCACTTGTGTGAAGTCAGAACTTTGCACGGGATATTCAATCCAGACTGGAGCAGAGCTGCTGCCTTTCCTCTCTGGAAAATATCTTCAAGCAGCTGTACTATAAAAGTTTTGGTGGCTAACACCCTGTTAGCTTTTATCCTTCCTGATCCCGTTTGCCATGATCAGTGTGTTTTGAAGGATGTTACACACCAGATTCAGAATTTCCTTTGAACTATTTTCTCATTTATTGTGTTTACTAGATGTTTCTTTTGCAACTTCAAAAAAAAGTCTGGCATCCATCTCAATTTTATCTGCCTAAGAACAGTCAGGTTGCAGGCAGACATTGTCTCAGACATTTACATGAATATTGACTATTTAATGCAAGGCATTCTTTAAATATACAGGCATATATGCCAGTTCCTCTTACACAAGTTGAAGAACTCTGAGTTTTGAAACATTTAAGAAACATTAAAGATATCTTTTTGATAAAGGTGACCTCTTGAGAGATGGTGAGAATTTCCAGCTCCTGATTCTAAACCACTCATCTCATTTCAGACACAGGCAGTCAGGGTCTGGAAAACCTGCTTTAGAGACCAAAAATACTCTTTGTATTTTGTTTATCAAGGTAAAGCTTAAGAAGTGATTTGACATGTGAAAGTGCAAGCACAGATAGATTTCTGATAACAGGTTCTTTATATGTAGACAAAAGCATAACTATTTCTGATAAATAGAAGTAGGTAAGTTCAGGAGTAAAAGCAGGATCTGATCTAATTAACTAAAGCATTCCAGTACATTGCATGTATGTATAGCATTCCAGTGATCAGATGTGAGGTCTCAGGTAAACTGATCCTCCTCGAGGAATTGATCATACCTGAAGGATAGATCCTGCTTCCAAAAAAGAATCCTATCCATTTAAGTTAGGTGCCTAATTGAGGTATATTTATGTCTAAATAAAGCAATTACTGTTTAAGAACAATTAGGAGAGTCCTTCAGATTTTCTAAGAAACAATCTTTTTTATTATTTTTATTTTTAATTAGTGTATATTTAAGAACTTAATTTAAGAAAGCTGCTTTATTAAAACACCAAAACATTTAGGAAAAAAATTAGGCAGACAAAATCTCCCCCAAAGTGCTTATTTTATTAATCAGTTGGATTAACTCTGGGATAACAGCTACTGATAACATTTTAATTAGCTTTGGAAAATTAATTCAGGGCTGCATTCTTCAGCTAGACAAAATCTCAGCTGTAAGGTGGGATGGAAGGATACCAATAGGAAATTCCACATCCTGTGGTGGTTAGAAGAAGAAGCAATATGTTGATTCTTCTGGACGTAAAACATTTGTGAAGAAAAGTGAAAAAAGTAGTAATCTAATTGTTAAGATGTGTGCATTGTGTCAAGTCACACAATATGAGCCCTTAGGTCCTGCTGATTGATTTCAGAGTAAAGTGTAAGGTACATTTGAAGCACTAAACAGGACCCATTTACTTCTGAGACATTCTTGCTCCATTAAGTGCCTCCAAATCTGTTTTAAACAAAATCCGCTCTGTTTTAAAAACAATTACCCAGTAGAGATCATAATCCTCCAATGGGACCTACCTCCTCTCTTGATCAGAGCTCCTTCATTGCATATCTCAGAAGTGGGTGGGGAATCATCCTCTGGCCTTTGCAAGTGGACTGGCTGCTGCTTAAATTCTCTATTCATGGCATGGCTTCTGATTAGTACAGATGGTTTCAAAATAGGTACTGTGGATTAAACCAATAGAAAATAAAGCCTACCTATTTGTCAAAAAGGAATTATGGTGGCTTTAAATCATACACCCTCAACAAGGGAGAATTATGTTTTTTTAAACAAATGAAAGCAATATGGCAACACCCACACACTGCTCCTAAAAAATCCTGGGATCTTGTGAAGAATTCAAAGGTTAAAGTACAACCACTCATTTCCAGAAAATTGTTCAACTTTATACTCTAACATTAAACCTGCTTTTTTTCCCTTCTCTATCTCTATTTCGTATACTTTGAAAGAAAATACCTATATCATATTGTACACTGAAAAATATGGCAATAGTTCACATAGTGCAGGGATAGTTTAGAAAATCTAAAATACAGCTATTGATTGTCTCAAACTAATCATCACTTAGACATCGAACTTTATAACTGGCAGAATGTGTAAGGTTTTTCTATCCTTGAATAGCAGTTCATTTTTGTCTATGAATAATACATCTTGCTGCAGTAGTGCAGTCAGATACTGGTATAATTAGATACATTTCTGAGGTCTGCCTATGGTTCATGCATCAAACACTGATCCTTCAGGCTGCCTTGTATAGGTCTATAGGCTTGGGACGCTAAAGAAATGAACACAGTCATGCTAACAGTGCCCTCACTCCAGTTACAGATGTAAGATGACAGCGACGGCTCCAAGGCATACTAATTACAAAGTATTTAGCAGTCAGTGTCTAGCACACACCTGCCAGAAGCAGAAATGGGGGAAATGTGATATCCCTGTTTCTTATGTTACACAGAGCCCAGCTGGAAGTTAAGTTCTTAAGAGGCCAATGACGGTACAAACCATATGTTATCACAGTTCAATCATGTCTGTAGCTTTCCTCATTTTAATGTATATTTGGCATTGCTAGATAGTGTGACATCTTCAGACTAATCAGATGGGTATCTTAACCATTGGGAATATTAAGGTAATACGGTGCCACAGATAACATCCATTGTATTGTTTGCTTCACACTTGTAATTCTGCATAATGGCTCCAGCTCCTAACCTGCTCTGACTACTAACTTTGCCAGGAGGCAGCCCATTTAATCCAGACACAGATTTTGTTATTTCAACTTATGTCTACTGTGGATCTTAACATTTTGCGTCCACATAGCTCCTAGAAAAAACAGCTCTGTCTGAGTGCAATTTTTGTTGTGTACATCTACTCATCCACTAAAAGAAAGCACGTAGAAATTGGTTAGAAAAGTCTCTCTCTATATATATGTATATATCAATTAGATCTGTCCACTTTTTGTTGTTTTTAATATCTAGAAACAGAATAATATCATCTTCAAAAAATTATACTTGTTCTAAACCTTTCTAAAGAAAACAGAGAAAAGGACCAGAAGGAAAAAAGGATGAGCATGCCCATTTACAGATGCTCTACAATGTAATTACGGAAAAACGGAAATAAAACGAAAGTTTTGTGGCGCAGCATTTCATTGCTGATGATTAAATTCCCTATCCAAACTTTGTTTAAGAGAAGCCAGGAACTCTAAAACTGGGAATATATAAATAAAGTTTTACATTTTTACTCTGATACAAGTGAGGAAGAAATTAGATTTGTCAGATTTATCTTTACATCATAATATTATCTTACATCTGTCAAAATCAGTGTTATCTTCAGTGGTATTTTCACCTGGCAGCTCAGACCTCCCAGCCATAGGGCTAGCAGAGTTGCCCAGCATCACTCAGTGGCACAGTTGAACCCCATGTTCTGACTACATGTTGTAGGCTTTGTCTTCTGGTTCTCAAAAACTGCATTAATATAAATCCATATGATTGAGGAGCTGAAGGGAAAAAACACTTGAGAGTAACTGAAGAGAAAGAATCAGAATCAGAGAAGCAACAAACCATATCAACATGCTCAGGAAACCCCTTATTTATAGGCAACAGTAGGATCATTATCACTCTAGAGCAAAAGGAGCTGACCAGAAGAGGAAAAAAAAAAAAAAAAAAAAAAACTCCTGAGTGTTTTGTCTACATATTTCTTATTTCAGACATAAGATCTTTGGGAAGAGGCTTTACCACTTATATACAGAACTTTCTGCTAGTAAATAAAAAATTAAATGAAATTGTTTTCAGCTGAAAACTTGAAGAGAACATGATTTTGCTCTTACTCTCTCCTTATCCTTGCAATTTCATCACTTTCTTGCTTTTGATTTTGCCAATGAAGAAGCAGAAGAAAGAGAAAATAAAAACACAAAATCTCTTTTATGACAAAATACCTGAAATTCTTGCATGTAACTCTCCTTTAGCAAAAATGCCCACGTTCATTTTTATTTCAGCTAGAAAAAGAAAAAAGGAAAACATTTCAAACATCCTTCTTTTGTGAAACACAAATGTCCACATTACCATGAAAGATATTTGCAGCTCTTTCAGTTTGGCTGCTGTGTTTATAAGTCAGTTTCAACTGATTGAGAGTAAAGGAGAAAAGTGTCCCATTCCTTCTCTTTCCGCTATTCTCTGTCTCCTCACCTAGCTCAGACAAAACAACGTTGAGGACAAATTGTAAGTCTTAACTCAGAGAAATCTGTTGATGACTTTCATTCTGGTTGTTTTTGAGAAAGGATTGAATAAAGACTTCATGATTTCACAGATTGTGTGACCTTATCTTTTTGACTAGAAGCACATTTTTCAACAATTTAGATTATACGTATTTTTCTGTTTAATTGGTGGCAAATTTGGGACTTTGCTACCCCTATCCTTCTGTTCTTCAGGTGCAAATAACCATGGTAAAAGAACAGCTAAACCAGATAGGTGAAACCAGAAGAGCTGATAAAAGAGTAGTCACATATCAGAAAGTTACATTTTCCAAGGAAGAAGAGCTTATGAAAAACACCTTCCGACTTCAGAAATTGTCATTCTACTGCAAAGTTTGTGTTCATCCAAATCCCAGCATTTAGACTAACATTTCCCATGGAAGACTTTTCAGTAGATGTCAGCATGCTGGCAAATGTCTTTATTCTCATTAGCATAAGTATACCCTTAACCCTTTTCTCACCAGGATACTGCTAGCTCTGTTGTCAGACAAGTATAGACCTGACTGTAGCTTGGGTGTATGGTTGCTCCCCTCTTCCTCTTTCATGATCCCATTGCCTGTTAGTGATGGAAAAGCAAATTCATCCTTTTTTTCTCTGTGGTGGACATTTTGCATTTAACTGTGTCTGCCTGGGAACTTGCTCAGCCACTGATTTGCTGGAATACAATATTACATGGTAATTCCAGTGCATGACAGTTGGCAGAGTGGAATTCAGCACTTTTCCCTAAAAGCAGGAGTTAAGCTGCTTAGAGAGACTAATTTCTTACCCAAATGGCCTACTAAAGATCTGGATTTCTTAAATTGATATCTCCTTTTCCAAGGGATGTCCTTGCTTTGAAACTACTTTATAGATGGAACAATAAAAGCAACAAGTTAGCTTACCATTAGATATTCTCTATTCTATGGATTTAAGTCTATTATTCACACTATGTTTAGCTTAGACCAAATTCTAATTAAACACTAGATTGTGCATTGCAGTTCACTGTTTTGCATGAAGAATCCCGCTTACTCACACACAGTGGAATACATATATAAATACGTAATTACTCACTGATAATATTTTATATAAATCTGCAGTTATAATGAAAAAAAAAAAAAAAAAAGTCAATGAGGTTTTGTGTTTCTGTTACACACAAAACACCACAGACCAGAACAATGTCAGGAATGTCAACAGAACAGCTCATCTTGCTGACTAAGGAGCAGGAAAGATGAGAATTACACATACAACAATTACCTGCCTGTGCAGCCACCTGAGAGACTCCCCACAAGAAGCAATCATTTCTGCATCCAAGTTCTGCTTGTGGCACTGCAAGAAAAAGGCACCTGAGGCACCTTAGCCACTCAGATCTACCTAGCCACCTTTCAACTTAGCCAGACACCTGGATGTCATTGGTCATGCCGGCCACTTACTCAAACTGCATCAGTCATCTTAGTTAACAATAAAGCATAGAGTAAATTCTGTAGAATTGCTAGAGCTTAAGTTAAAATGCCCATAAAAAGAAACCATGGATTGAAAGTGTTTTTTGTTTTGTTTTTGTTTTTGTTTTCAGTTATTAAAGCAAAACAATCCTTCAACACTCAAAAAAACAAAAACAAAAAAAGGATTTTTCTTTCTGAAACTGACTTTTATTATAAATGTTTCTTGAGTATACACTGATGTGTTTTATTTTTATAAAATAAAGTATCAGGCTTTGCTTCACATTTATTATTAATGCAAGATACACGAATCTCTCTTAAAATTGTTGTAGCAGATGATATTTGTAGGTGCAATTGTTTTGTTTAGCAGATGTTATTTCAAGAAAGAGAAAGAATGTTCCTCTTCAACTCCATGAGATGATATATCAACAGGAAGCTGGACACATACCTATATTTCATAATACTTATTCACCTGTAAACTCCATCCCATAATGCCCTGCATCCAGTGCCACAAAGCTGCATTTACTCACCTATTCCTATCTCCAAACTCACGTTTTTCTATATGCATGAGGCACATTATATACATCCCCATCATGGGAGCGTCTGAGGGGAATAATCTTTACTTGATATCAGAGGTTAAAACACACATGGGAGTGTGCTTTGGGTGACTGGCTAAATGTGCTGCTGGTGATACTATAGCATATCTGAAAAGAAAGGCAGTCTGGTGGAGTTGAGACGCCAGTGCTGTCTATGGAAATGCAGTGTTAAGCTCTTTAGAAAATCTGTTTAGAGAAATGTAAGTCCTAAAACAAAAGCCAATCTCCCTTGGAAAAACACCCTTGAAGGATACACACTTCTGAGATGTGGCCTACAGCTAGAGGGATACTTGAGATACTGAGTCAGTGAATTTGAACTGCCACTGTCTTAGTGGATGCATCATGAAATATGTTTGAAACTTTTTTTTTCTCTTAAGCAAGCTCATTTTGCTTGGAAGTTGTTTTAATTTCTGAAGGACAGTGCCATGTTCGTCCTTTGCACAGACATTTGAGCTTGGACCTCTGCAAGTACAGCGTGAATGGGTTTGCTGGGAAGATCTTGAAAACTCCTCCAGCCCTCTCTGTCCCTTGTCTGAAAAGCCCAGAAATACCACCCTTATTATATAGGCTCTCAAGGGCAGTGGTCACAGCACCAAGCCTGCTACAGTTCAGTAAGACATCTGATTTGATTTTTGTGTGGTGCCGTGTGGAGTCAGGAGTTGGACTCGATGATCCTTGTGCATCCCTTCCAACTCAGGATATTCTATGATTCTATTAGGACCTACAGGTATCTTAGTTAAGAGTTGAGTTGCCTTACTCTCTGATGTATTAATGAAGAAAAATAGGCACTTCTAGGGGATCTTTCACGTCTTAAGCTGTATGTCTTTCTGTGCTTACCATACAGCTGATTACTCCTAACTCATGTAGATTTAAAAAACAACAACAAAACCACAAACAAACAAACAAAAAAACAGGTAGCTATATAGCTGGTTTGAATCTGAATCAAACGACTCTGCTGCTGTTTGGAAGATATGCTGGAAGAGCTCTGTGTGAGGAAGAACATCTGAAGAAATCAATAGTTATTGGGTGATATATAAAGAAAATTTAAGATATTTGTTTTCTCTTTACTGCCTACTTATTCATAGGTTGTACCTCATTCTTCACTTAAAAGTAAATATTTGTTGCAATTATGAGGATGTTTTTGGTAGACATCTCTTGCTTTTCTGATCTAAAAAACAAGTGTTCTTCAAGATGGATTAGAAGGGTAGAGTGATACTGATTTTATTTTGATGATTTTTATATCTAAACATATATTGACACCATTAGATGTTCTCTGTGTTTCAAAATACTAACAATGGGAGGTAACATTTAACCCCTACGATTAGAAAAGATAATGAAGCAATGCACCAGGAGTTGCCACTTATCTCTTGCCAGATAGATCAGCAAACAAAAACCCAAACATACAAAAAAAAAATCAACTCTGATGATATCATACACGTAATGGATGGAGACTGATGTGGAAGCAGCCATAAACATGCATTCTTGAAATCCTCTTTTAAGGTGAGAAGCAATGCAGTCTGTCATGTCTTGAAAGAGAAGTTAAGTATCCCTCCTGATGGTTCAGACATTGAACAGACAACAGGAATTCATAAGAACACATATAAAACTCACTGAAATCTGTGGTTACTTTGCCTGCATCTGAACAGCAGGACTGAGAGAGCAGAAGAAAAACATGTGTGATAAGACAGAGGGAATTGTTCAAGGAAAGGTAATGGTAGAAACTGCCAACACTCTGCTCTTAGCTGCTATTTTTATAGAAAGAGACTTTTAAACTGAAACATATCTGTGTGAAAAAGTCTCCTGAAAGCCATATTCAAATTGCAGTGGGTAGACAGCTAATTTTCCAGGTAATATTATCTGAACTGTAGGAGATACTAACATGATACAGGATTACAAAAGACAGCACGTGATCACAGTATTAGTTTCAGTGAGTTCAGTACCATTGACAGATAATACATTAAGTAATGAGTTTCCAGCAGAAAAGTCCAGTCAAAATGCCTGCACCAATTTCTTTAACTGAGCATTTTATACATTAAAGAGTCATTGGAGCCCAAATAGTGAAATTATAACTACAAAACATGAGCTTAGTGCCTAAAACTGGGCTTCATTAGCTGGACAAGATAGAAAGAGAAAAAGAGTGAACTAAGCTGAGTTAGTGAAAAATATATATTTACACAGTGTGTTTTCTGATTTCTGCTGCCAAATCAAGTATGTAGCATCTCTTGGGTATGTGTTACAGCCTCTAAAGATTTCTCAGCTGTATTGCATATGAAAAATGCAATAAGCACATGTTCCAGTTAAAATATCCAGGCATTAATTAATATCTTCTCCAGTGTAGGTCATATAGGAAATGTATTTACTTAAAATTTGCACTGCCAATGCTATTAAGAGGCATCTATTAAAAAACAACAGGCATCTGAAAAGGTTGCCTCCTCTCCCTGGATCTTTGTAAGTTGGTAGATCTGAAGTACTAAGGAACGTAATGCAAATAGAGACAATGAATTCTGTAAATGACAAATTACAGAGTAATCTAGTAAAGTTTTGTTACTAGTAAATCTAGTAACAAAAGTTTCAAAAAGTTAAATAAATAAACAGGATGAAGATTTCACTTTTTAATGTGCTCTGAATTCATCTTTAGTACTAGAGAAACTGTGAAGCAGTATGTAATTGTACATACAGCTGCATCTTATACTCTTGTAGTTTAGAATAAATATAAGAGGAAAAATGACTTTTAAAACAGACAATGATAAAGAATGCAGTAGTATTGGTTTACTTTGTGTTGGTTTTTTGGGTTTTTTTTGCTTTTTTTTTACCAAAATATCTTCAAGATTCCTTAGGAACTAATTTAGCTGCTCAGTTCCGGTTCAACAACAACAAAAAATAGTTAAAGACTTCTGAAAATGTTAATATAGGGGCTAAAATTTATTTTGTTAATTGCTGGAATAATCAATAACTAATTTTCATTCTAAATTAGGTCCTTCATGCGTCTTAAATAACCCAACAGAAGACCATTTACATCTCAATAACAACCCCTAACAATGTCATGTCATTAAAATCCAAACTAAATCTCAATAATGTAGGTTAGTGACCAGTAAAGGACTTATTACCTGGGTCAAGTCCTTTGGGGCTGTGGTGGGCCAACTGGCAAAAGCCTTGCTTGTGTGTGGCTTTTACTCCAAAATATGACCGTGGCATCCCATAGGAATGATCCCATTATTTGGTGCTATGTCATTTTCTAAATGGTTATACATTACACCTATTTCAGGAGCCTGTAGCAGATTCATAATATGAAGATCAACCAAGCAGAACAAACCAAAACAAAACAAAAGAGACATCAGAATAATATGCAGTACAGAGCTTTAAAAATAAACAAATAAATACGTCTCTGAAAGCTTACTTGTAGCATCACCTTGCTTTCATTAATATGTTTCAGTGTAAGATGGTAATTAGCAGAAATGGGAAGCAAAAGTATATTAGCCTTATGTACCAGCTAGGAACAGAGAAAGGCATAACTATTTTAAGATCCATTTTTAACAGTGCTTTTGTGATACCAACACACTTGCTGATGATATTGAAATTTTTATGTTAATTAAACAACCCCTAACCACTCAGTACATCTCAGATATATACACTTTGTAATTACCTCCATTATTGAAATAGCTAGTTTGATTTATCCTTGCCACAGTAACATTCTAGCTTCTGTTATTTTTGTCTTTAGAAAAACATAGGTCCCAGTGAGGGAATATAAAACTATTACTGTAAATTAAATATTAAAGCTAACTTATTTTTGCATAAGAACACTGTCAAATAATGGTGATAACTGCTCCTAAGAAATGAACTTTTTTTTGCCTTTTTTGGAACACAAATTAAAATCTAATTTTCACTTCTTTTGTAAATTTCATATAGTTAGCGTGTATAGTTTTACTGATGGCAGTAGCTTAACAGGGAGCTATTATAGTCTTAGCTTAGCGATTAAGAAATACAACGTTTGTTGAAGAGCTAGGCCTTTTAGTCTAGAATGGATTATCACTTGATCCTTCCTTAAGCATTTTTATACAGGAGTGCATTATCCTTGGAGCCACCCTGGGCTCCATGCCTCATTAACCTGGGTGTTAGATAAATCAAAGGCAGCCTCAGAGACAAAGATAAGCAAACTGCAGGCCAGCAAGACGATGATGTATGGATCCAGGAGGCTAATAGGAAAGTATTGACAGGAAAATGGTGTGCTTATCCTGCAATCACTGCATATTGCAATGAGAGCTCCCAAAAGCAGATGGGATACACTTCAGGGAATGCAGGAGTAGAAGATTGTTAGGCAGAAATGGATCCTTGCATCTTAAATTCTAACAAGAACTTTGTTTCTGTGTGGCAGCACTTCAAGCACAGCCGAGAGAGGTTAATACCCAGGCAATGGCAAACTCTAAAAAGTGAATTCATTGCAGGGGTAAACATTATTATTATTTTAAGATTGTAATATAACCAGCAAAGCTGAATTTCGCATATGTCAAACATTAAAACAAACACGCTTTGCAGAGACAATACACAGAACAACAATTACATATGCTCTGAAAAAGCATTTAGTATTAAGAATACCCTATAAAGCCTTCTGCAGAAAATAATGTTTCACATGTTGATATTTTTCTGATGAGGAAGGCAGCATGCTCAACAAAAATTCTTGCCAAACAGGGCACGTTCTGAGATTTCCCCTTGTACTTATTTTCCCTTCTATTCCCAGGGTAATGTTTTCCAGAAAACCTAAGTGGCTTATAAGCCTTAACCACAAATCATTGCTCAGGTCCAGTAAGTGGTTCACTTTCACTATTGGAACTGATGAGAAGTTTCACAAGACCTCTTTTTTTTTTTTTTTTTTTTTTCCCCTTTGGGGTTTCTTTTCCAAGACTTAGTTAACTAGATTAATCTAGATTAATTTTAGAGGATTTTTCTTTTTCTTAGCACAGACTTGATTAAAAAATAACCAAATTAATGGAAAGATGGTAATATAGTTTTGTATCAATCTCAATATGATCATATAGCTCCTGGAAAAGAAAGTTGGGTTTGACATGATTCGTTCTCCATTTTACTTATTTTTTTTGCTTGTAGGATATATTCTCTTAAATGTACATGCAACTCTTTCAGAATACTTGGTGTTCTTATAAATCATTACCCCATTTTACAATCATAATTTACTGTGCTATACTTGGAATACCAGACTATTAGCATTAAATTAATATTTCTGTTGACTCCATTGGGAGCACGATCAAACCCCAAGCCTACATACTGAACAAAGTTGGTCTGATTTTCCACAGTGTCTTCCTTAATGGGGACAAGGGCCAGGATGAAGAGGAACAGCAGCATTCTCATAAAAATAAATAGCCTAAAGTTGTAGTTAAGCTAAATTTGATATATAAAATGTGAGGATATCTTAGGTAGCCTGGTCCAATAACCAGACTTTCTGATGCCCAAACGTAGCTGGTGCTCAAAACTTGAATGTGCAATTAAGGAAGGTGCTATTTGAAGAGCTCCATGTCTCGTGCAGAATAGAGAATGGATTAAGTGTCCACAGGAGGGGTTTCACAATCTCGTGGTTCATACCCTGAGCAGTGCACCAGAAAGCTGGGTTCTCTCTCTGCTTTTGTCATAGAGATGCCGAGCACATCTCAGAACAGTTTTTCTCTGTTTCCTACCTTTTCATTAGGTACCTACCCAAGGCACCTTGAATAACAACATGGTCACTCTAGGTGAACTGATGGAAAGATGTGCATCTCTGAGGGTAGCTATCAATTCCTTGTTTCAGTTTGCTCACCAGAACATGCACGCAACTTGTTGCACTGAAATGCTTAACAAGGGAAAAATTAAAAGGTGAAAAAGGTGCTCCTATGCCATTAGCAGCATTATATATATCATCATAGTGAATTAAGTCAGATTTGTATTTGGCACTTCTAAGTGAAACCTCAAATTAATGGGAGCTTATACGCTATTCCTTTGGTATGTTGCAACAGTTTCCCTTTCTTTCATCCTTCATGTTTCTGCCTTTCTAGCTTCTGCCTACTTACCCCTAATTCCCCTTCTAAAACCTCACATGGCTCTGTGGACTCCTACCTCCACCTCACTCATAATCCAAGTACTCCCTCCTTTCTTCATACAACCTTGGCATCACTAGGTAAAACTATGAAAACAAAAGTGAGCAAAATTCTCCGTATTTGCTAATATTGCTTGGCTGAGAAAACAGTCAAAAAGGAAAAGCTTTGCAGAGGGGCTCAGGGAGCTCTGTAGAGACAAAGTTTTTTTGTCCGCCTGCTATCAGTTCACAGAATCACAGAATTGCAGGGGTTGGAAGGGACCTCAAGAGATCATCGGGTCCAAGCCCCCTGCCAAAGCAGGTTCCCTAGAGCAGGTTGCCCTTTGCATCCAGAAGAATACTAGTTGTGTTTTCTGCTCTATAATGTAGCTGCATTCTTCCAGGTGACAAAGTGCTGCATAATGCCTTCTATGAAGTTCAGTCTTGGACTCTATGCCTTCTATGGACTCTATGTCTTCTATGTCTTCTGTGAACTCTATGCCTTCTATAAAGTTTTATGAAGTTCCATGAAGTTCAGTTGTCCCAAGTGGGACAACTAAAATCCTACAGAAATGTAGTATTAGGGATATAGTTACGACTAAAGACAAAGTTATAGTCAGGATGAGATATTAAAGGAGCACAACAGCTCTTACTGCTTTTCTCTGACACATTAACTTCTGATCACTTTTGGAAAAATGGCTGACGTATTTAGTTGATTACTCAGAAGTCACATTCTTCAGAAAATCTGGCATCAATGTGAATTCTGGTTAACAATACATTTTGGGAAGATATTTCTTGAGCATTACAAATCACTATTATGCCAAGAATTAAATACATGATAATACATGATTAAATACATGAAAATACATGATAACAAAACAGAATTTCCTAAAATGTAGTTAATGATATTGTTACATTAGGCAATGTAAAACTACAAATGTTCACCTCAGGTGAGACATGTGGACCATTTGTCTGAGGTAGATACATTAGGAAATTGAGCCAACCTTCAAATTTATTGGAGACATTTGACGTAAACTCACTTTATTACATATGCTTTAGAAAACCTTCAGTCAAACCTTTACAATAGTGACAGTGATGCAACTCACACCCCTTTCAAAAGAACACACTATAAATTAAAACATGATCTCACTTAACAATTTGTTCCATTCTCAGTCAGCATGAACCAACTCCTTGGTGAGTTTTCTAAAATACTATTTTTTTTGTTTTCATCACTGACAGCAAAAAAGTGGCAAGTGCATTTTGCTGCTCAGCTGGTAACTAGACAATTTTGCAAGGCTTAATTATATATAATATACATAGATACATGTGTGTGTATGTATATATATATTTGTAGCAGTAATTCCCCAGCGTGAACAGGGCATTTACAGTACTTTCACCATGAAAATAAAAATAATAAATAAAAAGCTAAAACAGAACAAAACAACCCAAGCACAGCCAGAATGCTGTGCATTTTCCAGCTGCCTCCCTGGTTTTGATTTGTTTGCGTGGCTTTATCTGGTCTTCGACGTTAGCCCAGGGAGCAGCTTGATTAATGCCCACTCCGAGCAGAACAAGGAGCATCGGCGGGCAGGTAGTTATTCAGAAGAGCTGCAGGTGCTCGGCTGATGCACCGGTGGTGCCAGCGCCTTTAACAGCTCTCTGGGGCTCTGCCTGTTATCTGCCTGCCCCCGCGGCCGGCAGCTGTGCTTCCCGATGGCCTGATGGACTGGCTGGTGTACCTGGGGACACAGGCAGGGTGCATCCATTACTCATTTGTGACAATAACCAATCGAGGAAGATGTAGAACTCAATTCCGGCCGAAAGACCTATAATGTTGGAGTCAGGAGGTTATCGCTGTGGGACTTGCACCTTGCTCCCTGCCCCTCTTATCGAGGGCTTTACAGCCTCTGCTGGAGCAGCATCTTGTAAAGCTGAGGGCTGCAGATCTGGGGCCCAGATTAGCATGCATCTTCCTAAATGCTACAACATTTAATTAAAAAGTAGATGTTACTCAAATTGTTAGTGGCTCAGAAGATGGCTTCAGTAAACAGGAGGCAAAAGCTAAAGATTCTTGCCACAGAAGGAGGAGACAAACAATTTACTTAAATCTTGTCTTTGCAGAAAATGAGGTATGCTTATGTTTCTCTCTATTCTCATTTCACATCCAGCAAAACTTTGTACATTGGCACAGTGCAATCCCAAATCCAATTCATAGTGCCTGTTAATATAGGTGAGACTATCATTAAGGACAGCATAAAGACCCCCAAACTTGAAAAAAATGTGGAACGTTGCTCTTGATAAAGCACAGATGTTTTTTGATAGCTGTGTATTCATATTGAAATGTTCTGAGACAGATTCTGTCTTTTAGAGAGAAATTAGTAAGGAAAGCTTAAGAAAGACCATTAGAGTATGTGCAATGTAAGAACTATTCCAAAACTCACTTGATTTAAAGCCTGTTCTCTAAATAACTTGGTCCTAGGAGAAGCCAGGTAGAGTTTTAGGTACCTTAATTGCTTGAAATAACTCAAACTTGTGAAAGACCAGATAGAAATAGTACTCATTTATCATTAATGACTGAAATTATATTTAGGAAGGTCCTTTAATCAGTCATACAGACCACAGAAACTGACAATTTTTCAGAAAACTGTGTCTAACTGAAAATGGAAAGAAACAGATTTAAAAATGGTTTCATCAAAGATAGAAAGTGCTGGCTTAAATGTGTAAAACTATTAATTACATAAATACTGGTATATGAAGTCTCTACCTGCATCACCAGTATAAAGTAAAAGAATTTGATTTTCTTCCCATGGAAGAACATAATCCTATTTATTTAGGGATAAATCATTTAGTCTAATAAAACATGTCTTTCAAAAAACAATCCGCAATCTTTTCTACACTCTCTAATAAAACCTACAGCATACTTTTAAACTGGGATAAAGCAAGAGGTTCAACCACAGAATATTTAGGCATAAAACTGACAATCAGTTTTATGCATCTATCTCCATTTATGTCTACTTTCTGTTGAAGAATGTTTTATGATATATGAATAGCATTTTAGCATACCTTTTCTCTGTACTTTTCCTAGGTTTATTAACATATTTTAACCTTTTTTCAACATTTCTAATGTGGACTTTAGCAAATATTAAATATTCAATAGCATCAAAAGCCCTGTAAATATAGGATGAGAATAGGGATAGCTGTAAAGAACCTGCTACTCCATAACCCTAGAATAAAATCAGCCAAAGCAAAATCTTGCTGCATCAGAAGAAAATCAGAAGAAGCAAGGCTATGTTATATCAGATGGAGAATCAGTAGAGAGATATTCAGAGCAGGGTGAAAATAGTGCCAATGAGATGTTGAGGGGCAAAAAGAACAACAGAAGTTAGAAACTGAAAATGAGCTGAGCCAAACGAGTTCTGGTTACAGAAAAACAGTATTTGCATGAACAGAAAGACACATGAAATTGAAGGAAAGATAAAAGAAGGACATCAGTACGTAGTTATTCAGTGAACACCAGTACAGATGGACTATTTCACACAGGCTCAAGAGCCAAGGCACCATGATATTAAACAGAATAAAGTGAAGTAAGACCTTTCAGGTGACTTACAATCAAAGCATTTTCTCCCTTTCAGAAAGCACCATACCAACTGCCCTAAAACTGAGGATTTGAAGAACCGCGGAGAGCTTCAGAAGGTGGTAATTTACCTAAAAATGAAACTTAGGGAAAGGCAATCATTCTTGTTCTCAGCTAAGAAATCAAACTTCTTTAGAGCATCAGCACCTGGGGACCTTCAACTCCTCTATTGGCAACTGGAGAATAGGAAAGAAATGACCCATTTCATGTGAAATGTTGACCTTCAAAATTTCAGGAAATTTCAAGTTATTGGAAAAACATCATAGCCTATATACAACAGAATCTATCTATGAAGCAACAGAGCCTATACAATATAAAATTACAAGTGTCTGGGTCGTGGACTCAAGCACCGGTCCATGATTCTCCATAGTGTACATCTGTATTTGCATTTTGAGTCACGGCCATGGCCTGGGCCCACCAGTGTGTTGACTGGGCACGATTCAGGGAATGGCAATAGCCAAAGACTACTCTTTTTATCTGCTGTGGATCAGGCCACTCTGTTTGAGGTGAATTAATTGTGCCATGCCACTCATCCAAAGGGCCAGAGAATTGTCCTTGGCCCATGGAGTTTACTAGCATAAATGTAGTGGCATTTAGGTGTTTTGTCCCTAGAGCTTCTGTAGTCTAAAAGACAGCATGTATAGATACTACAGGAGGAAAAGTAAGCCATTAAATACATATATGCACAGGCAGATTTAGCTAGTTGTGGGCATCCCACTTGGAGCAGAACTACTTCTGATGAACTTTTCAAGTGGGTTTACATGTCTACAAGTTAAACACTTCAGTCTGAACTAGCTGTGTACTGTACTTTATAGTAATCAGGGAAAGATGCATCCACTTCCAAAGACACCTCCAGACAGGTCAGCCTGAGGTTAATTTTTCCCTGAAAATGTTGTTTCTTCTCACTGGCAACTGTTTTTTTCCAAACTCACTTTGCTTTGACTGCAGCAAGTCCAATAAAAGTGGCATAATGTCAGAAGCAACTCTGAAAGGAAAGACAGTGGGATGGAAGAAATACTACAGCTCTGGGGACAGAACTGTCAGCTGACTGGTACTCCCAGGGGCATTTGAGAACAATAAGCACAATGCAGTTAGAAAGTTGATTTTAAAGAATTGCATTCCCATGTTTAGTGTTATCTAGATGGGAACATCTCAGACTATGATACATATTAATTAACTTCAACTAGGATAGCAACACACTTTTCTAAATTAGGTTTCAATGCACCCTCTAAACACAGGATGAATGTACAATAATACCTTTAAAGTTTCTTTTTTTAGGTCAGCTATAGATTTCATTATGTAAACATCCAAACCACAATTTAGAGATAAGACAAACAATTTCAGACCCACATATTTAGATACACTCAGTTCACCCTGTTTTTTAATTCAATGCTTCATGGACATTTCAAATCAGTATACAACTTCACATTGCTTTGCTTTCCACTCTCTTTATGATCAGTTGTTTACAATCAGTCACTACCCATGACCAGAACAGTCATGACTGTAAAAAAATCTACCCAATTCAGCAGCCCAGCTCTAATGAGCAATATTACACCAGTGAAAAGGAAAACGTCTGCACTGAGACTGCTTATTGTAGGTTCTAAAATTATGCTTGTGATTATCTTTCTTCATCAACTATAAATGAAATCATGATCAGAAATGCTCTTTATAACTCTGCAATGAAATGGCTCACTAGTCCTGACTAATAACTTACAAAAGTAGATCTGGACAGTGCCTTGCATGTATATCACAATCAGGCTGCTTTGAAATAACTGGTCTACGTGTATAATGCCAGCCTATTTAACATCAGACCAATGGTAACATGTTAAACCATATCAGCTGTAATGATATTCTGGGTAATGATACCTGTCAATGATGTTCTGGGGTTTGAGTTTTGTTTCTTTTTATGATTTTGAAGTGTCTTATGTTTTCTGATGTTATTCCCTTTATTTTGAAGATCAGGAGAATTGAACAGCACCACAGCTGAATAACTTCTTCAAAACTTCACAGTGAAATAAGCAAGACGTGTCCTTAACTCTAATCTTGTAAGGAAGTCAGTAGGAACAAAAAGCAAGCCTACTATTTTATGAGAGAGTGTGCCTTTGGAAATAATGTATTTCCATTAAGAATAGTAAGAAGAGAGAAATAAATAAATGAAAAAAAGGCGAAAGAGAGAAAGAGAGAGAGCAAGAGCGCAAGAGAAAGAGAGAGTGAGAGAGAGAAAAAGAGAATGAGTGGCTAAAGGGAAAGGGAGAGGGAGAGGGAAAGGGAAAGGGAAAGGGAAAGGGAAAGGGAAAGGGAAAGGGAAAGGGAAAGGGAAAGGGAAAGGGAAAGGGAAAGGGAAAGGGAAAGGGAAAGGGAAAGGGAAAGGGAAAGGGAAAGGGAAAGGGAAAGGGAAAGGGAAAGGGAAAGGGAAGAGAGAAAGAAAAAGAAAGCAAGAAAGAAAGAAAGAAACTTCCTCTCTATGCTTACTATATAGGACATTTTTTGACTTAAAAGAGTTCTCATTTCCATGTATACCAGGAATAACTTGCACAGTGCATATTGTGCATTTTGTATACAGTCTTAGTTTCCATGACAACAGGAAGCAAACTAAGACTACATACAAGCTTTGACCATAATCCACTGATTTACAAAGAAGCACAATCTGACAGTAAAATTTAAAGTTTGTGGGTGTTTTTGTTTGTTTGTTTTTTGTTTTTAAACAAAACAAAACATATATACACTGATGCATAAGGGAGCATAAAAGCTCCATTACAGCCTCCCTTAGATACCTCTCTATCCTGTTTGTATCCAAACCTCATGAAGGTTACTGTCTTCTTGGAGACAGAATAAAAAATGCAGCTGAATTTTAGTACCACTGTATTTGATGGAAAGAATATAGAACTTCAAATGAAACATGAAAATAAATTCCCAGAATAATTTGCAATACAAGTAGATATTCTGGAAAATAATTCAGTAGAAACCAGCAAAAAATGTACAAAAGTTTTCAGACACCCATCATCTTTATATAGAGTTATGAAAATAAAATATTCAGCAGTACTGAAAATAAAATTCACCTTAATTTCTGCAGTACAAAAGGTTCCACCTAAAATCCAGTTGTAGTTTGGATGGACAGTGTAATTTTACTTGGAGTTAGACTCTGTTACCACCAAAGGAAAAGTGAAGGCAAAGTCAAATGAGAATATATATATGAAGAGCTATTATGTCTCAGACAGCTTAAGAAACACACAGAAGAAGAAAGTCTTAGCCTCTTTGGGTCTCTGATCTTCTATGTTAGATTATGCTAAGTAGATGGATTGATACCATATCTCCAACAAAAATATGCAGGATTGAAAGTCTGAACTTTAAAATCAACAGCTTAAACTTACATGAAACTAAACTAAACTTAAATTTGGTACTTTAAAAAGAAAGTTTCAAACCAGAAGGGTAGATTAAGCCTTGATTTTCCCAGAATTTCCACTGAGATTTCCAAGAGATAGGAAGTTGTAGTTTTGAGACCTTATCTTTTGAAAAGCATCTTTTATATATTTTATGTTACTTAAGAACAATCTGAGTAGTAAAATGAAATATTAAAACATAAATAAAATACAATTCAATAGAAATTAACAGAAAAAAATTATATAAAATATATATTTTTTCAAAAAAAATATATAAAAATATATAAAAATATATATATAAATATATTTTTTAATTCTTTTGAAACAAATATTACCTTAGGATACAAACAAAAAGGTAAAGAATGTCTTTCAAATAAAGCCTAAATAGACTTTCCCAATAATAATAATAATAATAATAATAATAATAATAATAATAATAATAATAATAATAATAATAATAATAATTCCAATATTAATAATAATATCTATTATTTTTATTATTATTATTATTAAATATTTCTTGCTGTTTTTCAGAAAAAAATATCACTGGAAACAATAGACTTCTATGGAATGGTTCAATGAATTCAACATTTTTTCAGCAAATATTATCTCCTATAGCTCTTTCATTGGAGTCATATTGTTGATATTTTAGTATCATGATAATTTACAAGGTTTTGACTGAATTTTAGTAAGTGATTAGATTGCAGCCCAAGTCTTTTCTCAGGCAGAATTCCCACTGAAGCTAGCAGAAACTCTGTTTAAAGTTACACTAGAAGCTTGATCCAACATACTAAAGTTTTACAGATTCCATGGACTTTACAAATGGGTCATAGTAAAACCAAGCTAAAAAAATTACTTGGTTTCTTGCAGTTAAATGTCTTAATAATGCTTACAAGGTGGAGAAGCTGCTCAGTTTGAAAGTAAGTACTTTTTAAAATAATAAAATAAGAGAATGTCAATAAGCTAAATGACTACTGCATTTTTGTAAAAATAAATTTGTGCGCTGCAAAGCTCTGGTCCTTCCTTTGTAGATCAGTATGTAGCATGCATCTTAACTACGTTTAAGCCTGTTCAAAGGCTCAGAGAGACCTGCAAAGTGCAATTCTGTATGGAGAAATAATGACAAAATTCTATGTATTTTTCCAGTACTTTTTTCAATGTGTTTGCCTGCCAATGTTTCACCCTCCCTTTCCTTCCATTATATCACTTGTAGCGGAGATGAAGCAGCCTTGGTTTCCAGTGAAACGGACGGATAGCAGCAGGTCCACAGGAAGAATTCAGGATGCTTGCCATAAACTGTCTACCACATACAGCAAACCAGGACTTTTTCCAGGATTTTTCAGAGCCAATGCAAGCCTGCAACATACAGTGAAACATTTGTCTTGAACACCCTACAGTGATTTTAATGGAAGAAGTTTTGAACAAGTGCATGGAACTCCCCTTTCCTTTTTATTTTACCTATCTTTATTCTGAGTTTTGTAAGAGGAACTTAACATTTTTTCTGAACTTTTTCTGGCCTATCCACTTTAAAAGCATGGGGGTGCATGCTCAGCATCACTAAAGAGCACAGACTCCATTTTATGGATCCTTTTGACATGATTTAATCTACAGCATGCTTCTGGTGAAGCCATACTTTATGTACCATAAAGTTTTGTTTCAAGAATGATTTCAGTTTCAAAGGCACAAACACAATATTCACATGGAGATTGTTCAAAGACTTAGTGAAGAGTAAATCTTGTGTTTTCACTTGTTAGATATGTGGATTTCGAAGGTCATTTATTTTACTTTTTGTAACAATATTTCTCAGTTGAAAAAAAAATAAAATAAATCAATAGGAAACAATAATATTAATCATGATTTAATTTTACTGTTAAATAAATTAATGGTAAAATGTAAAATAGCATACTTTCAAAATGAAACATGTATTTGTGTAAGAAAATCTCTAAAGAATCTTGAATATGTAATACATCCTGGAATACACAAACTACTGATTTCACATCTTAAAATATAGTTACAAAGAAAAAAAGTTTTTGTTTCATGAAGAGCAAAACATTTGTTTTCCATGAGGTTGTTTTACTGGCTGACAAGTTTATTGAACAGATATACTCTTCAATCCTACACAGATCAGAGAAATACATTCATTGAGTACAACACAGGCTGGAACTTCTGATACTCTGAAGAGCAAGAAAAGCTCTGTGTTTGGGATTTTTTTTTTCCAAAAGTGTGTATCCCTTGTGGTTTTTTACTAAGACAATGTAAGACAATCTCTGAAAACACTAAGCAGTAGCATGCACCAGACATTTAGATGGACTATTCAGTATAAAATCCCTGTGGGAACTAAACCAACGTGAACCCTTTTTAACTTTTTCCCCTTACTGAGCTGTGTGTGAAGCAAGAAACAAGCAGAAGATGAGAAAATAAATAAATAAATAAATAAAAATGGCCTACTCATGGCTTTACTCTGCTGCTTGGAAAAATTCAACAAGGTTCCTGGTTGATGTCCTAATTTGTCCTTTTTTTTTTTTTTTATTCATTTTTTTTTTTTCATCTTGAGATGTGCAGAATGGAACCCCCCATGCTAGTTCAGGGGTGGGGATCTGAAACCACGACTAATAGCTCACATCATGTTGTATCTAGAGCCTCAGATTTCCTTCCTCTGAGCTGGAGCACTGCAAATATGCAGTTACAAATATACAGTTAAACAAATGTTTGCACTAACACATGAAAGGAGTTTTAGGCAGAAAAGAGAAATATAGATGCACACTATGTGCCAGCAGCCTCTGCAGAGTTACTGTGGTGCAGGATTTAAAATTCTCTGCATACAAACAGTTAATCACCACAAGCATTTAAAATGTCAATGGAAAAAGAAATGGTTTCCAAGAGCATATAACTGCCCAGATAGCTTTCATCAGCCCAGCCACATGAAAGACCCAGAGGCAACTGCAAAGCCACCATCAACACAAGTGCCTGTGGAGTCCTCTCTGGTGCCAGATCCTGCTGCTTCGGCTATAAACAATATCTCCTATAGCGTTACATCTAGGATCTCTGGCTGCCAATCAAACAGGAAGAGTAGGAGAAGGAAGAACTGTCTAATGCACTTGAGTAAATGTACTATCTCCATTAAGAGCTATATTTTATACCTTTGTGGAGTGAGTGGTTTTGCAAAAGGACTAACCTCCAAAATGTTAAAAACTCATTGCAGAGAAAATGTAGTGGCAGCTTGGATGCTTAATTTTTATGAATATAAATATTTTTATAGACTTTAGTCTCCCCACAAACCATTAGGCTAATGGACAAAAGGCAATTGTTCTTAAGTAACTTTATGGTCAGGCATTTTTGCATGTTTGTGTCAATTTGGGTGATGCTCCTAGTGAGCAACAAACACCAGTAGGTGTTTGCAATACACATCTGTTTTCCTCATTGGTCCTGACACAGGTGCACCCATTGAGAGCAGAGTTTATATGCTGAAAATGGTCAGAGGAAGCTGTGGTTTCAGGCTGCACACATTGCTCTTGCCCATAGCAGTGTCATAATTTTGCACCTGGGTCTGAAATAGTTCATTTTGTTTCTCTGAGCTTGGTGCTCAGACTGGGAACATCTGCTTTTACTGCCCAATTCTGACTGGTTTCTGGTCTGTGTGTTCACTTAGACTCACGTGATGACTCAAATTTTCACAAGATTCAACACAGTCATTATGTCCATTGTCAACTCCGGACACAATAGCAAAAGGGCAAACTAGAGTTAAGGTCCCATTCTGCAAACATCACCAGTCTGGTTTTTATTATGGTGCACGTTTAGTACAGCAGCAGTGATGTCCCTTCTGCAAGTCAAGTTGAATAAAAAAGGTGTGACAAACTGCAGTTCTGGATAGCTAGTCTGTAATTACTCTGTATTTAGATATGTCAGCAGTAGCATTTGCATCAGGAGCTAATTGCCCCATCACTTTTATGCTAACGACTGACTGCAAGGCCAGAAGAGCAAGCAAAAGGAAAAAAAAAAAAAAAAAAAAAAAAAAAAGACAGAAAGATGGACAAAAAGAAAAGAAAGACAGAAAGAAAGAAAGATGGAAAGACAAAAACAGAAAAAGAAAGACAGAAAGAGAAAGACAAAGATGAGACAAGGAGAGGAGAGGAGAGGAGAGGAGAGGAGAGGAGAGGAGAGGAGAGGAGAGGAGAGGAGAGGAGAGGAGAGGAGAGGAGAGGAGAGGAGAGGAGAGGAGAGGAGAGGAGAGGAGAGGAGAGGAGAGGAGAGGAGAGGAGAGGAGAGGAGAGGAGAGGAGAGGAAGCAAAGCGAAGCGAAGAGAAAATACTGAAAGCTAAATACAAAACTTTCTCTCTGATAGCTTTGGCATTACCAGTGAAGTTGTGGATAATTATTGCTCTAAAGCTTCTACTAATGAAAATGAAGCCTACTATAAGCATATTCAATAATCACAGTCTGTGGCTGAAATGGTAGTTTAACCACAGTGCGCTTTCTCTTCAAAGCTGTAAGCTTTTCTTTCAAATTGCACTAACTTCTCATTTATAGTTAGTTTTTAATATTTTAGGCAAACAACCACCCTAAATTGGCAATGCTGAATTTATCACATTATATGCTCAGAAGATCCCAGCAGTACATAATTAAACAGCATGTTGGAGTCTTTTTTTCCTCTTTTTAAGTGACTGGCTAATCAAAATAGAGCTTTTGTGAAAATTTTTCAATAGACAGCTGAATATAGAGATGAATGTTTCAGTAAGAATATATACTTTTTTTTTTTCAAAATCTCATTGAAAATTATAAATGCATATTTCTTATTTATGATACTAAAAATAGGAAATGTATATCGATAAATTATACTAGCAATGAGTTAATGTCCATCTCTGATTTCTGAGGTCCTGTCAATTCTGTGCTGAGGTGACATTAACTCAAAAGAGAAATAAATTTACTGTAAAGTTGTGAGTGAGATGAAATTCAGATTCAGCATGTCCCATATTATTTGTGTATAAAATAGATATTTCACAGTTCAAAACTAAGCACAATCTAGTACTAAAATAGCATATGTGATTAATACTTGACAATGCAAAAAACTTAACTGTGCTTAAAGAAGATTATACTGTGAGACATTTGTTTTATTTTTATCAATTAGCTTAATCTTTGATTTGAATTCTACACCCTCTGGCATCAAGAAAATGCATGCTTTTTTTTTTTTTTTTTTTTTTCTTTAAACAAAAGGATTATTCTTCCTCAAAAGGGGATTGTCTAGTTCTTTTATTGTTTTATGTCACACAGGGGAAAAATGCTTTTGAGGCATTACCTCTGAATTTAGCAGGGATGAGAGTTTACTGCTATATAATCATTAGTCAATGCAGTAGCTGAAACCTTAAACAAAAGAAAACAAACTACAAACAGGCAAGCATCCCCTAAAGGCACATCAGAACACCAGAGAGAGGAAGCATGGATTTCAAACACGGCTGCCCAAGCATGTGCTAAATATTGCCACTCCTGACTTTAAAAAGCACACCAAGGAATACAACATCACCTTCTAGTCTTTGAAACAATACTGGGAAGCAAGAGAAAAAGAATTGAAGGGTTTTAGCAAATGTACTTTACTTCTACGCTTTTTTATTTTGAGACTTCATGAAAATTATATTTCCAACCTAATAAAATCCTTCAGTATAAAGGAACTCTATCATAAAGCTATTAGAAAGATATCATTAAACCTCAAATGTCTTCTTTCATGATACATGCTGCACCATAACAAGCAAACTGCCTGATCCCTGTGAACTGTCTCAGACAATTACTGCTTATACTGTGGTTGTGAGCCACAGGAAAGCTTTAGAAAAGATTTTTACCATGGCTGTTCAATTGCATGTACAAACAATCGCCAGGGCCACATTTGCTTTAATATGGGTGATCACCAGCCTGGGGTAACTGTAAGTACTTGGAAGAAGCTAATTAGAGAACTATATTTCATCCTGATATATGGCCAAATGCTACACAAATAATACATACAGTGAAATGCATCTAATTTATACTAGATGTGAAAAAGGAAGGCGATGTGTCTGGCACAAATGAGTAGCATTAAATATATTCTATTTTCTTAATTCCTTTCCACTGGCATATTAACTATGAATGCAGAATATACTGTTGGTGATTGCAGGACAGTGATTGCTTCATTAATTTAAGTATTTGCCAACCCAGAATAAATTGTAGGTCAGTGATTTGAATACAGTCTACATCAGTAACAATTGGAGGTTGGATCCAGCCCCCTCGTTTTGGCATCTGCAGGGTTTCAAGCAGGAGTCCAAAATACACCATCTGATGATTGATTGTTCAGTGATCTATATGGTACGAGCTCCTCTATAAAGATAGGTGCCCAGCATGCAAAAGCTTTAATCTGTAAGTAATTGACTGAAAAAAATGACTCTGTCACGCTCCATCTAGCCAAAAGAACTGCCCATCCATTGAAGGATGCTGGTGTAGGGAAGTGCTCTCCGATATCATATTTTATACGCTTTTCGAGCACAAGACTCCAAAACTGCTGCTGTAGTTTGCAAGAATGAAATTCACCACTTGTCTATTAGTAGTGACAAGACAATTTGCTTGAGTCACTGGGAAAACAGAGAAGACAGGCAGCACTCGCTGGATTTCATGGGAGTCAGATACAGAACTAAAAATTGACTCTTGTAAAAATGATGGATATAAGGTGTTGAGACAGAAAATGAGCCAGGAAAGGATGAGAGTTACAGTAAGAATATGTATCAGTAGTCTTTAGCCAGAGTTTTCCTGTTTTTGGTCTTGAGCTGGTTTTGTGAAGACACAAACAGCAAATGTGGAAGGGCAGACAGAAGCTGGACAAGTTGTTGTTGCTGTTTTTACAGGGCCAGCTCCATAAGGTAAAGCAGAGATAAGGGAAAGAAATTTGTGAGATTTTTTCCTATATTTTATTCTCCAAGTTGATTCTTCCCGAAGAAAGCATAATCTCATATAATGGTCTCTCGATTCACCTCCAAACCCCACGGCCACAAGAAGTCAACAGAAGCAAAGGAGGCTTCCCTCAGAAATGGATGTTTTGCCCAATGTCACAGCGGTATGACCACATGAGAACAGCTTTGCCAGGACCTCTTTTCCATCACTGACCCTGCAGCACCGCTAAAGTCAGACACGTCTTGTACCTGCAACAGCTTCATCCTTGCTGTACCAGGACATAATTTCAGTGGGGCAGCAGACTGAGGCAAAGATCTGCCCATCTCTTCCATGCTTGAAAGGCACAGGACTGTCAAAGGCCTCTTCATTGGATAATGACAGAAAAGGTATAACCAACCTGGAAGTTGGTCGACACCCCTCCCAGTACTTCATTCTTCAGTCAGATTGCAATATAATGTTTAGGTCTAAGGTAGCTGTTATTGAAAACACTATCCTTTAAAAAAAATGTGCTTTTTAAAGGTATTTTGAAAGTCTCATTTGCTGGAAATGTCCTGAAGATAATACAAACCACATGCTATGCTACAGCATTTGGAAAACAGACATTTTATTCGATAATGATGTGAGATGAGAGATATTTCATCTTTCATACATTTATTTGACAATGATGAATTTAATTCATTCTATCACATTGAATGATACATTTATATTCAGTATGTAGTTTAAAATTTCATAAATGATTAAAGTCCTTGCTGTTTTAATTATAATATGAAGAGAGCAGCTAGAACTTATTTGCAAAGAATAATGTGCAAGTCAATAAATTTGGTGAGTACTCCTGACAACATATAAATGATGACTTTAGTTGTAGGACTACCTGTGGAAGACAGCTCAATAACAACAGGCATTGTGTTTCTCTTCCAGCATGGTGAAGCTGGAGTCACATTCACTTGCAAAGTGCAAGATAATCTTTTCCCTGTATGCTAGAATGGTTGTGGTTTGAAAGTGAAGACACCCTATGGCAACAAAAACAAGCACCTCCTTTCAGCACCTGGTAGCAAACAATCTGCAAAGCTTTACAAGCTGTCCTGTACATCCTGCACTAATGGAAAAGGTCAGCTTGCCAAGCAGAGGGCTCCAGACAGCTATCATCCACCAAGTCACAAGCTGTAATTTACTCCACCCATTTAAAGACTTGTAGAAGAATCAATAAGGGCTCTGAACCCACAAGGCAGGCAGCTTTTGGCCTAGCCTTATGCTACACTGACATCAGTTTAGCTTTCTTCAGCTCTCTCACCATCAGAATGAACCACAGAAACCACCCCTAGTTAACGCAAGTGCACCAAGTGACTGACCAAAAGCGTAAAGGAAAGATTTCATTGACTCCTTTTAGCTTGGTGTGAAGCCCATGTACATCAGCCACTACAAGGGGATCATCCAAGCATCCAGATGCAATGTCAATACCTGTCTAAAATGAACTGAACCCATACCAGTAGCACACAAGTCAGACACGAACTTGTGTTTTCACTGTACTTTGGCTCAGGCATTGCAAAGGTATCAAAAGAATATTTGGATAAACTCACACAACTGAACATGCGTTCTTCTGGTCCATTCAGACTTGTTTAAAAAAAGTTGAGGCATGCCCCTTCACTCACTTTTCCTACCACCACTCACAATGTGGAATAGTGGGGCTCCCACTACTTTTCTACTATTCTACTGTTCTTTTTGACCTAAGAAGCTTACACAAAGTCATGACACTAGAAGTATTTAATTTATAAAGAAAAATATTCATAACTTTTTCAAGCTGAAAATAGCATAAAAACTATGTAAAGTGTTATTTTCCTCTAATCGTAATTAAAAAATATATAAATAAATTAAATAAAATAATAATAATAATAAATAAATAAATAAAAAACAGGAAATTTTGCTCAAATTTTGTTAAAAGAGAAGAAAAATGCCTCCAGGTAGAGGAGTCACATGCCAAAGTACAGCCCAAAGCAGACTAAACCAAAGGAATTAGAAAGTCTTCTGGAAAAGGAGGGTGTATAATGGAAACAATGACAGACCTTTAACTGTAGTAGTGCTGCTGGGTGCCACTATAATGAACTGAAACCTACAATCTCCTAGGGTTAATAAGACACCTGTCCTGAAACTAGCAGTCATATTGGTTTTCCAAGCCTGCCACAATACTTAAAGTCTTGATGAAGTTCTTACTGTGCCAAAGGAACTTACTAACAAAGCCACTGAGTCAATTTAACCTAGTGAAACTGGACCCTGTAGACTGGGTTATCAGAGTTTTGTGTTGAGATAATTACAGCACTAAAGAGAGCATATGGGCTGTCAAGGCTGGCACATGGCCTGCGCCAGCTGTTACCTGGGTGCTTTGGAAAACCTACTGAACAGCATTTTGGACACAGAACAGCTATACGTAAGTTTTCCAAGATATCTGGTGGGAGTTCCTCATAATAAATTTATTTTTTATATAGGGGAGGATTACACATAGTAATGTAACCAGAAGAAGTATACAAGAAGTATAACCTTAAACTTCAAAGCGAAAATGCCAGGGAAAAACAATCTTAGATTAAAGTGAAGTGCCAATAGCAAGGCTCACCTCTTAAAAAAGTAAACTATCCAAGGGACTAGATATTGTATATCCCAATTTAAAAGCAGTACTCAGATACACCTATTTAAAAGCTTTTCCAGAAACAGTAGCTCTTTCGAAAATAATTAGTGTGCCTTTTACGACTCTGAGTCAATGGGACTTCTCTTATTATTCCTGGTATTGCTACTCCATAAAAAACGCCTTCCAAATGCAATGTCATAGCTAATCAATAATCATTACTAACAACAATTATTATTGATTAACTGTGACGCTCTTACAGGACCTGCCTTTATGAGATAATATTACCAAGGAAAGCATTTCAAATAGGATGTATCCAGTGAGTTAGAGGAAAAAATAAAAAGAGGAATCAAACAGAAACATGTCCATATCTTCTGCAGAAAACAACAACTGCAGCAACACACAACATTAGATAACACAAGGAATGGAAATTAAGATTATTGCATTCAGGTGGATTATAGTTAATGTAATCAATTATTTAGATAAATAGACTTAATTACCCAAACTGAACTTTCTATGATGCAAGGTCATTCTTACTAAGCCTGTTATATCTATGGTGTCTGTGATCTGGAAGAATGACTTGGAGACATAAAAACCAACAAGTTGTAGAGCAGCCAAAATGTAATTTCCAGAAGATGACCAGATACATCAGAGTTCTGGAAGTAAAAGTGTTTGCCATAACTATGGCTGGGGTTAGTGGCACTGTAAGAGCTCTGCAACCCAACTACAAGATCCCAAACCCTATTTTTTTTCAAGCCAAATTATACTTAGGAAGCAGAGAGTTAATGAAGACCCAGCTTCAGTTTTAAGTCACATTATCATGAAAAACACAGATTCTTCTATGTGACATTACCTTCATGGGCCTAATGCAAGTATATCACTATTTGTTTTACATCAGTCAATTTCATGCCTTTATGAATCTCTTGAGAAAATAATGTATGGAAAGTTTAAGATTTACTATCCTTTAAAATATGTCATTTCAGTAAGAACACAGTTAACCCATATTTTGTCTTTTTCTGACTCAAAAATATATCAGCTTCATTGCTTGTAAAGGTGGGTTTGTAAGAAGTTTGTTCAGTTAATAATTTTCTGCATGCTGAAATTCTTAACTTACCTTTGTTGTTCTGCATCTACTTGAAAGCATTACTAATGCATACAAAAGCTAAAGTACTAGCAATATTGGTATCATATTTTTTTTCAAGGCAAAATCTGCCTTTTTTAGCTCTTAAAACCCTATTTGATTGAAAATGACTATTTTAGAGTTGAAAAATTTAGTTATTAGATTTAAATTTTTAAAACCCTATCCCTTAAAAACATTTAGGAAATCCAGTCATATTACATCAAAGTAAGTGCATTACCACATTATATTTTGCAAGCTTTAGCAAATAAAAAATCCCCCAGAAGAATCTTAATTCTTATCTATGGAAAACATTAAACTGCTAAGCGCTAACAACTGGAATTAGTCCTTAAATCTCTAATGAGAATAATAAAACATGAGTGCAGTTTGTGCTGTAACTTGATAAGGCCTGAATTTACTTGCTGTTAGTAAAAGTTCCTGATCCAGCAGTATGGCATTTTACTCCCTGAGGTACAGGAAACAATATCTGTCCTTTAGGAGCATCCTCTGTGGTAAGCACTTCTTATCGGAGCTATCAAAGGACTAAGATAGGAGTGTAATATCTAGTAACAGCAGCTTTATGAGCAGATCCATTACTGATTTAAATCAATCTAAAGCAGGTAGTTCTATTTAACCCATTCAGAACAAAGCTGACCTCTTAGAAAAAATAATTTGTTCTGAAAGTAACGCAAACTCTTTCTTTGCTACTAGATGTGATGCACATTGAATCTGAGCAGCGGCAACAGCAGCAGAAGGGAGGAGGACACACTAAAAAGCTGTAAGCCAAAAAATGTTCCTTATAGTAGAAGCTTGTTACTTTACGATACAACACTTTTCAAGGATATTAAATTGTATTTTTGCAAATAGTGTTTTAATCTTTAGATGTTATGTACTTATGAGGATATTTTGATTCTTTGCGGTGGAAAATGGAATTATAACTTTTCTTGAACTTCCAAAACTGAAATGAAAATATTAACTCATCAGTCAGCAGTTCAGCAAGCCACAGCTATTTAAATTCTAGGTATTTTCACTTTGTATTAATGGAGATTCCCACGAAATTGAAAATATATATATATATTGAAAAGTGTGATTTATATTTTTTCATGTGAAGTGGAAAATAAGAAATTTAAAAATGGTTTAAATACATTGCAAATGTAATTTACTTAAATGATTATTTACTAATTTTGCCAGTAATTAGATAACAGAGGTATCTAAGCATTACTTTTTGATTAGTGTTTAGAAAGATTAAAAAAAAAAAAAAAAAACTTATTACACTCAGTTTGACACGGCTATGAAATGCCAATCGCATCCCAGGTGTAAGTGGCCCACAAGATGAAAAAGGCATTTTGATCTGTCAGAAGAGTGCATAAACAATATATATGGGAGACACCCTCTTACTAGTAACTTCAGTTTGAGCATTTGTATTAAATGGTTGTCTTCATGATAACTTTGGGCCTGATCCTGCTCTTTCCAAAGTCAGTAGTAGTTAAATAATTGATTGCTACAATCCATCCCCTGTGTCTTAGAAGTTAATGGGATCGAAGTGACATATAATCAGCATATGTAATTTGAGGCTCTCTAACTTCTTGGATTCCCTAGTGACTTATTCTGGAGACACTTCTTTTATTCCTGGACTGTTCCCCAGAATAGTTATAAAAAAAGAAATTCAGATTCTACTAAACAACAAGACTGTTTCTCCTCCTGAAGAGCAATTTTCTCAGAGCTCATTTAGAGCCTGACCTTGTAATCCTTCCACAACCCTTCCCCAGTGACCCAAACTATGCACATACTTTTCCACCTTTGGTCTAAATCCATACCCCTGCCAGAAGTCAAGAAGGCTATGGTATACACAAGCCAGATAAGTCAGCATTTCTGTTTGTGTCTTTGTTAAAAAGGTTCACAAACCAAATGAAAACTCTTACACGTTTGTACCATGTTAATTACTGCAATTTAGTATTCTCCACAACTGCAAAAGGTTACACTCTTATTCATTCTTTGGTTTAAACATTTGCTATTAAGCTGCGTAATTTTAGTTCACTAAGTGCTTTCACACTACTTTATGCAAACGTGAACTCTTTGAGATAACCAAATCAGCATGAATTTTGTATTAGAAATATATTGCAACATTAATAAAACAAAACAGTGTATTTTCTTATGATAATATGGATTAAAGAAATAGGTTTATTTTCTAGTTTCATACCATACAGTTGTCGATCTATTTATTTTCTTCTGCCTTTATTGGTAGCTATATATCTCTTATTATATAATAATTTTAATCCCCCAAACTATTTTGCTTGAACACTAGAAAATATCCAAGTGCTAAAGCAAGGGAAGGTGCCTAAAAATATGCTACTGAACTTCTCTGACAAAACTGGAAACTGTTCTGTAACATGATCAATTTTTTGCACCCACAGTCTATTGCTTTTTAAAGCTATTATGGTAGAAAAATATTAAAACAGGTAGAGATATTTCCAGTTCTGCAGAAAGAGATGAACTTAAAAAGCTTTACCTTTGGTACCTTTTCAAAAAATCTTACGCCAAAAAAAAATATTTTTTTCTTTTACCTGATACAATAATAGAATTTATGCTTTTTATATCATGTATGGTTTTAACACTTGCAAAGTTTCCATCAAAATGAAAGCTAAAAACAGGCCCAGAGCAATGCAGTATAATTTTTAAGAGTATGTCAAATTACCTTCAATAGCCATTTTTTAAATAAAATATGAAATCTTGAAGCAGACAGCAAAGAATTGTATTGAGGGTAAAAATCTTTCATTTAGACATAAATTTAAAGAACCCACATCCATGAATCTTAAGAAACCCATGAATATTGTTTCATAATTGCTATGGGATGTATATGCCAGTAGTATGAATGACTTTCACGTGTCAGTTTCAACAAAAGTTCCTCTAAATGTATTTCTTTAAACACACTGTCATTTGTAAGTCTGCAGAACTATAGAAACAGATGAACAGTAGTATTTGTACATGCTTTTTCTTCATGCTGCAAATGTAATTCTACATTTCAAGGTTACCAAGAGAGAGTAAGGCATTATCATTGTTTTTTCAGTCTGATTGTCCCATTTAGGTGATGTACATACTCTGAGCAAATTAATTGGTTTGCATTTTGTTTATATTATTTATTAACTGAGATTAGGAAAGGCAGTAAAATACTATATCAAAGCATTATGGAGAAAACAACTAAAATCAATCTTTCTAGTGTGTCACAGACAGCACTTATTTTAATCTAAAATATGTTCTTTGCTGTCCTTGTTCTATTCTGGTAGATAATAGCTTGTACCAAATATAGGGCTACAGACTCCTCTCCTCTGTTTGAAAATAAAACCCAGAAACAATAATAAAAGACATATCAAACTTCCATTAACAGAAGAACAAAAGAAAAACAAAACCTACAGTCTGTTGGATTTCTGCTTTTTGAGCTACGAAGATTTTATTTCTGTTTTTAAAAATCATCTATGCATTATTCCCACACGGCTACTGCCAGAATTTATTCGTTACATCGTATCATTCAGACATTGATTTGGGGGCAAACCCTGCAATAACAAGAAATTCAGAAGGGCCTTATAAAGAGAAAGTCAAAATTATTAAGTAATACAGTGCACTATGACTGTGTAAATAAGGCAGCTGCACACCACAATCCTCAGTCAGACAACTGTGCAAGAAAAGCACAGCCCAATTATCATTTCTTAGAGGTAAAAATTATTTTTAAATTGACATGCATGTATCCAGTGCTGCTTCGGTCTCCCCCCAGTTTCTGAAAGTTGAGAATCTGAACCATATCTGCACCATCAGCGGCTAATTATTATTTTTTAAGCAAAGTAATACTGCATCTCCCACATAGGAAGGAAGATAAGCAACAATATCATGCAGGCTCCAAGTTAAATCTGGTTCAGACAGCGTAATAATGATGTCATTAAGGCTCCGAGCTGAATGGGAATCAGACAGTACTGTAGTACAGCTGCAGACATAAATCTGAAAGAACTTTTTTGGCTACATTCTCAGACTTACCTTGAAAGATATTTAGGAGCTCCAGCAATGTGAGTTGAAAGAAACATTCTCAAAGGGAGGTTTGCAGACTGAAGAACCTATGTAGGCCTTGTAGGCACTTTCTTCTGTGACAGGAAGGAACATTTTGTTAAATGAATAAACTAAGAGAAATAATTTCAGAAGAAGTGCAAACCAGAAAACAAATAAACCTTAATACTACCACAAATAAATGAGACTAAGGCAATTGTGGGACTGCTCAAAGCCTTTTTGCCTTGCTGAATGAAAGCAATCCCTAAGACTGAATGGGTAATGAGATCCTGGCTCCTGAGATTTTAGCTTTCTTAATCATGTTCATAATTAATTCAAGAACATTGATAATTTCATTACATTCTTTTTGTCTTATCAATAAATGATGTGCCTGCACTTTTGGTCCTGTGTACAGGGAGAAAGGAGATGCTTTGGGTAATATTGCACCAGGAATCGCGTATGTATATATGTACATATGTATATATATTATCTATATGACCCAAAATAGTGATGTGGTAGTTATTATCCTTAACCAGGCCTCTATTATCAGAATATGATGACAAGCAGTTACAAATAATTAATAAGCTTTTTATGCATAAATGCAAAACCCTTTAAAGAAAAATATGCTGCAAACAGAACTCCTGTTTGAAAGATATGTATCTAGAATACAATATGTTTTCAGAGAGATTTAAAAATGGATTTTACATGAGTTCAGATTACAAATGTATTTTTGAAACATCTCTAGATTCTGTTTTAAAATATCATTTTAAGTCCAAGTTTAGCCCCTCTTTCTATTTGTAGAGATGTGCCCTTCTGTTTGTCCTTCCAAACCCATTTCCAGTATCAGCTTACATCTAACACCATACTGTACTCACCCACTCAGCTGAAACTGTCTGGGGCTTTTTTTTCTTTTTTTTTTTTCTTTTTTTTTTTTTTTTTTTTAATGAAGACTGAAAGCTCTTGCCTTATCTATCAGTCAGTCAGAAGGAAAGCTTCCCTTCAGGGTTTTCTACTTGCTCTGTGGAATATTCAACAAAGCAACAGATCTGGTTTTCTCCCTTTTTGATTTTTGTTGATTTAGAAGAATCACTGTTTTTAGACAGCAGGGTCTGTAAAAGCAAAAGTTTCTGACCAGAGCCAAAAGCTGCTGTGTTATTTGCTCTCACTTGCATCTTATTTCACTCTGACATCAGTAAAGCCATTGGTGGAGAAAATGACCCTCTGTAAGAAAATGCACCATAAATGGGTCCCAAATAATGCAATAAACAACTGCAACAATGTTCAGAACACCGGCTGCACTTAGAAAACATCTACCACACTGTAGAAACCACTGCTCTCTAAGTGATAACTGTTTACAAGTAATTAAACCAAGCATGGGTTATGAACAAGTTAAACACCAACATAAGGACATATATTTTCTTCAACAAACATTCTAATTTCCCAAGGTTCGTGGTGATGTTACTGTACTAACGGTCTACCTGGTCCAACAGGTGGCTTTTAGCAAGCACAGCATGTGCGAGGCCAGTTCCTTGCTAAATATCACCCAATAAAGAAAGACCATAGATGTAGGTGTGGATAAAGGGTTTCCATTCTGAACATGCTTACCAGGACTACAGGGAAAAAATAGCCAGAATTTCATGCATGTGTAATGTTTAGTGGCCACAACTAAACATGTATTGTTTATACTGCTAAGAAAAAGAGTCTGAGCACCAATGCCTGGACCAAGGTAACAAGGTACCAGCTACCTCCTGCCCATATTGCATATAGCTAGCACCTTCAAACAGATGTGTCTGGACAGAACTTATCCAGGGAGTCAAAAATACAGCAAGGGAACATGCTAGCAAACAGTGGGGTGGACAAGCAGAGTGACACACTCAGCCTGGACTCCTAGCCTTCACTTAATTTTATGCCTCTGCATATAAAGATACCTAGAAGTGTCAAAAAAACTGGTGGCAAACAAAGAGGGTGTCCCTAGGATTTAAGCAGCTGAGGAGAATTGCCAGGAAGTTTTGTTTTGCTAGGGAGGTCCCACGAGGAATGGGGAAGGTAGCATAAAGCATCTCTTATGGTAGGAAAGGGAATCTTTTCCTCTTCGAGTTGTAAGCAGTGGTACATGAGGTTAAAGAGAGGCAAACTGAGGTAAACACAACAGATATTATTTAGTCTGCTTGAAGTGTTTGATTGAAAAGACTCAGGGCCCAAGCCACCCTTTGTAGCATCCCTCCTGGATTGCCAGCACTGTCCCTGGGGGTGGTAAAAGCAAATCCAGACTGACTTAGGCAACCCAAACGTTCCTGTTCACAGTGGAAATGGGAGTCAATGAGAGACTTCAATGCTCATCTCCTCACCGGCTGTACTCTCAATTCAGGCATTTTACGCAAACACCTGTAGTTAGGTGGGATACAGCCAAAATACCATACCTGAATGCACTGGAATGAAGACCATTGAAAGCATCCCGTTCAGTAGAAAACACTCTCCCTTCAATCCTGCTGTTTTTAAAGGACAGACTTCCAGGAAGGTAGGTTCAGATCCTGGACTTTGACTCAGGTGTTCTTGCTGTAGGTCAATGAATTGTCTTCATATTGCAAATCCAAACCTTGTTGCTGAGACCAGCAATCATAATGTCTCTCAAATTTAGGGCAACATTTCTTTGAAGCAGTCCAGAACTATAAATAATCCAGAAATCTCTTTGAACTTGATCAGAACTTTTGATTCAAGAGCTACTGACAAGATGGCATGCATCTCTAGGTAGCATGTCAAGTCTTTGGATAGGATAGTCTCAAAAATGGAGCAGTTTATGTACTTGAAATCCCTAATCCTCTTTTAGTTAGTAGTTTAAATATAGATTTAGCTTACCTTTGCTCCGTTCCTAATTCTTAAAATGAGAGTAGTATGCCTTGAATTTGAAAATCTCTTATCAGAACACAAAACTTAAAATCTAAAAGATTCAGAGAACTATCCAAAAATCCCTGAGGAAAATCAACTGCCCAGTTACTGACTGGTATCAACATTTTTTTAAATGAAAAGACATCTATAAAATCAGACAATCTTTCCATTCAAGTTTATAGAAGTACATTTTAAAATTAAATACATTCATAGAAGTGTGGGCAAAATTACATGTATTTTGTGGGATGAACTGGCTACAGGAGAATGAAGTCCAAAAAGAAACACAGAATCACTTAGCAAGGCAATCTGTTGCCTGTGACAGTGATGTATGAGACATGGGTGATATATATACTGGGTGGCTTTATCAGTAAATCATTGAGTTATTTACTTCCCCGAGGAACTGGACCTCTCCCTGGAAGAGACTACACTGTGAGATGCACGAGTGGGGAATGAATATTGGCAAAGCAGTCAGTTTTGATTTGTTCCCACACAGGTTTCATAAAACATAATTTAAGAAATAATACACCACAGATATAGCTCTTCTAAATATTAGTGCTTGCAAAACAGTAGAATCCAGATCTTCCTGTTGTTTTCCTCATTAACTTAAAAGAAAATTCTCCATAAAATGGGCTAGTTTAAAACAAAGTGTTTAGCCAATATAACCCCTTGAGATGTACTGGCTAAATCCTTTATTTAAACACTTTAATGCTTTTAAACTAATGAAAAACAAACTTAAATACTTTATTTTTAAATACTTGAAAATAAATTTAAAGTCTTTTCTTCTTAATATCCATTTATTGAAGAATATACATGTATATATATAAAAAAAAAAAAGAACCTCTGCACCTGAAAAAGTATCACAGCACTTCTGTTTTCTATACATCACATGTTAGGGGTAGAAGAGAATCTCCACTGTCTGCAAGGAACAATTGCAAGGCCGTAGCAATTTTGATCTTCTGCTACCAGCCTTTGGTATAAGGCCATCCACAGGGACTCTCAAGGACAGCAATGAACACAATGCTTCCCACAGCCTCCCAGCAGGCAGAGTGGCAGTCAAAGCATGCCTTATGTTCTCCTGAGCTGCTGCTGAGCTGCTTGGACATGAGGCATGCGTGCACCCTGTCCCTGGGCTTCAGCTCCACACTCCCAGATTCACTGCCTCAACGTGCAGCAAGCCTGGCTTGAGAGGAGGTTCACAGGGCTGTCCTGGTACTCAGTGTGACACTGTTGCAGAAGTCCCCTATCTCCTTCTCTTACCCTTGCTTGGTTTTTACAAACCTCCAGCGAAAGCCACATAGACTGAAAAACTACAATATATGTACCTGGCGAAACTGCACAAATAAATAAATAAATAAATCCATTATTGACACAAAACCTATAAATATTGCTACTTACTGCATTAAAAATCAGCAAGAGAGTTCAAATGCTATAAACAGTTGGAGTGCAGAAAATGGTTAAATAGTACAGAGTGTTATAGGAAGTGTTTCCATTAACATTAATATGTTTTTCAGAAAAGCTTTGCACAAATAATAATATCAGATGATAATTTTCAGTGTAATAAAAGCATTGACAACTTTATCATCGCTAATGCTAGGAATATGGCAATTGTGATGCATAGCATATTTTGGCTTATGCAAACAAAATATTTTTTCTTTTTTAATTCCCCCAAACTATGGCCATTCATTGGAATCACACCCCACCTCCAGTGCTATACAGTGAATTAGCTTTTTACTGATTTGAGGCTGCTATCCATATATGAATATTTTTTTGCTGTTGTTATTATGTGAAAGCTGTGGAGAATCACAGACTAAAGTCTATGCATTCCTAATGCTATATGCCAGGATTTTCAATAAGAAGTTACAAGCACAGTGAACTTACCTAAGCCATTAAAGTATGACCGGATATTAAAGCATGGTTTACTCTCTGAGACATTAATAAGAATTAGTGCAGTGGGGAGGGGACGAGTAAGTCTTAGGTCCAGCAAAAGGTTTTTTTGTAGGGGAATGTGTGATTTTTCAAAGGAAGAAAAAGCATAAGGGACACTTGCTAATTGAAAAAGGGGAGATAATAAGCAAGTTGCATTTATTTTCAAAATGACAACTACAAGGATTTACCCATGTCTTTATTGTCATTCTAAAAGGCTTGGATCGAAAGACATGAGGGAAATCTGTGGAAAAAGTTACTGTATGCTAATAACACCATAGTAAGGAGAGCTAGTACAGAACTGAGTAGTCCTAGACTATTTTTGAGCTACATGTAATACTGCCTTGTAACATTTACCATCAGATACTATAATATTCACATCAATACTGTCTTTGACCATCCCTAGCATGCAAGAATATGACAGCTATGCAGACTAATCACTCTATTTCTCCTCTGATCCTACCCTAAAGTTTGGACTGTGGTTTGCTTCTACTTAATGTAAAGGCCATTCCTATGGCAGACAAATATCACAGCACGGGATTTGGATGAATCCAATTTTAGGACTAGGACCACATGTCTGATGTGACAGTAAATCATATGCTCATTTAAATGTGTGTTCATATACATTCATCCACATTTAATCTTGATAGCCATACCAGCTCAGAACTGGGCAGGGCTGAGTTGGTCCATGTCCCACAAAGGCTCTGTGAATGAGGGAAGAGAAATGGATGCTGTTTACCCCAACTTTAGCAAGGCCTTTGCCACGAAGTAGTGTTCTTGTAGAGGTCACAGAGATATGGACTCCAGCAATCCTGGCAAAGTGACTTGTCAGGCTCAAATATCAGTGTCCAGTAGTACAATGTCCAAGAGGTGACAGCCTTCCTCAAGGCTTCATGGCTGGCGCTGTAACATCTCTATTAGCAGCCCAGATGATGAGGTGGAATACCTCCTCAGCAAGTTCATGAATGACCTCAAAACAGGAGGCACAGAAAATATGCTGGAGGGAAGCCATTCAGAGGGTCTCAACAAAAGGGTCCTCAGACCCTTTCTCTCAAGAGATCTCATAAAGTTCAGCAAATACACAAATTGCAAAGTCTTGTACCTGTGACAGATCTGTACTGAGGACTGACAAGCTAGAAACTGCTTTGGAAACAATAACCCAGTGATTCTGGAAGAAAACAAGTTTAGCTTCAGTCAGCACTGGGTTCTTGCAGAGATGAAAAACAACTGCATAGTGAACTGTGTTGGTAAAAGTGTAGCCAGCAAGCCAAGGAAAGTGATTATTCCTCACTATTACTCTATTATTCCTCTGAATACTATTATTCCTCTGAATGCATCTGGAGTAATGTACAGTTTTGGACTCCCCAGTACAAGAGAGAGATTGACATACTGATCCAAGCACAGTGAAGGGCAACCACAATAGCCAAGGCCTTGGAGTACACAACATAATGAAGAGGCTGAAAGAGTTTGTTTAGGCTAGAAAAGAGGAAGGGGAAATCTTATTGCTGTCTTCAACCATTTACCTACTGGGAGGCTATATAGAGAAGATGGATTGACCAGGCTCTTCTTGGCAAACACAGCAAAAGAACAAGAGGAAATAGACCCAAGTTGCAGGGGGGGGGAAACGCTGGACAAATGTAATGAAAATATTCTTCATAATGACAGTGGTTAAATGTAGGAACAGGTCCCTGGAGAGGCTGTGGGATCTCCAGCCATGGAGATCAGAACTGACTGGCCACAGTGACGGCCACAGCCACAGCCAGCCTGCTCTGCTTGAACTGCTTTGAGTGGGGAGTTAGACCAGAGCATCTCCTCCACAGCAGATCACACTACTGTTTTGTAAGTAGAGGAGTTAAAGAACACAACAACATATTGCAGACACAAGACTACAGCATAATCAGAAACTGCTTAAACCACGAAGTATGCAGTCCTACATTTCCCACGTTTTAAACTTCAGAGCTAGTGAACTGGTGTGACCAGTTACTTCTGCAAAGTATTCTTTCCATGCAACTCCTATCACCGATATTATTTTCATTAAACACTTTAAACTTCATTTAGAGAGCAAATGTAAATTGCATCAAAGCTTTAAAACAATCATTAAATTTCCTCTCTGCTTAAATAGATTCTTAATGAATGCTAAATCAATCATTATAACACCATAAGATATTAAGTTGTTATATACAGAGCAGTTTTGTTCTTGCTATGACCTACTCAAATGACGTTTCCTTGAAGTGTTTTTAATAACAAAATCAATCATTAATTTCCCAGTCACAGCAGCCACAGTCATCAAGGGTGAAGTGAAAATATATTGGAGACCCTCTTTACATGACAATTAATTTATGAACAGTTAAATATCATAATCAGTTGACCTAATCTCACAAGTCTGTATACTCCTTTTCACTGTTCACTACTCCTACAGATTCAACTCTTATATGATAGATCTATTAATGGTTTTAACTATTATTAACAGTAGGAACATTGGGTACTTATTCTGCTTTTTCATATAATATATAGTGGAAGTCCAGTCACACCCATCACATACAGACATGTCACATGTATCAATATAAAAGTGATGCATTTAAGTCACACATACATGAGCCAGGGGGGTATAATAGATGAAGAACTTAATATTTTTTAAGCACAGGCAATATTTAAGCATGCAATGATATATGTCAACGCAACTTTTTCAAGGAGTAGGTGTGTAAGTATCTGCATTGACAGTGACAAAACACAGAAGGTGAGATTGGTCAACACTGAGAAAAAGTACAGAAATGAAGAGGATGAAATTATAAGAAATACAAGATTACCAGAAGGGTAATTAGAAACACTGGTGAGAGGAAAATGTATTTGTTGCAGAAAGAGCAGGAACCAGAAAGATCTGCAATAGATAGAGCTTGATAGAGGTGCCATAATCACAGAAGATATTAAGCATTTGCATGAATAAAAAAGAAACAAACAAAAAAAAAAAAGTATGATGTAGCTAGAATTGTAGTCTTCAGTTAAATACTCATGAAACTGGAAGCTGCATTTAGAGTAATATACATTTTAAAAGAAAAAAAAACACAGAAGGTCATAGGAAAGAGAACAAAATGCAAATGCAGTTTCATAACTTTGTTCAAAATAATAAAGTGAGCTGCTTTTGATTCAATTTGAATTGACAGCAAAAAAAAACTCATTTACTGTTATTTGATGCTTCATTGAGTGACTTGTGGTTCGTTACCAGCTTTTGCAATTGACATATCACTGCAACAAAATAATAGACAGGTGACACATGCTATGAAATATGCATTTCACCAAGAAACTGTTTTCAACATCTTGAAAATCCTTGCTAGTATTTATGCTTGAAATTAAAGCAAACATTGGACATTGATGTTAACATGTTTAGATTAAATCCAGTTTTCATAATTGTGTTAACACTGTGGAATATGCAGTAATTCATGTACTTTATGTGCTGATAAATCTGAAACTACAGTAGATGTATAATTATGCAACCAGTGATATCTGTTTCTGGTGCCCATTACTCAGATACTGCGCTATCGGTAGATAGCACAAAGCTGTAGAGCTTTTTTGGTTGAAAGTACCACCAAGGCAGCAATCCGTTTTTCTCACAAATTACTGACTCAGTTTAAATCAAAAAATCTCTGCCATTAAACAACTGCATTCATAATTTCAAGGAGCAGCTTTTCACTTTCATCTATGCAGTATCAACTGACTTTAAAAGAGCTCCATGTACTAAGTATGTGGACAACTATAGGAAGAACTCTGTTCAGCCCCCATATATTTAAGTTCCTAATACTGACAGCAATGCTGGTCTCCATGTGCATATTAGTACAATTCACTCAAATCTCTTCTCATGTTAGCCAGTTGTTTTGATAACTCCCCCTCCAGGATAAAAAGAAAGAAAATTGTTTAGCTAAGAAATCAGACTGCATATTGTTCAGCAACCAGTTGGTTCCAACAGAGTTCAGATACAATAAAGGAAGATAGGAAACAGGGACTGGCAGGGTGGAGGGTGGAAGGATAAGAATTGGAGCAAAGGATTTTTTTGATCAATTGCCAAATCAGGGAAAATAAATTAATACTTCAGAGTTTTTGACTACTTTAAAAAATAAAATTTCTGCCATGTGCACCTCTTCTTTAATAAAAGCAAGCATATTTAAAAATTGTTCTGATTAAGAGTTTTGAATTATTATCAAAATGGAGGAGTTAGCCTGGCACCCAGCTGGAACCACCTGGAATGTTCCTAAGAGACGCAGTAGCTTCTGGGCTCTGTTTTGAGATTTTCTGGATCTTGTGGGAACATATCTGAGGCCTCTTGGGTACTCCTAGGAACCCTTCAAGGAGCATCAGGGTGCTGGTGGTGCCCCAGGAGGATAACCACAGAAGGCTTGCACTTCCATGAAGCTCTAGATCTCGGACATTGTGGAGAAACTAACAAGGTTTGTCTGGGGCTTGGAGCCAGGGCTTTGGATCTGAACTGGATTTTCTCCTGTTTCTGTCAGTGAGGGTGGAGTATGTGAGAAGGACTGGATGGATGCAGATTTTTTACCCTGCTGGGCAGCTAAACTCCACCACAACCACTCATTCTTTCACTTCCCTTCCTCAAAAGAGGTGGAGAAGAAAGTATGATGGGAAGGAAAAAAAAAAATACAGTTTAGGTCAGCTACCCTGGTGATGTTCCCTCCCCACCCCTTGCCCACCCCTAGCCTACTGGCTTTGGGGTATTTGAAGGGAGTCTGGATGCTGTGCCAGCACTGCTCAGCAGTAGACAAAATACTGGTGTGATACCAGTGCTGTTCTAGCTAAAAGGGTAGAGCACAGCACTGTATGGGCTGCTGTGGGGAAAGTCAGCTCCATCCCAGCCAGACCTAGTACAATGGATCTTGTAGATCCACAACTTGTTGCATAATTGGTATTGACAACAGGATATTCTGCTTTTCTGAACATGGGATCCTCTCTGAGGACTGAGGAACCCAGTCTGGGGATCTCTATTAAGGGAGGGGATCCAAGTGAACATGCAGAGCAAAAGCATCTTTTTCCAGTGTGTTGTCCAGCCTGATGAGGAGAGCTTTAAACTAGGAACAACATAGATGGGAGGTGACGACAATCAAGTGAGGAAGTGGTGGACTGGGATGGCAAGCAAATGGTGTTGTGGACCAAAGAGACTTCACAATCACCAAAACAGGGCTGAAGCATCACCACTTCATGCATATGCACATAAATGAGTGAGTGATGACACGAAAGTACCATGGGGAAAGCTCTTTTGCCGTTTCTGGGAAATTGGTACAACTGGATGTCTGAAGTACATGCATGCTAGTGCACACAGCAGTGGATATTCATTATCTTGACTTTAGCAAGGTTTTTCACACTGTCTCCTCAAATTGATGAAGTACAGGCATCTACAGTTAAGTAGACAGTGAGGTGGAACAAAGTGGTGATCAGTGGCACAAAAAGAAACAGCTAAAGGCCAAGTCACTAATGCTGTACTCCCATGTCAACAGTGGAATCAGTACTGTTCAATGTCCTCATTAATGACTTGGATAATGAGATAGAGTGCACTCTGAATACATTTGTAGATGACACAAAAACTAGTGCTTGAAACCCAACTGGAAATAGCCCTGAGCAACCTATCTTTTCTCTATTTTTTCTTTTCTTGGAGGTGGGGAAGATGGACACTACATTTGGAGGTGATTGTCTCTCCTCATTGGCTACAGAGAGCATACAAGATGGTTTACTCGGGTTTTAGATAATTAGAATGATATTCCTTACATACTTGCCATGCAGGCATCTTATGGCAGATGCTGTTGCTGCAATTGCTTGTATAGTCAACAGAGAGAAATAGGCACTGCAGTTCTGTGATTCATTTTATCCTGAAGCAGACATATACATGTACATTCAGCTACCTGATATGTTCCGTAGAAGTATTTTTCCTTTTTTTCTCATGACAATTGCTCAGATACAGGGATCTAAAATGTAAGTTTATTTCTTTATCAAATGTTGGTTATAGAATCATAGAATGGTATGGGTTGGAGGGTACCTTTAAAGATCATCTAGTCCAAGCCCCCTGCCATGGGCAAAGACATCTGTCACTAAACCAGGTTGCTCAAAGCTCCATCCAACCTGACCTCACACACTTCCAGGGATGGGGCATCCACAATTTTTCTGGATAAACTGTTCAAGTGCTTCACCACCCTGAGTGTAGAATTTACTTCTTGTATGTAATGTAAATCTACCCTCTTTCAGTTTAAAACCATTACCCCAATTAAGCATTACCCCATTTAGATATGAATGAGCATTAAAAAAGGGGGGGGTGAGGGAGGGGACTTAATCTCTTTTTAGCTAAGATGCAGATGCAATTGTCAGTCCAGAACAACCTACTTAAGGCATCACAGAACATCTAACCTGATTTTGAGCACCTAGAACTAACAGCTTGTGTTCATTTTTCAGACAACAAAGAGCTATAGGTCCTTGGTGTGGTTCTTCAGAGAACACAAGTTACAGAAAAAATGTTTGACAGTGCAACCACCAAAGTCACTTTTTCAAAGCAAGACTAAGGTGCCTAAATACTTCTGAAAGTTAATAATGATGTGTCATCCTAAATTGTACTCTGACTGTGCCTACAAAAGCCAACTATGAATCAAGCTGTTACTATGTTCATTGCAGTGCAAAGAAAACATGATAGGCAAACACTGATTCTCTTTTTATAAAAGCCAGCAAATGGCGCACCCCTTACAATTAGTTCTAGAAATTTATGCCTGGATCAAATGAAATAGTTCTTCCCTTTCTTTTGCTGCTTATAATCATTGCTGCATAATTTCATGCTGTTTTGTTCTCTATCCTGAAACAAAAACAAATCTATGAAGAACGGTTCCACAAGGAACATTACTGTAATTCTTTACTCTGTTGCTGGTATTAACAAGATTTTTTGTAAGGAACAAACTTCTTTCTGGTAAAACTGCTACTAAAATAAAAATATAAACAATTATTGCAAATATATAGCCACAACAAACATTAAATTTGTCTTTTAAGCAGGTTTATTACTTTACTACATATTTGAATAAAGATTTGTCTTCTATAGCTTTGGCACAAGATCAGATTTATATAGTTTATAATAACAATTATTTTTCTCCATCAGCTACCCAGAATGGAGCTGTTTAGGAGGTGTACTTTGTCAAATGTTATTCTAACAAAAATAATCTGTTCAAGTATACTTAGATCTTTTAATAAACATATAGGCTTCAGTATTGTTTATGGCTTGTTCACAAAAGCCTCTAATTTATCAAGCCATTTTACTGTACATCACTGAAAGCAAATGTGAGAGGACTCACCTACCTTTATATTGCAGCTCTTATATTACTTGTGAAAAATTCAATAATCTTAGTATCAGTGATATAGCCAATACAATAAAATACACATGAACACAGCTTCAAAATGTTAAGGGATGTCACTGCCCAGAGCTGTTAGAAAGTTTAGGAACAAAAAGGCACTCTTCAAGCATTACCAAATGCACTGAAAGTAACCAGTCTTGAGACTGGTATGAAGTTTTGCACTCCCTTCCAAAGCTATATGCATAACATTTTCTTTCTAAGATCTTACTATGTCAGTGTCACCAATCAACGTTCAGCACCCTTGAAATTCATGGATTTCAAAACTGTATGGTCATCATTCTGTCTATTATAATTTTTGCCATTAAAAATCATTTTACCTGTGTGGTACTACAGCATGGGAGTGAAAACTGAAATGTGTGTTAGTTATATATAGCATACGGGATGTGATAGGTATTCATTGGTATTCTTTCTACATTATTATTATTATATGTACATATTTCTCTTGCTTTTCCTGAAGAGAAGACTGGTCATATAATGTATGGATAAAGTGATTTAGGTAACAACCGACGGGCCTTGGCCAAGCCACTCTGGAAGCAAAGGGAATCTTGCCATCAACTTCACAAGGTTGCAGATGAAAAAACAGACTTTATTTGCATTTCTGCACACCTGATGGCAGTAAAAACAAGCTCTTTTTCGTGCCTTCCTTTAAAAATGTTTAAAAACCAGCTGAGGAAGTAGCTGTTAACACAACTGCCAGCATAGTTAAGAACCTCGGCTTCTAATTCCTAGCTTTCAATTTCTTTTATCCAAAGTTTACCCAAAGTGAGAGTGTTTGAGTTAAATAGCTCCTGCACTGGAGAACTCCCCTCTCGACCATTGCTCAGGAAGCACAGGGGATGAAAAGATGTCTCTTTGGCAGCTGGTTCATTCTGTCTGCCAACCAAGCATCAAAAGAGAAGTATGCCACAGAATAGAAACTGGTACTGCATCAGTGGTGCAGTAGCTAGAACATCCATGACTGAGAAAATACTCTTGGCTTATAATTATTAGCAAGCTTCACACTTCATACATTGATTGAAGTTATTATGTAAAGAAAACTTAATTTTCTAGAGTAACTCCTGATTTAAATATTTTGATTCTTTCACAGGTTTGGCAGGTCAGTGTCATTCAATTTATGTCTTGTCAATGTATCTCTTTTTCCTTCGTGAAGTCTTCCTCTCTAAGTTCTGTCAAACTTATCCTTTTTTTCTCTTGCTTTCCAATCCAAAACCATTCTGTCCATAACAGTCTTCTGCCAAATCAATTAGCATAATTTACTCATTCAGATTTCCTAGTAAATTATTGTTTTTTCTTCTATTCCTCCCTATGAATCTTTATTAATTTTCTTATTTCCCCTCTTCATTAAACATCCTTTTTGTGTAACAAACTTCATACTCTTTCCTTTCTCCTCTTCTTTTATGCTTCCAGTTTTTATGTCATACTTCAACACTCATTTCTTTCCATTTAGTTTCATGATTTCTGAAGTAATGCTATTCTACCTGATACTGCCTTGTTATTTAGACCGGCATTTGACACACAGAGTAGAAAATTGTTCATCAACTTGCTCTTCCATAAACCACTTCTACTGGAAATTGATATCGTTAAAGCATTTCAAACACCATTGTTTACAGATTATTGACCTAACCTAGCAGGTTTGCCTTCCTTATCACAGATAATTAACTTATTTGGGTAAAATGAATGGCAGGTGTACAAAATATTGCAATGTAAGACTGTTAACATTCTATGACATACTATTCATTAGGAAAAAAAAAAAAAAGAAAAAGACATGTTAGTGTGGCCTCCTTGAGGAAGAAAAATTTGGAAAAAAAAAAAAAAAAGGATGGAACTGTCAATCTCTTGATATTAGTGGACTAAATTATTTCCAAGAAGAAGACTGACACTGTTGTTCATCTCTCCCTTGGCTACTACCAACACTTGATGCATTACATCGTATGGGTTGGAACGTTCACCTTTTATCCTGGTCTAACCTTGGAGAGCAGGATAGCTGAGTTTATATCTATGCTAGAAAATGAAGTTGGCCACCATCTATTTTCTGGACATGACTGAAAAGCACAGTGCATATATACCAAAAATCATCTTCCTCTTCCTTCTTCCAAAACACCTACTGGGAACCATTGCTGTCTCAATCTGTATTTCACAAACAACACTCAAGCACTATTTGGGAGAGAGCTAGTTCACCCCAAATTATGTCTATTGACTAATGGCTAATTTCAGGTGAGTGCATGCCAACGTTGGAGTCTGTGATTTGGCTCTGTTCAGCTTACTGGTGCAGATGTAGCTGACATGACTAAAACTGGGAGGGCATGGACCTTACCCTGCACATTACTCACACTAAGAAGCACAGCTGGAGCTACTGGAGGATCCCCTGTCTCAAAATGGGAAAGAGCGGCCTGCAGCTCCCAGGAGAGTGGATAAGATGTAAAACTTTTCTTCTTAGAGCTCACTCCTCTCTAAAGATAGGCAGTGCAAGCATACTGGAATGACTGTAAGTAATGGGCTATTAATTCTCATTTGTGAAATGAGACCATATGATATCATTTTTTACAGTGATGATAAAATTGAAACATTAATTATTTCTATGCCAGTTAGGAAGTAGCTTATGTTATGGACAAATGATTCTGAACTGTTCTCTACAAAGGCAAGTGTTCACAAACAGTACATCTGGACAAAACAGAAACCAAGTACGCCTATTTCTCAGAAAACAAAGCATTTAGAGATTGCCACAGGATGTGCAAACTGTACAGTCTGACACACCAACCATAGTTTTCTATAGAATGGAAATCTATTCAGGTTAAGAAAAGGACAATATAAGTCAAGCCTGAGTAAATGATGTCCAGAATCCTTATCAGCTGAGTTTTTCTTTAAACAAGAAAAACATGTCACTATTGGTTAACTCTGCATGATGTTTAGTTTCAGTGAGAACTAGGAAGACCTCTTTTAGGTGTGTATGTACATATGTATGCACATACATAGTAGATGTATCAATAAAGACACTGATTAAATATACACGTACATACCCATGAAGATATATATTTCCAATTGTGCACAAAGGGGAACAGTTTTCAAAATAATTTTAAAAGAAATGGATTTAACTATTTTACATCTCAGCTGAATTAGGGTCACAGTACTTTGTGATGAGTGCGACAAGCAAACTCCATCAGTAAAAAATTTGCAATTGTCATTTCTTGATGTTAAATACAAAGTTTTTAAAATGTTAACTTTTAAAAGTTAACCATTTTTAAAATGGTTAACTGCTTGTTTCTCATTTCTTCTGCTGTTTCACCATAAAAATATAAGTAGATGTAGTTTCTGACCTTTGCCCTTTCCTCACACCACCACCTGCCAATGAAGACATTCCACAACATAAATAATTAATGCTGTCATCTTAATTCCTAGGCTGCTACCAAGAAGCGTGTCCTCTTCACAGTTTCTTTTCTGTTTTTTTCTGTTTCCTCAGTCATTGCTGCATCCTGATGAAGTGCAACATTAATGTAACATTAAAGTTGCAAATTTAAACACACAGAAGTGTGGAAATGGAAGCATTGCCACTCACAAAAACGCTAAGTCCAGTATTTCTGACACTTAGCAAAGGTAAGATATTGAAAAGAAAACAAAACAAAACTGCTAGCTAGCAGGAAAAGGAAGTTGATTCCATACATTATAAAGACTCAATCATTATCCATGCTAAAGATGCTCAGTCTCTCTTGTGATTTCTGCTGTATTGTTGGCAACTGTAAAAGTTAAAAAAATAAAAGTTTTTTAAAAAAAACATGTGGTTACTCAGATGTGCTCCACAGCTTTACAGAGGAGTTGCAGTACTGTTACACCATACTGCTGTGTTGTTTGTATTGCAAATTGGCAACTAAGAGCATTGCCTGTAATACTGATCACAGACATTAGAATTATTGGAGTATGGGGATGGTACCTACTATCGCTTTTAGAATCACCTACAGGAAGCCTAAATATACAGCCTATTTTATTGATTGCCAGAAAGGAGTAACTTGAAGAATCATTGCAATGCAATATTGTCAGTCTCCAAATTTCAGAAAGTATCTCTTTGTTTGAGATGTCAGGGGATGGCCAGTCATCAGTTTGCAATATTGAAATGGAAATTATTGCTTTGTCTTGATTCAGTTGCCTTCCATAGGCACCTAGAGCCATCCTACCTGGACTTCTGCTACTCCTACTGTTCTCCCATAATTCCTGTGTTATATGTCCCAGCCCCCTGTAAGTGTTTGAGATACTTTAGGGCATTTAAAATGGCCTGAACAACCTTTGTATGGGTCTGAGCCCTTAACAATGGAGTACAATTCAACTAATCTAAAACAAGTATCTAGTCTAACCTATTTTTCCAGTTCTCAAGTCTTTATCAGTGGAAAAGTACAGGCATCCTCCAAGGTTCTTCAGTCCTTACTGAAGTAGATGTCCAAGATGATTGAGACAAACTGTCTTTAATAATGTAAATTTGCCTTATTCTGTCCAGGAATACAAGACTTATAACAAGTAACTATTCACTTATTTCTCTAATAAATGTAATTTTAATTATTTTCCTAGAGATAAGCATATTAGAATTAGCTTGTATTTTATCCTAAAAATTATTTAAAATAAGGTATATAGAATCCTAAAGTTACTGAAGTCTTTAAACCCTATTTTGACTTCTATTGTATTTAGTACCTTGTAAAGTTTTCAGCTTTCAATGGAACAAAGCACTTTTTTCCCCTTAATATTCAAAATACTTTATTCAGAATGTGGAAACAGGTAAAATTTACAGTTCTGAGAAGGAGTATCATGAGGCCTGCTCTTGAGTTACATCTCCCAATTCAAAATTATTGGTGCACACAGATGGGCCTGTCTTTTATTTAAATATAAATTTCTAGAGAATGCAGTAAAGATTAATTTCTAGAGAATGTGGTTTTCTAAAGCTGCAGTTTTCAGCCTTTTTACCATACTGAAAGTCCCAGTGGAGGTTCCAACCTTTATATAAGAAATTTAAGTAAAGCACCAATAGCAGCATTTTCGTATTTAATTTAGCATGTGTGCATATTTGTTGATGGAATCCTAAAGATAGAGTATTGGTTAAATATGACAGGTTACTAGTATACAATTTTAAAATATAGAAGGGTAAGAACATTTTCCAGATCTACATTTTGAATTTAATTAATTGAATAAATTAGCATAAACAAGCTGATAAATGACCAACCCCTTCACTGGGGACTGGAAGACAAGACGTGTGAAGCCACAGCCTACCAGACAGCAACACCCATTAAATAGATTTGGTTTGCTATGTGACTGTCTTTTTCTAAATCAGGATTTCTTAAAACTCTGAATAATATTTTAATATTTTTTATCTATAATCAGATGAGATGAACCCTACCCAACATTTTGTCTGAATCATTATACATGTAAAAATAATTGGAAATCTCATCACGAGATTCAGAAATATATAATAAACACTACAAATAAATTTATCTTCATAGCACACCCTGTGTTATCTGAATAATTCATCTTCAAGTGTAAGAAATAACATGCCCAAACTCATATTGTTATTCTAAATGAGTAACGCTGTGAATCTTATCAGAAGAAAGCGATCAAAATTTATTTACAGAGACCTTCACAATCTGTGGGAACTCAAGAAGCATGTTTCAGAAGAAAAGTCCATCTGATAACAGAGAAAGTTTCTTACTGGAAGTTCTAATAAAAACTATTGATGGGTGAGTGGCCTTCAAGTCCTCCATCACTTTTGTTTGAGCATAACAAAACTGGAAATGGAAAGAAAAATAAATTGATCACAAAAGTAATGTAGACAAGCAAGACAATCTTGTCCCAGAACAAATGGTTCTGCCATAACTATCAATTTCACAATGGCACCTGTACCTTCTTAATGGACTGATGAATGCAATACATAATGGCCCACAGAAGTTATATACAGTGTTTCTTCAAATTTTGATGATGACATCTCCACATCCACTGTTGAAGCTTTTGTGTACCTCCAGCTTCTCAAATGCTAATAAGTTAAGTACCTCTAATTTCATGACAGACAAAGAGGTTAGAGGCACCACTACACTCCATGGTAATTCAGCAGTAGAAGAATAAATATAGCACAGGGGGAAAAAAATTATGCATTCACTGCCAGTACCCTGGAGAGTGTAAAAAACAGTACAGTACAAAACAAATATAAACATGTTATTTAAAGTCATAGAATAAATAAATAAATAAATAAACAAATGAATGAATAAAGGAATGGAGGCTAAACCAGATTTCCATAGTAAAGAAAAACTACTGAAAGAAAGACTTAACTGTGTTCATGCATGCAAGAAGACTGGAGCTCAAATATGTGACAGTTACAATGAAAGTACTTGACACTTATGTCACTCATTTTTAGGACAATGTCTGACACATCTGCTCTAATACTCAGCTTTCACTACACAGGCAAGATATACTGTATTATAATGAGTCTTAGACCATCACATCAGGCTCACCAAGGACTGGTTCCTTCTAATGACAAAGGGATTTAAGGGAGGGCTTGGTTTTAACAAATACTGTGAAAGTGCATTGGACACCACTAGCAAAAAGGGATGCATATCCTTCACTGCCTAGTGAACTTGTTCAAATGTCTCCCCAAGCTTTGCCTCTAAGTCAAATACACAGAAGATCCTATTCACCTGAAGAAGGTCAAGATTTCACCATGTAAATACTGGATTGAAATACAAATCAGGACTTCGCTGTTATGCAGAGGGATTTCTCAGTATACATGTATATTTACCAAGTCCTGACACTTTGACCAAGAGTTACACACCAATTAATTTCTGAATATGTTTAAATCATGAGGTCTGCTGAAATTCACAAATTTCCTTCACTCCCCAAAGTAGTTTAATATCATCCTTAAATTATTTCCATTTTGTTTTTTTAGTATAACCCTTGACAATGATAAAGTCTCTTGTATTATATCCTACAAGCGTGCTTAATAATCATTTGGTAATTTACTCGGAAATGTTTTCTTCTTACAGGTCATGAATTACTTGTGTACAATCAAATAAAAGAAGTTGATTTTAAGCATGCTTATTTTAAGAGTATGTTTTCCACAGGACAGATTCATAAAATGCTGGCTGTCACTTTCACTAGGAAAGATGAAAAACAGTCATCACAAAAGGGATTAAAAAAATAGGTCAAAGCTCAAATTTCTTCCACATACACTTTCACCTGTTCATCTGATAGTTTTGCTCTTCAAGAGAAATGAAAGACATCAAATCTTTCCTCCAAATCAACTGAAACACTGCAAGTCACACGTGGCTATTGTCGTCCACATGAAAGATTCTTTGTTTTCAGCTCATAAGAGCTAAATGGTTTGTATCCATACATTTGTTAGAAGAGCATGACAAAGTAAGCAAGCGGATCTGCTAGAACTGTAAGAGAAGGAAAACAAGAAACTCTAACTAGCACAATGTAAAAGCCACAGGTGCAAACATTTCAGATACCAGCATACAAAAATAAAACAAACAAACAAGTATAAGTCAAGGGTGTTGGTAGCAGCTCCAAACTAAATATGGGTATTTATAAGGGAATAATGAGCAGGATTTTGTTGCTCCAGTGTAAGTATGTAGGACCATTTGAGACACCAGCATGGGAGTGACAGATACGATACGGGACTTCTGAGATCTCAATGCTCTTATTTTGGCAAGGTGGTTTATACAGGTTATCTCAAATAGCAACTCTATCTCATCCTAGGTGTCTAAGATGTCATCATAGTCCACCTAAGTCCATCCCAGTTTGGGGAAACACAATACCTTTATAATTTTATTAGAATAAATACATTCTTTAAGTGCATGGCTATGTCTTACTTCAAAAAAGTTGCTTGTACACTGGAAGTTTCCAAGGCCACAAGCTACCAAGACCCAACACATCTTAGGAGCTAAGGCCTTCTCACCTGTTAATGAAAGAAATCTTACAGATGAGATTTAACAGAGTCACCCGCTGATGCATTTCATATCAAGGCAGGGTAGCTGGTGTGGGGACTCACAAATAGTACCACTGCTTGGAAGATTCCTCCTACTAATCATATCTTCACTCATACCATGCATTCATATCTTCACTGGGAAAATGCTGGAGTACTACAGTAAACCCATACCCAGTTTATCCAGGGTTCTGACTTCTGAGTTCTCTGATGACCCACATTGCAAAAGTACTATTTTGCTCCTGGGACCTTGTTAGGAATGAACCATCTAACACCCTTCAAACAGAAAACAAAACAGAAAAACAGAAAACAAGTGGAGTATGGGGGATAGACCACTGACAGGAGCACGGATTAGAGGCAATACAGAGGAGATTGATCTAAATTTGATCCCCTCAACCCTGCACTTGCCTGCTATGCTGGAAAAAAAAAAAAAAAAAAAAAAAAAAAAGTCAAATGTACCACTTTTTCCATAGGCTAAGGATTATTCCCTAAGGCAGATTCATCAGGCAGTGCTGATTTAGCCTTAAACACTAACCCCAAGAGAGAAATGCACAGCTTTCTTCAACTGTTCGTCACTCCACCTGGGTTTTTCATTGTACAAAATATAGGAAAAAGCCAAATAGATTGCACTGTCTTTCTAAACGTCACACTTAACCCATGTGTGACAAATGAAAAAAAAAGTCTTTAAGGAAGGTATTAGGCAACCTGTGGTTGCTGGGCTGTAGATTGTGTTCTGTCATTAGCAATATTGCAAGCAAGACCTGCTGTTGAAAGAAGCTGAGGAATCTGAAGAATAAAGGGCAAAACTGATAGCAGGAGAATTATGGAAACAGGAAATGCTGCAACTGGAGGGGACAATCTATCTCAAAAGATTATTTACAATTCAGAAAGATGAGAGCCAATGTTTGTTACCTGAAAGGAGGAATTCAGGGTACAAAAAGGAAGGAAAGGAGGAAGATAGCTCAGGCCCTGATTTCCAGGAGAACCTAGGAAAAACACATTACACCACTGACTTCTCTATTTTACAAACTAACACTTTTTACCTTACCGATTTCTTTTCACCTCATCCTGTTGCATGCAACCATGCATCTACTGTTGTGAAATAGAAGTCAATGTCAGCTCAGGAGAAGTAAATGTCTGGATTCACAGAGACACATAGAACCAACATGTTCTCACTTTGGGTCTCTTTTCTCTTCACAAAGGGTGGTTTCTCTAATGCTGCTTTAGATAATGGAGGAGAGATGGAGAAATGTCATGTGGTGTCATCAGAGTTGTTTTAAGACTCTACAAGACAATCAACCAATATAGTGCAATAAACACAGTTCTCATATGTTTATTTTTTGTAGTTGTAACCTCTTCTGTTATTACAACTGCAAATTATAGTTAAAAGTCCACTGTATGGTATATATTAATTCCACTCTAATTTGTCACAGTTGCCATTGGTTCGAAAAGAGTTTCCTTGTACTAAGAGTTTATTTTACAATTATTAATTAAGGATTGAAAAAGGAAAAAGGAACAATGTTTAAGGAAAGAAAAAAAAAAAAAAAACAACAACAAAAAAAGTGGTCATCTTCCTGGAATACATTAGCAAAGTCTGAGCTAAATTAGAGAGCTGATAAATATATTAGCAAAGCACCAATAGTGCATAATGAAATCTTTTAAGGAACATAGGGAAAAGGAATAAAGTTATTAAAAATAAATGTCTTTTTCTACAATGGTACATGCAAGGGGTCTCCACAGTATTAAAGCATATAAAAATAATGGAGAACAAAATTGAGCTGTGAGCTCTGAGATTTTCTACATTTGCTTGTTTTTAATGTAGAATTCAGGCAGGTGTCTAAGGCGCTATACTACAGTTTTATGTATAAATGAAACAGTAAGTTTCAGTAACTTGAAATTAATTTAGATTAAAATTAAAGTTTAGCTCCAAATGGAATTGAGTTATGAAATAGTCCTGTCAAAAATGAATGGAGATCTAAATTTTAAATGTCTATTGGCTAACAGAATAGTGGAATATAGGTTAAAGACTGTGATCTGAATCCCACGCTTACTAAAGAGCATATAAAACCAAGCCTTTAAGGAGAAGTATCTGGCCCATATAAGACATTATTTCATCTTGTTACCAAGTTGGTAATATTTACTTTCATCCGTTATTTTATAAGTACAAACTGCTTTCAAAATGACACCGTACAAATCTTAATCTGACTTTTATGTTAATGTTTCTGAAAAAATGTCAAAAAATGAAATATATATTTTTAGACTCTACTAATGCTTTCAAGCCACATTTGCTTTCTTTATTTAAAAACAAACAAGCAAAAAAAAAAAAAAACATCAGTTTCATTATGTCAGTACTATCCTAATCATTTGGATATTTTATTAAAATATACGTCAATAAGAAATGTTAAAAATCAGAAGTGACATTATTTTGGAGCGTGAATTGCTAATAAAGCAACACAGATTTTCATCCTGTGTGAAACAGCTGGACCATGACGAGATCACATTAGCACTAATTAAAATGATATTTTTTGTGCAGTTTTTGTTAATCCAGTTTCATTGGACTCAAAAGGATTTTTGAAATCTGTAATAAAGGCTATTATGTAACCTTACTCTGGTTCTCTTGCATCAGGTTACTGTGTGAAATTTCACTACAATAAACCATATTTTCTTAAAACTCTCACTCAGTAAAATCAATATTTAGTTTTTTACTATTATAGCTGTTTTTTCCCAATATATGATCCTCATTTAATTAAAAAAAATTAAAGCTCTAATTTATTTTTGCTTGATGAACAAGAAAAATATCATATTAAAGACAACATTTTGCCATGTTTCTCTTTCTCCCTCACTTTCCTGGGTCCCTGTTGTTCCCAATGTATAATTTGCAAAACATATTGCTTCAATACTTACAATGAGAGAGGCGGCCCAGCTGTGGGAGGGAAAGGACAGCAGTCTCCAATATTACCATAATAATCTGCCTAAGGTCCCATGAGCCCTCTGGAGTATACAATTCTCTATACTGCAGGCCCCAGCTGGAGAATGTTCTCTTGACATGTATGCCAACCTTTGCCTGCAGGCAAAATAAAAAAAGGCAGAGAAGTAATCATGAAAATAAAAAATCTTGTCAACTGTGGTAGGATGCAGTTTCCATGTTTTTTTGCTCACGTAGGCAGTCATTGTGCTAACAAAATGATAGGAGACTTAAAAAGACTGCAGCTGGTATATGTTTAGCTGGAGAGGGTAGAACATCATGTGCCACGTTAATTCTGCAATTCTAACTTTCGGAAAAAAAATAAGCAGTGATATTGTATTACTGTCGATATGCATGACAGCTTTATTTACCTCTTTTTCCAATGGCTGCTCATTACAGGATTTAAGCAGGAAAGTGAAACCCTGACAATGTTGTGCTAATTGCAAAGGGCCAGACTGTGATCCTCTTTGGGTTGTTTTTTGTTTGTTTGTTTGTTTTTGTTTTGTTTTTGTTTTGTTTTGTTTTTTAGTGATGAAGGCTCTCAGGCAAACAGTCTTGCTGGCTCAGTGGGACTAATTGGGAAGTACATGCTCACCACTGTGAAAGGCATGCAATTGGCTTAGTGAACTTTCCAAGTAAAAATGCATAACTTTAAATGAAATAATGCAATAAACAGAAAAAAGTTTGGTTAAAAGATTTATGTATAAGATCAAAAACCAAATATATGCTTTTGCTCTTCAGTTTCAAAATCAGTTTTTTCCAGAACCCAAGGTCTTTCTTCTGATTGCATTCACATGGATGTAAGTAAGAGGAAAGCAATATACAGAGCTTAAATCAAGTCTGACATAGCTGCAGATTTCTGAAAAATAGAAGTGGTCTTCTGTAAAGAGATAAAAATTGTGTGTTTACCAGTTGTGTGTACAAGGCTGTATTTTCAAAACAGTGTTGTCAAAGTATGATTATTTACTTTTTTAACCCTAATTAAAACTAACCTAAGATTTCCTTTTATTTTCCTTTGCCATCAAATGGCATAGTATTTGACCTCACTTTAACCCTGTGCATTTTACAGGTGTACTCAAGGTGGAAAATACCAGTACCCAAACTGAAAGCCTTACCCTGAAAAGTCTGAATGAGTTCGGAATATAATGTCCATCAAAGAGAGTCATACGTTTCTTTATCTAATGATAAAAAGCTTTTTTTCATAGAGCAGATTTGTGTAGTCATAAACCTCTATGCAAGAAGAGTGAAAATGTCTGTGGAAAGCTAACAGGTAAGAAAATTGCTGATCTGCTGCTGGAGGCTCAGAGTACACAGGCATGAGAGAGACCCAGAGACAGGCTGCTCCCAGCAAGAGAAGTTTCAATGCAATCACCATCTTCCTCCTCCCTTCCTAGTGCCCTCTGCCTTCCTACTCCCCACTTTCCTTTACACAATTAATACAGGCAAGTCTGTTAATTTCAAAGTATTTTTCACCTACCTCTGTGTGTACATGTATATATGTGTGGGTTTTTTTTGTCTCCAAAATCACTTTGCCTCCTTTCTTCAAGGCATCTAGAAGCAACAAGAACATGTATTAGCTTAATAATTGCTCTTGAAGGATATGTACAGCAGCGAGTTAAAGAGTTCGATTTGTTGTCTGAAAGTGGAAGTCATTACTTACGCTGGGTGGACTTGGGAGAGACCTTGTCTGTCTGGCACATGAGTGAGATCATTCTTTAAGTCTGCAGGCTCACAGGCCAAGTGGAGCTTAATTGAAGACGCTAGAGAATTTAAAATGAGGAGAAAATGAAAACAAAATAAAATATATATTAAATCTACCGGGCCAAGATTACACAGCATAGAGAGTATTCCATGTGGATGTAAGAGAAAGAAGGAAGCATGGCCAAAGCATATTTATACAGACTTTAACAATGCTCCCTCACAAAATTACTGGAATTGAAGAATGGGACTCTTTGGAAATATGGGGCTTTTGGAGTCCAAGGCACTACTAGCCTTTAAGAGAAGTTTTTATGTAGTGCAGCCCTGGATATAGGTGTCTAAACTGTATATTTGCATTTCATTATGGACAACGCAGTCCATGAATAAATAAGATCTACATCTTACCATGGAATGAGTAGGAAACCCAGTTACTGTCATTGTGGCTGAGTTAGGTATATAACCTCGCTATCATCTGTGTTCTTACAAAAATGAATACAAGTTTGGGGTGGCATTTCCTCTCTGTCTTCTTACTTGTTATAACTATTACTGCTTGTTACATGGCTTGTGTTAACTACTTACTCCTCTGAAGCCACAGCTCTCTCAGTAAATTCAGCATTCCCTAGTGCATTCCCTGGTGCTGGTGCTGTGGTCAACTTACATTGCACAGCCCAAATGAGAGCAATTAAACCCAGACTGTACCACTCTCTGCAATAGGGTGGCGCTATCCAAGCTGCTTACTGGGAATCAGCATTGGCCTTTCTAAACTCCCACGTCATCCCCAGTTTGGGAAAGCACTACTCAGCATGGGCCAAAACCATGGGCAGAAAGACTTCCAGTGCTACTTACCAGTACAGAGGTAGTAGCATGAACACATTTTGCTTGTATTTGAAATAAATTTAATCAAAATTTTTCAGGTTAGTGAGACCACCATAAATGCAAAAGAATAGTTACCATCTCACAAAGCTACTGTAAATAGTTCAAAAAAGTAGGCTATAAATGGGTTACAGATCTTTGTGAAACATTTACACTTTATTTGCTGGTTCAACCACTTGAAAATAAATAATGTTTGACATGAAATGTCACTGTGACACAAAAACAAAATGATTTTTCAGAAACTGTAAGAGGAATGTATGCTAGATTAAAAAAGTATGGTTGGTTTTTGTCTGAGACAATTTTATCAGTTCCAACCAGAAAGGACATATTTGGACTTACCTGAATTTGCACTTTCCTTCAACTAGGTCTACTCAGAAATATTAGGCATGGCAGTAAGTATTTCAGTTGATAATCAATGTATGTAGGACAGAAGGCCAGGGTCAGATTCCATTAGAGATAACAACAACAAAAAAGTCTAGCAGAAAATGTATTTTGACAACTATAGCCCTCCCATAATCTCCAAATTAGACAATTAGACAGTTCCATGTCTTTGTCTTGATGGTAGGGATAAAAGTGGGGGTTTTGCATATTAATTTTCTCTTGCTTTCTTTACTCAATGGAACAAGATAGACTGGCTCAACCCACTTACATCAGGCACCTATTTTTGCATGGGATGAAATCTGGAAGTCCATGTGTCTCTCCAATGAGAGCCTAGTCAGCTAGCTGATTAGACAGCCAAACTTAGGTAAAATGAATGTTGTGTTTCTGTTACTTCAAGATGGTTTGGAAAATCCCTCTAAGCATGTACTGAGATGTGCCAAGCGCCTTTAAAAATCCAGCTCCTGATCTTTGCAAAATCCCAACCACCTGTGTTATGTACTCAGTTTGCAAGTACTTTCCTGTACTTTACAAACTCCCTTGGCTCACGTCAGCAGAAAATATTTGCAACCAGTCCAAACAGCTCCAACTGCAGATGCTGCTGAGAAGCTGGCTCAGCCATGCAGTAAGAGGTCGGCAGCCAGCACAATACCTTAGGACACTGACAAAAGCAACAGGAAAGCAAAGGATGTATGCATGCAGCCAAATTGTAGTCCTGTTATGATGGGAATCAACTGGGCATGCCACAGCAGCTAACAAAGACATGGTGCTGAAGAAAGGTATGGTGGGTGTCTTCCTAAAGAAAGGAGATCAGAGCGGGTGTCCAAATAGAAGGACAACATGAAAATAAGTATTTCTACCCTCCAGTGAGTGAGACAAAATTGCAGATCCATTATATTTCTCACTTTTAGGGGCCTTCAGCACCTATACTCAGCCATACAACAAAACAAAAATAGTTGTGACTTTGGTGGTAGGGAGTCTCCCATGTTTCCTTAAAAAGAAAGTAGTACAGAACTACATATTCATCTTCCTGGAAAAGTAAAAGCTTTGTATCCTATGTTATTTGCTACAATGCTCATCCCAGATGGGAACTGCTTGCCCATCAAGGGAATATGTGCTGAACACAACACACTATTCAGAGATGTGACTAGGAAAAAAGGGTTTGTGAGTTGCTGGAGGAGCCACTGAAACGTTTGTCTGCAAAAGAAAAATGATTTACTTCCCTATGGCTCTATGATACCAGAGAATTTCAAATAAAACAACCAAACAAACAACAAAAAGAATTTTTTTAAAAAAAAAAAAAAAAAGGAAGGAAGAAAGGAAGAGAAGGTGAAGGTATGGTATAAGAAAATTTTTAACAAACATAAAACATCTGAAATATTGAAATATTGACCATAGCATAAACTGGGTGGACCCTTTGTCACAGTATGTTGTGGTACTGTTGTACTGTACCCTCAGAGGTATGAAAGCAAAAAGAATAGAATAGTTAAAACTGAAAGACTATTGCAAGTCTGACCCAAAACCCACTAGAATATTGGATTTTAATGAGTTTTGATTCAGTACCGGCAAATTTATTCCTGAGCGTGAACAAGAGGTTTGTAAGTGAGCAGCACCACTTCCATGAGGAAAACAGGAGGTTTCTAAGAGCAATATGAAGCATAGTAAGCAATGGGATGGGTTTTTAAAATTACTAAACATGCTTAAAAATAAGGTTATTGTTTAAAGTTAGAAAGTTACTGATAGGTGCTTAAAAGAAACTTAATCCACAAAGAGGAAATTAAGTATAAATTACTAGGAAAAACAAACAAACAAACAAACAACAACAACAAAAAACATATCAGAGCAACTCAAAAGATGCAGAGATTTTTGTTTGGAAAAAGAGAACTGGGAGTACTGAAGGAAAGCAGGATTATGGTGTTGATAACCAGAGGAAAAGAAAGTTGTGTCAGGCCTCAGTCTATTCTGTTTCTGATTTGTATAGTATCAGTTAATTTATTCTCTCCTTCTCTATGTTCCCTAGTGCTGTCAACATGCTGGGCTCAATTCACCTCCTGTTCAAGAAAGATCATGAAGCTGTGACTGAGTTGTTTGAAAAAGGAAAACTGACTGTGATAATTCAGATTAATGTACAGGCATCAGTTTTCCTTGGCAAGCTGTTAACACAGATGCAAGTCTTTACAGAGGCTCAGCTCTGCTACCCAGACTCTCCCCTCTCTGCTTCCCTAGCTCCCAGTGGAAGTGAAGGGGACAGTGCCAGGCCAGGTCATTTTCCTTCTTAGTTGCTGTCCTTGACATCCACTTACAAACCTAAAAACATATTTATTCACTATTTGTTTTGCTGTCATAACTAAAGCTTTCCATCAGATACAAGAATCTCACTTCAAAATACACCAGAAGATTACCTCTGTCTCTGAAAGCTCTTGGGGCCAAGTCTAATTTACTTCTTTAGGGTCAAAGGGAGGGGAGAAGATAGTGATGGAAATGTCATTCACTGGAGGGCCAAAACTAATAACATTGCACAGAAATAAAAATGTAAGTCTGACCAAAAAGGAAACATAAGAATGTAACTCATACAACCATAACTCAAAAATAAGAAAGATTACCAGATCTGTCTTTAAAAAAAAAAAAAAAAAGACAACTTATTTCCTTGTCTGAGAGATATAACTAAAATAGTGGCTGCTCCTAAGCAAGTATTATTATTATTATTATTATTATTATTATTATTATTATTATTATTATTATTATTATTATTTGGTGGTGGTGGTGCTCAGAAGGCTGATGTGAAAATCTGAGTTTACAGAAGCCATTGATCCAAACCAGGGCTGTTGGCTTGGTGGATACAACAATGATGCTGAGAAAAAGAAGCCTCATCTATGGTGAAGCAAAAGTTAGGGAACTGTGGCTTCTGCATACATAGAAAGTTGCATCCAGACAGAGATTTGAGCAACCACAGGACAACTTGAGCAGAATTTAAAATCTCTAATACAAGACTAGTTAATCCAGAAATCCCAAATCCAAAACCTAGGTTTAGTAGCTGAAGCATCTCAGCATCAAATTCTGAATATGTGTGAAGTTCTGCTACTGGGAAAATGCCAGATCTGAAAGAGAGCCGCTGGGATTCATGAACTACATGAGAAAGTGTAAGTGCTGCATGGTTTTCAATTTCCGTGCTTTAGAACCCCTTACAAAGCAGTGTGCAAGTAGCATAAGGGAGTTGGTGTCACAGAAAAAAGCATGCTCAGGTTGTTTGCTTTACACTGCTTAAGCCAAAACTTACAGCAAGAAATCAGTCCTGCTAAGGCCACACTGCCCATTATTAAGGTCCAGGGACATGTTCTGGCCATATCCCAGCTACACACTGGGAGCACTAGGCCACTGCATGCAGCACTCTCATGGTTGTGTTTTTTTTTGTGCTGCTATTATTACTCTGAGTTCAATTTAAGGAAACCCAGGCTGCTGTCTGGGCAGGATCCAGACTACTCCCCAGTCTGCACGATGAACAGGACATTCCCTCATACATGGAGGTTAAGAAGTAATGCTGCTGAGGGTGTGCTTAGTCCCACGGGTGGCAGTAACTGTGATCTAACAGGCCAAGGTTCATGCCATATCTTCGCCACTCCTCCACGCTTTTTGTTCAGAAAAGAAGTTTCTGCACTAGAAACATCAAGCAAATGAACCTTACCACTGTAACTGCCCCTTCACTCCTTCTCCATTCTCTCATTCTTCCTGGTCATCCCCTCTGCTGGCCTCCAGGCTAATGAGATCATTAGCTTTTTCATTTTTTTTCCTGGGAAAGATATTCGGACATGGGTAAGTAACAGTGCTGCTGTCCATGATGAACAGGAAGGTATGCATTCTCAGCCAAGGAAAAATCCCGTGGTTATTCTTTATATGTTACCCATATCTTTGTATCCTTTATTGAAAAAAAGGGGCCATGAGGAACCTGCTTTCCTTAAAGACACATTTGTGATATTGAAAATACATATATATTTAACTACTTTAGTAATTAATCTGAGTTCCTTACATTTATATATCTGCTCTTCAGAGTCAGAAATAATAAATAAATTCAATATTAATTTATCTATAGATAAATTAATAAAAAATAAAAGTTGTGTTGCTCTGAGACAGATGCCAGCAGCATCTGGATGGTTATGTAATGGTTTAAAGCATTTTGAGAACCTGTGATACAACTGCAACAACAAAACCCCCACAATGTGACTGCACTATTTATTCAATATAAGTCTATACAACATGCTGCATTTCCATGTAAAGAATACCTTATACTGAGTATACCAAGTTGTAGAGGTAGGTGAGATTTGTTGGACCTCTTCCACCTTCCTGCCAACATAGTATCATAACGTATTTTAAGCATACTTTTTGTGCTTTGTCCAGTCTAGATTAAAAAGAAACTTAGTGTCTAGAATTCCTTCAGGGATTGTTCCACAGCCCAGAAAATCTCACAGTCAGTGTCATCTGATGTTAGCACTCTATTTCTTCCTCTCCACTACACCCTATTACCCTTAACTCCCTCTCAGACCATCTACTATCCCAACTCTTCTGTATTGCACCTGGGCAATTGCATCCTTCAAATTCTGTAGATCGCTATGAATGTCTCCAGTTTTGCTTTGCAGAGCTCTACATCACTCTTTTTACATATTTTAAAAAAGGTTATAAGTTGGTGATGGTATCAATGTATAAAGGAGTTTAAAAAAAAAAAAAAAGACAAATGGAAGTGGGGTTGGAATCTGGAATGCAAGAAAAGGTAGACTCATAGAAAGACACAGAAGATAAAAAAAAAAAAAAAAAGACCGAGACAAAGAAGGGTTGATTGCTGAAATAAATCTGCCATGTTTTGTTTTTTTTTAACCAGATCCATGGAAACTAGTCATCCAGGATATAATCTTCAAATATGTTGTGCATCACAATATCAGTGAAGTTTATTTACATTTGAAGTATACGGAAATTCTGCACTACATTTGCAATAACAACCTCATGCTTCCCTAAAGACATTTGTTTGAATTAGTAGATCATCTGAATTAGCTTGAAGGTTTGTTGGGTTTGCTCAATGTTGTCAACAGAAATAAGCAGTCCTGTGTCCGTACTGCTTTGATAGCTTCAGCTGAAGGTTTTTGTTAAAGAAAACACTGGTGAAAAGCACCACTTGTTTATTAAGCATTTTCATGTGCTTGTTCAAGCAAGATGTCTAACAGCAGAAAATAACAATAAAGTTCTGTACATGGGATAGTGCCTATCAGCACCCATCTTGTTCATCCTAAGGGGTGACCTCAGGAGAGGCTGTCATTCACCATTTCTGATGGACATGTTATGATTTTATGCCCAAGTCATGATTCTATCAACTACTGTTTTCTTTACAAACATGGATTCCCAGTCAGGCCACAATTTGATGTGGAATAGCCCTTATTAATTCATACAGGCCAAAAATTAAAGCTGGGTCACTGCCAGGAAATATACCTTTTCAACAATCCCTTTCAAACAGTTTCCTTTTTGCTTTTCATATAATTGTGACAGGATCTGGTTAATAAATAAATAAATAAATAAAAATTAAAAAAAAAAGCTTTGAAACAATGCTCACTACAGTATAATTCACCTAGTATTTATCTTTCCAGATTCAGTACCTCTTATTTGATGTAAAATAATGCAAATGTTATTTTTAAGTTGGAATAAGCTCATCTTTTTATTCTACCATGACATCATGTATAAAAAAAATTATATCTATCCTTTTATGAGTATAGTTTAATATTAGAATGCCAGTATTACTGTTCTAGTATAATACTTTTTTATGCCATTTTCCCTTATGTATTATTACCCGGAGGGATAACTAAAGAAGAATCTCTAGAGTTCCTTGTGAAGCCTTTCCATGAGCTATTTTCATATCGTGGGGCATTGTTTTTTGTTTGTTTGTTTGTTTGTTTGTTTTTGGTTTTGGTTTGGTTTGGTTTGGTTTGGTTTTTGTTTGTTTTTTTTTGTTTGCTTTTTTTTTGTTGTTTGTTTGTTTGTTTTGTTTTGTTTTGCTTTTTCCAGAAAACTTCATTCATAAGAAATTCTGAGGTTGGAACCCAGCAGAAATCAGCTTGATTATTCTTTGTACTCTTCTTCATACTCATATTGATACCTTGTATCAATATAAGACAATATTAACTAGACACTTAGGACTATTTGTCTCCTGTACAAAACCAATATCCATATGGCTAAGTGTAACATTCTAAACATGAAATAGTCAGCCATATTCTCATGTTCAATTTGTCTTAAAAACACTCTCCTCACCAGAAATGGAATTCTATCCACGATTGCAAATGTCCATAGTTCATGTGCAAAATTCTTCCTTGTGATAACTTTTTTTGTACGTTATAAAATTAACTTTTAAGTGCCATTTCACAGTCTGCTGGTGCTAGAAATGTGCAATTTGTGCGTAAAGGAGGTTTTAGCTTTCCAAAGGAACATCTGACTTTCCAAAGGAGCATTTCTCACAAACTTTGGCTTTCCAAAGGAATATTTCTCGTTTTTTCATCCTGTCCTGTTAGAAAGTAGAACACTTACAATCATGTAAAGATATATATACATGGAAGAAGGACTACCCAAGGTGGCTTTGCAAGGACGTATTTCAGACAGACTGCAAATGTTGGAAAATATGACTATATGAAATGTGTGCATTGAAAAACTTGAAAAGAAAGTTTTTCTGCCTTCAGTGGAAAGGTAAATTAATCGAACTTTGGATTGCTATCTCAGTTCACCAGCCCATACAGATCTAATATACAAAAGACCTATCTTTCCTCTGGGAAACACAGCCAGCTGCAAGTACTCTAGGTATACTCAACTCTGTTCACACAAACTTAAAAGCACATTTATATTAAACTATTTAGATTAGAAGTAACATATTTACAGTGTTATGGTATTGCTTGTATAATGGCATATCATGATATCTGCATCTGTTGGTAGGTAGGTAAGCAGATCGGAAAATAGAAAGGCATTTCAACAGATAGGTGTGGTCTCACAACATGACTATTAACATGTGGTACCCTTGGCAGCAGAAGTGGTCATTTAATGAAGACCATTGTACATGTAAGTTAGGTTTTAACTTTTGTAAACACCACCTAGTTGCTATGGCTGGAGGCTCTGTATAAATCATTATATATTCAACAAATATATTCAACAATTTAGACAAAGTCAAGAAGCAGGAAATCTCCATTTCCATATTTAAATCTGCCTCCATTTACATAATTTCTTTATTTTATTAACTTGCCAATATATGCACCCCATCTGCATACTGTATTGAAGACGTTTAGTTTTTTTGTATCCTATAGTCACAGAATTTTGTATGGAGCTGTAGGAAAATAAATACAAGTTGTAGTGATGGTTTGTAACCTTTCTCTAAATAATCAGATCAACAGAGATCCATGAACAGATTAATAAAATTGCTGCTTATAAGGGACAAGTTAAGGCTTCAAGTCACAGACAAATTGGGTCTTACAGAGCTAGCATATATGGTCTCTTCCAAGCTCACATGGGGCCTCTTCCAGAAAACTCAGGATTGAAAAAGCCAGCCTACAAAGCCTCAAGCACCTGCTTCAAACTTAATGCTAGTAATCACATTAGCATTAGTTGAACTTCTCTTGTGCTTAAACATGTGTAAGTCTTCACAGGATTGGTATCTAAATTCAAATTATTAGACTTTTATGGAATACAGAAATTGCAGGCTGTATAACTCTTAAGAAAAAATGCACTTTTAGGGTTGATTTTACTCACCTAAACAGTCCAAAGTTCTAATAAAATGCAAACAGAATAATAGCATAAAATTATTCTTATCCCTTATTCTCAGCAGCATCAGTCAATGAGAAGAAAAGACTATAGCCTATCCATATTTAATTATAAAGAAGGTTTCTCTCTGATTAATTGAATCATTAAACATGCACAGATACATTTCATGGTATTAAATATTAGTTACCTTCCAGTATATTAAGAAGTAAAAATCAGAGTGGATTAAATGGGAAGAATTATTCTTAGTGTACATCTTGCAGTGCATAAAACCACTCACTTGTTTCCCAGGAAACGAAAAGGAAGCACAGACATTCAACACAGAGCAAGAAAATGCGTGCAGTCTGCAGAACAACTGGAAAAAAAAAAATCTTGGCCTCTCTTTAATTTATTTATGGTTTTAGCCATTGTACTGTTTATTCTAGCCTTTACAAAAGAACAATTCCAGCATTTCTCATATTCCTGTACTAGCAGTTGGTGTAGGTATTAAAAATACAATAAAAATACTACTTTAGGCATGAGAAGACATGGAAAAACATATCCAACCAAAATATCTGCATCCTATGTTCACAGTTGGGAAGGATTGATCAAAATGTTTTTATTTGAAACCCCTATTTTTTAATTAACAAATAACTGCATTAACAAATGCTGGCCTCAGCTTACAGGTTTATAAATGTACATATACGGAATTGACACCCAAATAATTGATTTGTATCTGATAACTTCATTAAAAGAAAGTATAATGAAGAAAGGGGAAGGGGAAAAAAGGTAATCGGGTGTCACTCAAAGAAATGACAAGGCTGAGAGAATAGTTTGGAGTATTTTTATTTTTTTTTTTAAGCTGCCATGCTGTGCCTTTCACAGCTGCCTACACTTCATGTCATTAATAACCAGTAAATAAGATCTGCAGGTGGGCATATAGGGCACCCTGAGCCAAGAAGCTGTAGCTAAGGCGTCTGTCTCTAAGATGGGTGGCCAGGCTCATTTGCACAAGGCTGCTTATGTTTCCATAAAGAAGTGTAACCCTACTTAGCATAGCTTCAGGGAAGCTGCCACAATACAGAGAATGCTAATTACTGTAACCAACTGGCAATGATGCATCCAAAATTAAATGGCCTGTGACTGAGCAGATGAACAATTTTTATAGCCCTAAGTTCAGGGAACATGGATATTCTGTCAAATTAACAGACAGTCTATTTGGTCTTAATAGGTAAATTGAAGTCTTTTTTTTTTTTTTTTTTAAAAAAAAAGACGTTTAGATGTGTTATTAAATTATCAGTGTGAGTACAGTTCTCCTTCCAGTTTAAAGGCATCCAATTTGAATCTAAAATACCCATAACCAGCAAAAATCAAAACATACAAGAAAAATTCATGGCCCTCGTAAACTTAATTTTCAGGAGCAGATGCAACATGGCCTCTGCTCCTACTCTAGGTGCCTGCTCATCTCTTTGTACTCAGACAAAATTCCCACTGAACTCAGAAGAAGCGCTTGAGCACAGAGGCCTCCGGGCACAGGCACTGCAGGCTGCCTCCCCTGAGGTCCTTGGTCTTCAGTTCCAGGGAAATTTGGGGGCTTTTCAGGAGAATATCATAAGATCAAAGTTTTTGCTTGACTCTCTACAATGAGCTTTAACAAGCAAATCAAAGCAAAGGCCAGATATAAGTAGCCCTTGATTCTTGCTGATCGCACTTCACGAATGAATTACCCACGTATTTCAGCAGAGATGATACACCAGTCCGGCTTTCCTACAAGCACTCTCAGCAAATATATGTATTCATCAGCTGCCTTTACCATCCTCTTTTAAGTCACCATACCTGTATTCCCGAGTAACAGAAAATACTTGAGAAGAGGAAAAAAAAAAAAAAGTAAACTATGGAAAAGGAAGTTCAAAAAAAAAAACACTTTTTATTGTCTGAGTGTAATCCTTTTCAAATGATGTTCTATAGCAAGCAAGGCTTACAAAGAAAGCAATTGGTGCAGTATACCTGGCAGAATGGTTCATTAACAAATTAATCCGTAAGCAAGTGGCTGGTTTCAGGGAAAGCAGAGTTGTAATCAAGCCTAGCTTCGTCTCCCCCCAGATGATAAACAGATGGACCTAAAACCCAATGAACTTAGGATATGATTACAAAAATGTCACTGAAATCAGGGCCTTTAGTTACTTGTCAGAGTTCCTTTTTTTCTGCTTTTTGCTGATCATATTGAATTGAAACACAGATGTCTCTTCATTCCAGCTTCCTAATACAAAGTATGGGATTCACCCCATCTGTCTTAAGACATATTTACAGTGTCTGGTCTACTCAGCCTAGGGTCCCTTTGCAGTCAATAGAGAGAAACTAGGCCCTTTTAGAATATAATTCATCTAATCTATTTAGAATGTTTATCTTAAGAAATGATGCATCATGTCCTAAAAAGCTCTGTTTCTCTGCAGTGACTCTCAGAAGTGTTTGGTAAGATTCGGTCTTATGTCAATGTCTACATCTTTTGGCTGGGTAAAGAGGCATCTACAAAAAGCCTCACTCATTTTTCAGATACCCAAGATGAAAGCCGCATACTCTTCATGAAGGGTTCTTCAGGGAGTTCCTTAAAGAGTGAATGCACCTGGGAGAAGTCCCCTTTGTGGCCACTGGGACTTGTGCAGCCTTCATCTCTGTCATCCACACGAGCACGGAGAGACAGGGGGAGCTGCAGGGACGAGCCAACCGAGGAGTGAAGCTGGCAGAACAGCTGCAGCCACCGTTCAAGTGGGAACTGATGGATATTGATAACATTGTCTGAATACCTCTGCAGTTTTCACAGTGGACCCTCTTTCTCCTTTGCTTATTGGCTGCTTTCTCCAGTTGCTTCGATCTTTGCTTTTCCATTTTTCCATTTACCTCCTAACATAACCCCCCTGGATAGATTTAAAAAACAATAACACAAAGCTTATAAAACTCCAGCAGTTCCTGGATGTATGTTATATCCTTCCCTCCCTTTCTCTCTTGTCTATTTCAGAGCTGTACAGCAGTCTATTTCTTAACTGTGTTTTCCTGAAACTAGCCTCAGAGGCAAAGTCTGCATTTACCTGAGCTGTGGTGTCCCCCGAGCACTCTGAAGTCTCTGAAGTCGTGTCTAACAAGCTACCATGAACTATTAAAAATGGGGTGGAGTGTTTCCATTTTAATCTGGTAACATTGCCATCACAGAAAACAAGAAAAAATATTTGTATGTTAAATGCTTTTGTAAAGTTTAATAGCAACGAAGAGACAGAGAAACTGAGACTGTAGACTTCAGAGATAAGTCGAGCAGGAAAGACCTGGGACTTAGGGTCCGCAGCATCTTGCATATCCTGCTGACAAACGCCTGGTCCTGCAAGGAGCCATATACGATGCCCTTGTTACCACCATACTCCAGAGGTCTCTGACTCTGAGCCAAGGGTAAACACATGCATCAGTAAAAGGCGAAACAACACTATTTTGCATTTTTAACAATGAATCTCTTTGAAAGGCTTTCAAAGATCAGGTGAACTTACTAAATCAACTTAATCTAATTAATATGAAATTCAGAGAGACAGAAATATCTACTGCATATACTAGCAAGAAAGATAATTTTTTTCTCTTACATATATTATGAAGTTAAAATTATCTCTATGAAACACACAGCTTTGCATATTCTAGATTAAAATAACTGTGTATTTAGGGAGATTTTTTTTTTAAAAAAAAAGCATTTCCATAAACTAGTAGCTCATATTAAGCTACAGGATTCATTCTCAGAAGTGCTGAAGTTGTTGAGCAGTGAGTTGCTGAAGTTGTTGAGCAGTGAGTTAGTGACACAATATTTCAGTGCAAAAACTCCAGTTGGGCCATTTTGCAGGTGTTGCAGCAAAAAGCCAGGAGGAGCTGGGGCACTGTTACAACCATATCTCTCTATTGTTTTGCAGCTTTTCTTTATCTTCTTTTCTGCCAGGAAAGACTGTCCAGGATTACTGAGTTTAGTACAAAACTTAACACACTGCTCACATTCGCACTAGCATCTGTCAAAAAACACAGGATAAAGAGACAGCTGGTTCAGATCACCACACTATTGTAAAGAAGTGCTCAGCAGATATTTACAAGATCTCCTTAGCATCCCTTTAATTTGAAGGTATCAGCTGCAACTGGACTCAGAAACATGATTCTGACTTTGCATCATGCAGAGAACAGACAGGGATATCTTAAGGATATAAATGGCGTAATTTAGCACAATCCACCACTTCTAGCACTCCTGTGCTGGACATAACTGTACCCATAGCAGAAAATTACATACAAACACTCCTTAATTTGCCACAGTACAAAACAAACAACTTATGTCCATGATCTTGATGCCTCATGGACAGAGAAAGCTAAAAATGACTTTGACTTTGCAGCATACAGATGAAGAGAACAGGGGTGGCAAACAGATCAGAGAGAGCAAAAACTTATTTATAATTTAAGATCTTATTTACCAATCTATTTATGAATAGCCAATGTTATAAAACAAATGTGTTATTTGGATGGTCTCTGTACATTGCCTTTGACATAAGCCTTATGGGACAACTCTCCTGAAAGGGCACAAAAACCCTGGGTACAACTGAGATTAAAAAAAAAAAAAGGTCTGAGAACTTGCTGTAGACTGATTTCATTTTTATGGGAAAAAATTAGTTCTGTGGATATGCCACATATGAAAATATTACACAATATTTCAGTAAATGATCAGTACACTTTGATTGGTGAATAGGATTCTGAAAAGGAATTTGGGATTCAAGGACCTGAACTGTGTGGTTGTCAATCTTAGATATTTCAGTAGTGACAAAACTGATCCCTTCTCCAAATTACACACCAGTATCAGCAAAAATAAGGATTGCTGACAGGGGTTCACACAACTCCACTTTGTATGGATGCTGAGGAGACCAGACCCTTCGTAACAGCATTTTTATTTAAAAAACCTTACAGAGTTCTTTTTATAAATGCAGTTCCTGCAAAAACAAATATTGGGTTCACGCCCAGGCATGAAAGATGCAGTAGCAGACTCTGCAAGAGCACTTCCAGGTACCTTCCCCATCCTGGAATGGGTCACTGCGTCGTGTATGACCTCAATGACAGGGACTACAGCAGGACCACAGCACACTTGATAGATGTATCCACAAGCACACCTACTCACATGGCTTGTCTGCAGCTTGGGAGAGGCCAAAGAGCAGAGCAGACACAGCACTGGATGGCCATCAGGAACCCATTATTACTTGTGATGGACTAAGAGGAATCAGGAACACAGCCACTGAGGGTGGATCAGGAAACTCCAGTGCGCCATCTTCTTCCCTTGAAAAAATCCACATTTACTTTCAAATCACTCCTTTTGCCTGAGATGACAGTGGATTGCAACTTCCAACGAAATAGGCTTTTTACAGGTGACAGATGCAAGCCAGAAGGCCCTACTGGTACACACTGTGGGTACACAGGACCTTTCAGGATGAGGTGACAAACCTGCCGAAAGGTGGCACAATGTGCAGTGCCTGCATTGTTAGCTGGCTGCTCAAATTAAATTTTAATAGAACTTTTAAAAATAATTTCAGCGTAAACCACAATGTATGGGAGTAAGCCTAAATTAATAAAAAACTATCTTTCAAGAATGAAAAATAAATGTAATCTGAGATCAATATTTATGAAGCTGTGATTAATTGACTGATGACCAAATGATTACAAACTTCTGTCTGAGGCAGCTACTCAAATGTATTAGCTTTGATGGAAAAAAATTAAAAAAAAAAATACAAACTGGGTCAATGAAAGAATGCATTCCTAATCAATTTTTAATAGCACTTAAGATTTTATGATTTTTTAAACTTTCCGTTTAATAATTAATCAGAAAAATGAATCTAATTTAAACAAGGTGCTGTAAGGTGTTCTGTATCTGTTTGATGGTGTTCTTAATGAAGAAATTCAATTAGGGCTGACTTTTCATTATAAATCTCTGGTTTTAAGGAATGTCCTGATTGGCTGGTAAACATTTGAGATGGGGAGAATAACTGAGGTGAACCGCACAGCTCAGCACAAGCTACTCATTAAGATTTTACACCATTAATTCCAGCTTTCTATTGCTTCCAAAAAAAAAAAAAAAAAAAAAAAAAAAAAAAAAAAAAGGTTGTGATCTCTATGATCTTTGTAACTTTTTAATATCACAGGGGGACAGATCGTCCAATGTTGGCATGCATCATGAGGTGTACTTCACCACTCTCATAATCATAGTTTAAACCAATCAAAGGCCTGTCACAATTGCATGCATATTTTCATAGAATGGTTTGGGTTGGAAGGGACCTTAAAGATCATCCAGTTCCAAGCCCCCCTGCCAAGGACAGGGACACCTTCCACTAAACCAGGTTGCTCAAAGCCCCATCCAACCTTGTCTCTAACACTTCCAGGGATGGGGCATCCACAGCTTCTCTGGGCAAACTGGTCCAGTGCCTCACTACTCTCTGAGTAAAGAATTTCCCCTTCACATCTGTCATGGTTTTACTGAGGTAGGCATCTGAGTGCCAACCACGGCCACTCTCTCACTCCCCCTTCTCAAAGGGGAAGAGAAAGAAAAAACAATGCAAAGGGCTCAAGGGTTGAGACAAGGATGGGGAGATTGTTCAACAATTATTGTGACAGGCAAAACAGACTCAGAGTAGGGAGATAGTAGAATTTATTGCCTATTACTAACAAGCTAGAGAAGTGAGAAACAAAGGAAAGAAACCAAAAATGCCTTTCCCCCATACACCCTCTTCCACCTCCTCCCCCCAAGCAGAACAGGGGAACAGGGTAATGGGGGCTGCGGTCAGTCCCTAACGCTTCATCTCCGCTGCTCCTTCATGGTCACTCTCCGACGCTGCTCCACGTGGGGTCCCTCCCACAGGATGCCGTCCTTCCCAAACTGAGTCTGCAGGGGCTGCCCATGGCCAGCAACTCTTGAAGAACTGCTCCCACATGGCTCAGTACCACGGGGTCCATCCCCCAGGAGCAAACTGCTCCAGCACGGGTCCCCCATGGGTGGGCGGCAGCTCCCCCCAGGCCCCCTGCTCCTGCAGGGGCTCTCCATGGGCCGCAGCCTCCTCCAGGCCACATCCACCTGCTCCACCGGGGGCTCCTCCACCCATGGGGGGGCTGCAGTGTGGAGATCTGCTCCATGTGGGACCCATGGGCTGCAGGGGGACAGCCTGCTCCACCAGGGGCCTCTCCACAGGCCGCAGGGGAATTGCTGCTGCCTGCCTGGAGCACCTCCTGCCCTCCTTCTGCACTGACCTTGGTGCCTGCAAGGTTGTTTCTCACGGCTCTGGCCAGCAGCGGGGCCCTTGTCTAACATGGGGCAGCTTCTGGATTCTTCTCGCAGAAGCCAACCCTATGGCCCACCCACTACCAAAACCTTGCCATGTAAACCCACTACAACACCTTATCTAAATCTCCCCTCTTTCAATTTAAAGCTGCTTCCTCTTGTCTCATCACTATTTGCCAACATAAAAAGTTGCTATCATTTTTATAACCGTCCCTTAAGTATTGAAAGGCTGCAATGAGGTCTCCCAGAGCCTTGTCTTCTCCAGTCTGTCATTCAGGCCGTGTCAGTGCACAAGACCATTCATCAATCTCTCGCTTGGATTCCTGGATAATACGCTGCCTGGTGAGCTCTTCTCGCAATATGTCAATGTGCTTGAAAAGTTTGTCCATCTGGGCATATTTACACCCATGACGCCCACCTACCTCTGCCTTCAGTCCCTAGCGGGTCTTCCAGATTCTGGAGTTCCCTGAACCTGAGGGTCTGGGCAGCTCCTTCAGTCCTCACAAGGTCTGTCTGGGTGTAGGCATCTGCCCGGGGAGGTTGCAGCCCCTCTGTCTGGGTTTCAGCCTCAGCCCAGCAGCTGCGGCAGGTGGACATCATTTTTGTTTCAAGTAGCAGACTGTTTCTTTTTGCTCCCAGAATAGAAGAAAGTGGCCTGTCCAATATTTTCTCAGTGATATATCCCATATCAAAAACTCTGGCGTAAGGAGAAACATTCAGTAGTAGCCAAAATTCGCAGAATAATGGCCCAATCCTGAAGCTGTTCCCTGTGTGGCCGAACAGAAGTACAGGTCTCCTTAAATCGGTTAAACCTTTACAGATGAAAGGCTTGGAGAGAGGTTTCTCTTGCATAAAAATTAGATAAAACGCACCCTTTTCTCTGTTACACTGCCTATTTCACTAAGACTCTGTATCTACTTGTAAATAAGCACAAGATGCAATGCTCAGACTGTGTACCCATACTACACATACCTTTTGATAGTTATGGCTCTGCCTGGTGCACCTTTGGGTCATTTCAACCAGCCTTCCACCAGACAGCCACCAGGCACAGCCCAGCATGCAGCACAAACCTGTTTTTTATTATTATTATTATTTTATTTTTTTCTTTGTAGGGAGTGAGCTTAGGCAATGTGGAGCACCACATGGCCCTAAGATCAGAGAGCACCCCTTGACATTTTGCTTTTAGCAGGATAGACCTGGCTTTAGTGCGTGTCTACATGGTATTGCAAGGTGGCCATGAGCCTGACCTCTGCCCGGGTCTCTGCTAGGACAGAGTGCCATACTACGTGCAAAAAGGAAGCCTCCAGCACAGTGTAGGCAGAGCTCAACAGAACTGCCTGAAAAGCCCGTGGATATATCCTTAGGCTAAGACATACAATTACAGGTGTGTCAGAGAGAGCTGGCACAGCATAATACTTCTGGAACTTCTTCTTGCCCTAGGATGTCATTCTAATATAATTCAGTTTGTTCGGATAAAATATTCATCTGAAAAAGAGTCTGAGAGGAAATCAACCTCTTACATGTGCCTCAAAAAGAAAAAGGAGCATAGTCTAATCTCCTAGGCATGAGCATAGTCTAATCTCCTAGACATGCAAGTTGCACCAACTTCAGATATAACCCAGCATTTGTATTTACTCCTTTGGTTCCTTGCTGACACATGGCAAGAAAAATGAAGGTGCTAGAAGGGCAAGATCAAAAAAAATCTCAATAAGGTCATAGAGAACAGGGTTTTTCTGTTCTTCACTTCACTTTGGGCATCTAAAAGTAAGAAGCCTAAGCTAGTTGCTTTAAGTCCCTTTGTGGACAATGCAGCTTGAGAGTGGGTACATTCTACTTTACAATGAGATGTTACCGCAGTTAAACTCAGAAAGAAAGTTGCATCTATAAACGTAATTTGTCATCTTTGATTGTTTTGTGTGAAAAAGACTAACTGCACTAAGCTTATCCAAGGCCGCCAATGTCAAGCATTATTAAATTGCTAAAGTGACGCTCCTACTCTGCCCCCAGCTCACTTACCCAAAGGGCAGAGATTTACACTCTGGCCTCTGGCATTCTTTTCATTTCCTTTCTGGTAGCACAACATTTTTCTACAGTCAGAAACAAAACATTGTTTTAAAGAGAAAGCCGAAATTCACCTTTGTTTCAAAATGAAAACTGAATGGGAACTCACAAAGAACAAGAGTAGTCTACCGTACAGAGAAAGTTACAAATTTCCACTGACCTCTGAATGGCACCAGGAACCAGCGAGGCAGATGCTGCTGCACAGGAGGGCTGTCACTCGGCAGGGCTCGTCAATAGTAAAATCCTGAGCAGGGGGGCCTGTCTTCATCCTTATTGAAAGTAATTGCTTTAAAGCACAACAGTTTTGATTTTAGGCACTGGAATCATAAGCTTAAATCACTTCTTTACTCTTGGGTAAATTTCACTCTACATTCTCCTAAACCAGGCAAAATCACCTGGGAAGCCCTTCTTAAGAGCTAAAGATCCAGCCTCGTTTCTTAAAGGCAAGCTCTAACAGACTTCACTGTTGCAGAAGCAGATAATGACAGGGGATACTCTGGCTTGGTACAGCTTGGCGGCATCCAGATATTTCTACCTCAGCAGAACGAGGGGAAAAAAATAGTGTTTTACACCTATTTGTGCAGGTGTAAACGATGACCTTCAACTTAGGTTTTCACAACATAAAGACATACATCCAAACACCCAAATTATTAGAACCAGTATAGATGCATTAGTTACCTCTTGCTTACCACATGGGCTAATTAACTGAGACAACGCTGTTCACATGCTCACCTGTGCTCCTAGCTATCTCTGCATAACACGTTGGTGGGAAACACACAGATCTAAAATATAAGTGACTCATGACTTTAATCCAAAAATACCAATGACTTCATTCAGCTTCAGGAGTCAAAAAATTATAGATGACTCCCAAGTTTAAAAGAATTAAATAGCTCAATTTAGTGCTCTGACCAGCTTATCTTGTCCTAAGTTGGTTCCTTCAAAGTTCTCATCAAAGAAACTTTTGTTTTTAATAAGTAATGTTTTTTATTTTTGCTGTTCATTGTCTCAAGATTTCCAATATTTCAGGCGCACATGGCTCAATAATTTCACAAACAGAGCCCAAATCCTGGGATGTCATCAGTGGTTGGGTTCTTGGCTTTCGACCTGTCCTTTTTCACCCTTTCTCTGTACATGTATTAGCAGTGGCCAAACACTGATCTCCTACCCATTTGTTTGATCCTTATGCCTAAGAACCTCAGCAAACATAGCAGGCATCCCAGGAAGGTTTTTATCTGTTGCATTCTATTTTGCAGCCCTGTGTGTGTCCCCACCACTCAGTACTACGGTGTTAAGTGGCCTGGACCCTTTAAAGGCTTGTTACCTCCTGTAGTCGTATTATATTTCTCAGCTCCCCTTAACTGCAGCAGATTGTTACCCCTCCAGCTCTCCTTCTTCTCGCTCTCTGTGTTCTCTCTCTCTCCCAGCACTACAGAATTAAATATTTTCCATGCCCCTGAAGAGTCGGTAACATCATCCCATAAATTTCAACTAAACCTCAGGCACTACTAGATCACAAATAATTTCTGAAGTATTTGTTCACCAACTAGGCATCCAACTTCAGCAGAAATCGGCTAAACAAATAAGTTTAACCTCCTTACTCAGAAAATGTATTCCTTTTAGCAGCTTATTCAGAGAAATAAGCTCCTTTATGAGCCTTTTTATTTAAGAGAAAATATATACATCTCAACAGATCTTGTCCTCTAACAGGTCACTTTCCGGTTACGTACAATTTTTTTGAAGTGGTGGAAGTTATGCTGTTGAAAGGGTTCCTGCTTCATCCCAGATTCATTTTAAAGGGTTTCACGTGTCAATTGTAAGACATATTTCCTTGTTTTTGATTTCTCTTTCATGTATTTACCCTTTCTGCTCTTTTTATAGTCAATTTCAATAAAAATCAATATACAAAAGCAGCAAAGAAAGATAAATAACAGGGGTTTGTTGCATTCCTGCATGTTTTGCTTGCTGCACAATAAATTCACTTAACTCACACCATGCTCCAGTGGTTCCCTTTAAGGTTCAAAACCAGATAACTTTATACTTTCGAAAATCCTCCAGGCAGCCTCTTACCTAATCAACAGGTTGATCATGCCAGGTCTAGAAGTGTCTCCTCACAGGAGATGTCCCCCTCAGCCTCTAACAAATAATGGTACACATATTACGTCACTAATTGATTCTTTTTTTTTTTATTTATTGATATTAAATCAGTTTTTCTGAAACTTACTAAAAAGTGATGCATTTTAGCAAGTGAATATTCAACTTTTATTGAGTACAGCTTACTCAGAACTATCCTTTCCCACCTAGGAATACGTTACCATGAAAGCTGCCAGGCACTGTTGGCACTACAATGTCAGTACGGATTAGTTTGCTCACTTTATTTGCAGTAACTCACCTATATCAAATTGAAATGCACCCGTGCAACTCTGCTGTGTCGGTCTAAGATACTTTCCTTGTTAATCATTGCATCCACAACTTTACGCTTGTTTGAATTAGCTGCTCAGCATTCCCAGCATTTATCATGTGGTGCAATGTTAAATCACTCAGGTCTGTAATTTTCAGCATGCTGTGGCACGTTTACAAGAAACTACAGGGATCCCGGGACCGAGGTCAAGCTAACAGACTCCTACAAGCCCTGTCCCACAAGCACTGCTTCCCAGCTGCTGTCAGGCAGCCTGGAAAGCACAAATCCTGGATTTGGAGGGGCGTTGGTGGAAGCAGGGCAGCTTCCAAGTTTTCATCCATGGGTTTACTTTTATGAATTCTCAACAAGCCTCCACTGGGCATTGTTAGTCAAGCGTTGATGCTCTTGCAGGGCTTTCAGAGTCACAGTTTCCTCTTTGCCCTCACAGCCACAGCTGCATGGGCCATGAAAATCCCACCAACTAGCAACCTCTTGAGCAAGGGGTGAAAGGTTTTGGCTGACTAGGCTGTGTGGGAGCTGGCGGTTGACAATGGACATGAGGTTGTAGAGGCACAGGGCTGATCCTGTAGCGCTGGGGAAAATGGCCAGTGCCAGCCAGTGCTCTGAGTAGTGGGGAAGGGCGCGTTGTGCCCTGGGTAATTTAAGTCATAGAACCATCTCGGTTGGAAAAGATCTTCCAGATCACCAAGTCCAACCATTAACCTGAGCTACTGAGTCCCATCACCAAACCATGTCCCTTAGTGCCACATCCATGTCTCTCAAATACCTCCAGGGATGGGGCTTCCACCACTTCCCAGAGCAGATCATTCTGGTGCTTTCCGTGTTGGTTGACCACCAGCTGAACATGAGCCAGCAAGTGGCCAATAAAGCCAATGGCATCCTGGCCTGCATCACAGGTTTAGATTGAACATTAGGATGAATTTCTTCATAGAAAGGGTCATGCGCTGGAACAAGCCACCCAGGGGAGTGGTGGAGTTCCCATGCCTAGAGGTACGAAACATAAGAAATGTACGGACATGGCATGTAAGGGACATGGTTTAATGATGGGACTTGATAGGTCAGGTTGTTGGTGATCTGAAAGATCTTTTCCAACCTAGATGGTTCTGTGATTCTGAATCTCTTCCAGGTGCAACTTGAGGCCGTGTCCTTGCATCCTATCACTTGTCACCTAAGACACTGAGACCCACCTCGCTGCAACCTTCTTTCAGATAGCTGTAGGTAGTGATGAGGTCTCCCCTCAGCCTCCTTTTCTCCATACTGAACAACTCCCATTCCCTCATTTGCTGCTCATAAGTCTTGCTTTCTGGTTCCTTCACCAGCTTTGCTGCTCTTCTCTGGACACACTCCAGCACCTCGATGTCCTTGTACTGAGGGCTTCAAACTGAACAGGGTATTTGAAGTACAGCCTCATGAGAGCAGAATACAAGGGGACGATCACCTTGCTGGTCCTGCTGGCTACACTATTCCTGATGGAGGCCAGGATGCCATTGGCCTCTTTGGCCACCTGGGAACACTGCTGGCTCATATTCAGCCCAATGGGATCCACAGCCCAGCCCTGTTTGTGCTATTTCAGAGCAAGAGGGACAGTGGAAAAAAAAAAAAAAAAAAAAAAAAAAGATGTGGAGGAAGGCATGGGGGAATTAATGGGATTTAAAAGGCTGGCGTTTAAGTGGCACAATGAAGACCATGGAGAGAATGGTTTATCGAGGCAAGAGTGGTTTACTGAGGCAAGAGTGGTTTACTGAGGCAAGAAGGGTTTACTGAGGCAGGAATGTTTTCCTGAGGCAAACACACACCGCTGTGTCCCCACTCCATCCAGACGCCTTTACCAAACTCTCCCCACCACCCCCGCTCTCCCCTCATGGGGCCGAGCCATGGCGGCGCTGTATGAGTGTGTATGAGTGTGAGTGTGTGAGTGTGTGAGTGTGTGAGTGTGTGAGTGTGTGAGTGTGAGTGAGTGTGAGTGAGTGAGTGAGTGAGTGAGTGAGTGAGTGAGTGAGTGAGTGAGTGTGTGTGTGTGTGTGTGTGTGTGTGTGTGTGTGTGTGTGTGTGTGTGTGTGGCGGGGGGGGTGCCGCCATGAGGGCGCTTCCCCCCTCTCCTTTCCCGGGGGGGGCGCTTCAAAAGCCTGCGCGCTGCGCTGCGCTCCCCCTCCATTTCCCCCCCCATTCCCCTCCCCAGCACCGGGCGGCGGCGGCTTGGCCTCGCCGGCTTGCCGTAGCGGGGCCGCCTTAGCGCTGCCTGCCTGCCTCCCTCCCTGCTTGCCTCTCTCTCTCCCTCCCTGCCTGCCCGCGGTGACTTCCGTGCGGGCGGCGCCGCCATGTCGCAGCACGGCCCGAGCGTCACGCTGTCCCTCACGCTGCCCATCACCTGCCACATCTGCCTGGGGAAGGTAACGGCCCCGCGGGCGGCCGCTGCCCTCCCTCGCCGCCCTCCCTCCCTCCCTCCTCAGCTCCCACCCTGCGAGGGGCCCGGGGGTGGGTGCGGGGCGGGAGGGGCTCGCTGACACCCACCCGGGGGGAACGGGGGGGAGGCTGGGCTCAGCCCCGCTGCGGGGCCGCTTGGGGGGGGGAACCGGGGGAGACCCCGGCGGGAGCAGGCACCGGTGGGGTTACACCACCCCCACACCCAAAAAAAAAAAAAAAAAAAAAAAAGACGGAATTTGGACGTAGTGCTTTTGGGGTGAAGCTTTTTGTTTTTTTTGGGGGGAAGGGGGTATTCCATCCCAACAGGAGCTGGGATGCCGCGAGGCTCGCGTTTGGTCCCCGTGCGGTGTCGTGGAGGCCCAGCGAAACAAAGAAGAGGGGTGCAGGACCGAGTGGGTGTAGAAAGTGATGAGCAAAAATCGGAGCTGGCTGGAGGAAAAGAAAAGTTTTGATTTCCTTTCTCTGACCCGAGAGGGTCACAGGCATGGTGCTCATCTCTGGTGTCCGCTCGCGGTATGGGAGCTGGGCGCCGGGAGCCCCCCGAGCCGCCTGCGGGGCTGTCACCGGTTGCTTCTCGGAGCCTCCCCTCGTCCCTCACGGTCCCTTCGTGCTTCCTCCCCCTCCGCAGCACGCCTCATAAAACAAATCATCGATTGTTGTAAGGGCGAAAATAACCCATGTGTTTGTGTCTGTTATTTACCGTCCCTTCTCTTTCTGCCCCACGTGGGCTCGGCTCCGAGGCCTTTTCTGCTTGCGTGGTCGCAGAAGACGAGGAGCGGTGGATGTGTCAAGCAGGAGGAGCGGTGGATGTGTCAAGCAGGCGGAGCGCTGGCAGTAGAGGTGGTTGCACACCTCTGTTTCTCCACTGTCTTACCTGTGGCAGAGAGTGATGCTCTTAGCAGCCATGTCTACTCATTTTTTGGCTTTCCAGTGGGACATGAGCAAGCAGGAATGCACTGCTGTTATCCCTTGTATTTATTTAATACAAATGGAGAGCATAAGTTTATTGTGTCTAATGCAGAGCGGATATTCCTCAACAAGGAGGAGAGCAAAATCAAATTGATAAGGTACTCAGTGTTAAATCTTATCTTGGTGGTTTTCAAAATAATGTCAGCGCTTCATAGCTTTGCTGTGTAGTCATTCATCTTTTGCTATAGAGCCACTGGCTCTTCGCAAGCCTCATTCTTCCAATTCTCTTCTGGAGTTGACCAGGGACTGATGTAACTGAGTTTGTACTGGAAGAGACTTCCACACTCTACTTTCATGGTATCTTGCACTGAGGTAATTTATTAATGTTATGTAAGTGGATCTAGTGGTGACATCTCTAATGAAGGTCTTTGAATGCTTCTTTTTCAGTTACATTAAGTTTCAGTTTTGCCAAAGTTGGCTGCTTTGACTGTCCTTTTTACACACATCTTTGTGCATCACTGAAAAGCATCAGAAAAAGCTCTTCTCAAGAGTAGGGCTGAAGAGGGAGGAAAAGGTTATTCAGTAAAATAAGGAAAAAAAATCACAGTTTTTACCAACTTGTTGGGGGGACAGAAAGCAGAACAGAGGGATGATGTGTTCTAGTACTTCTGTGTTTTGTAGCGTGGGCTTCAAATTGAATATGAAGCCCACCCTCTTGCTATCTGCAAAACTTGCAGAGGATTGGTTGCAAACCAGGAACTATTCACTGTGCTTAGTGGTAAGGGGATAAAAAGAGGTAGTGAATAGAAACTTGTTCAGTAATGTCATCCGCTCGTGTTTAACGAAGCAGAGATCTTTTGGGGGGAGGAGGGGATAGAAAATATTAGATAGAAAATTGTTAGCGTGAACAGTTTATAAGCAATGGTTGCAAGATGGGCAAATGACCATTTATCACAAGTGCTAATTGCTTGGATGAATTTCATCTTTGTAACCTGAATGTTCAATTAACATAGTCTGGGCTGGTGTCTAATGTAGTTGTGTTCATAATTAGCGAGGAGGTCAGCAGCTGGCTGCATCAGGCCTTCAGGTTGCCTGCTGCACAGTGACTGAAGGTCTCCTGTTGCTTTCAGTGGTGGTGGTGTGCTTCGGCTTGGGCCTGCAGTTCTGTGTGTGCTGAAAGCCCATGGGATATGTCCAGGGATTTGTTCACTGGTGTCAGTGTACCTGCTTTTTACTTTGCCTGCTCCTCACTTAATGCTGCTTAAAGGCCCAGAAGAGGCATGGATGTCTGCAGGATCTGATTTTGATCCAGGCGGGAACCACGCTGGCAGGGGGGAATTACTCAAATTCACCGAGCTAATCAAGTCTTCCTACATAAGCTGTAGCCTTTCCAGTCATTATGGTCAATTGAGGAACTGAAAGGGTGCTGTAATTCAAGTAAAATGCTCTTTAGTAATGAGTGTGTCATGATCCCCACCCCCAGGCTTGTCACAGGCAGTGGCTCAGGGTGAGGGGAAGGGGCCCCCGGCCTCGGTGTTTCCTGATGACATCTCGGTAGCAGCTCCTGCTGCCGGGGCACGGATTGCTTTGTGTGGATTCTGAGCTAACGCACGTGTAAGCCTCAGCCCTGAAGTGAAACGTGTAAATGCGTGTAAATCAGGAGCACTGTCCCCCAGAGAGTAATAAACGTGACTTACTATTTTGCTAGAGATACGGAGTAATCATTCACTTGCAAGAAGTGTATATCCACGTCAGGGTTGGGGTAACTGAGGGTCTCTTGCTCCCCTGGGAGGAGACCTGCACTCCTGAAATGTCTTTCCCTGTTTGGACTATTTTATGTTATCCTGCTCTGTACCCTATAATAGCCATCCATATAACTATTCTCATATAATGGCTGCTCCTGGGTTAAAAAAAGAAAAGAAAAGAAAAAAAAGACCAACTAGAGAAAAAAAGTTATTTTCTTCTTCTAGCTGCTGATGGGAAAGCTGGAAAAAGCTCTCTTTCTGGTAAAGAAAAGCAGTCAATAACAAGGATGTGTTTTTAATAAATGAAATTGTAATATTTAAATGTTTACAAAGCCTTGGTGTGCTAATGCTTGCATTAAACCCCCAAAAAGCCGCTTTAATTAGAAGCAAAAACCTGCAGGTGCTTGGAGAAATCCCTTAGTCTCTGTATGCACACCTTCAGTAACTTGAGTTTCTGTTTGTGTACAGACAGTCCTTAGGCTCCTGTCCCACACACAAAGCAAAATGAAGAAGGAACTGACAGACCTGGGTCCTTATACAGATGTGTGTGTATCTCAGTGGTAAAATACTTGGTTTCTAGCTTGTACAACACAGTGTGTGGGCATGATTACTACAGGGCACATCTAATCTGTTTTCCAAGGTGGTTTTTAGCTGTCCTTTCCAGTTTCTTGATTCTCCTTGCCAGCGCTTCATTTTTCCTTCTTAGTTTGTCTGCTTTGCTGATAAAATGAGCAAGGGAAATCTCAAGGCTGGTGAGGGCTTTTCTTTTTTGAAGCTGAAAGAATTCGCATGAACGTGGGCTTTAACAGCTTCACAGGGGCCATGAAGCAGACTCTGAAGCAGAACACGCCTCTATCCCAAGAGTCAAAATATGTTTCTTGGGCAGAGATAGTGGTGGAATAATAACAAATAATTACTTTCAAGAACCTTAACATAGATACTAACGTTAAGCCTTGTGAGATTTGAGAGTGTATTACTATAAATTGTACCAGGGCACCTCAGTAAAGTGACGGTATAGGGAAAAGTTTTCTCTGTATCATATTTGGTCCCTCTATGCGTACTTGAGAGGAACTGTGTCTGATTGCAGTACTTAAGCTGCCCCATTCTTGGGTATTGACTTACCAGTAGCAATGCGTATCTAGCAGGAGGTTTGAATTAGTGATTGCTGGTTCATATTTCTGCTCTGTGGTTTTGGCCCATATCCTCGTTAGTTTATTTCCATGAAGCTGATTATGTGCAAGCTAGGGTTAATCGGCAATGCCACTTCAGTGGCAGCTCTTTCAAGGCAAAGTGCTGGTTGTTGCTTGGGGCAATCTCTCAATCCCTCGCTGTTGGGAATGAGTGAATGTGCACGTTTTGGTTCTTCCACAGAGGAGCTCATTTCACTGGTTGGCTGCAATTCATGGAGATGGTAGGATGAGGGATGGGCTTCTGCCACACCATGTGTTGATGAGCTCTGGGGATCAAGAATCTTTAGTTTTGCAAATAAAGTTATAGCTGTCATGTCACTAATAATAGGGAAATTTGGTGCTGTAAGTCAGGAGCCCACTTGTAGCCTGGGGAAACATCAGTGTCTCTTTCCTGCTGGAGATTGAGGCAGTATGTTTTCATACTCAATTACCTGAAAGGGTTTTTAAGTATTCATAGTGTCTTTCTGTTTGTTTGTTTTCCTTCTTTCCTCTCCTCCTTGATGCGGAAAGGTTCGTCACCCTGTAATCTGTGTGAACAACCACGTCTTCTGTTCCATTTGTATTGAAGTCTGGTTGAAGAACAATAATCAGTGTCCAGCTTGCAGGATTCCCATCACGCCTGAAAATCCTTGCAAGGAAATCATAGGTAAGGACAACTTTAGGCTTTGAAATAACTGATAGGATAACTTTAAGTTGTCCTAGTTTAAGTTGTCCTATTTAAGGACAACTTTAACAATAGCTGATAAGGACAACTTTAGGCTTTGAAATAATTTCTGATATTTACTGATGGTTGAAGTTTTCTTGGGTCCAAAGATGTCTGGATTTATTTTTTTTTTAAAACCAGCCTCTGACTTTAAATCTTTATTAAAGTATACATAAGGTAAAAATTCCAGAGATGATGTGTATAATAACAGCTTGATTATTCAAAGGTAGCAAGCACCCCACCACTGTAATTATTATTATTTTCAATCTTAGTTGGACAGTGCCTTTTGCTGGAAGAAAGGCATCTCTCTTCAAATATCCTACCTGTATGTTGCAGCCTGTTGACCTAAGAGGACAGCATTTAGCTGAGAAATAGTGTGCTTAAATCCAGAACCTTGAATGAGCGTGTTCTTTTTGACTGTTGGTTGTTATTTGGGGATTGTTCACCTTTTGCTTTATTTTTTAAGAAAATGTGAAAGCTACAAAACTTGAATGAGGATATGAACTTCCCCAGGGTTGGAAAATAACTGGGATCTTGATTTGACATAAAATGTCACCATTGCTATTTGGTTCTAATAGGAAAAATATGTATGAATAGTCTTACTTTAGAAACGTATGCTGTCATGTGTTAAATAAATGTATGTGTGTTGGTTTTACGTCGCATTTTTTCCCCCTCCCTTAGATCTGTTTTAATAGTGTGGTCTTAAATAAGGCATGATTCTGTCAAGGATAATATGAAGTTGAAAAAAAATTCAGATGTTGTGTTCCTGCTGTGAGACAGGATTTTGACTTCTAAACATCACTAATAGATATTCCTGTCTAACCTGTTCTGAAAATGAAAGGTTGTAGTCTCCCATGGTGGTAGATTGGTCCAATATTAGCTGTATTTGTAGATGATATTATGAAAAGCACTACAAGCTGGATTGCTAAAATTGAATTGACTGAAAAAAAAAACCAACAATATTAGTTGTTTGTTTTTTTCCTTCTGTGCTGCTTTAGGAGGAACAAGTGAAAGTGATCCTATATTTAGTCCGACAGTCAGAAAACACCTACGTAAAACAAGGCTTGAATTGCTCCACAAAGAATATGAGGTAAGCACATGGGAGCATTGTGATTTCCCAGATGAACTACAACTGTTAAATTACTGTATGCAACTTGATCTTCCTGCTTTGAGTCCTGGTGTCTTTAATTTGAGCAAAGCCTTAAGCTGAATCTACGTGGAACTGAGATGCGTTAATATCCCACCTTCTGGCTGAGGTTGGGGAAGGCATTTGCTGGTGGCTGAAGAGGTCCGGCAGAAGCCATGGTGATGCTCTGTCTAAGCTACAGGTACCCAAATGCAGCCAGTTCCAGAGACTGGAAATTCAACCCTAAGATACTATGGGAGGGTTTTCTTTATGCATATTGGGCATTGGGGTATTTGTTCTGTATTTGGTACAAAGACAAACATTTTCTGAAGTACTTTGCTATTACCTGGGGAGACTAAACCTCTTTTTAAAGAGTAATGCCCACTGGAATCCTCTGGTATAGGTTAACTTCTATTATTGTTGCTTTGTTGAATGATTGAACGGATGAAGGAATGCCTGGAAACCTCTCTGTTCTTCTGCTGGAAAAAAAAAATATCTTAAGAACAAGATAAAAAGGTATTAATAAGGAATATGCTTAGTTTGTCTTCTCAGTTATTGTTTCCGTAGTAGCAAGAGTGTGAAGTCACCACCCATTTTTCAAGGAAACCTGTCTCACAGCAAGGAGAATGAGAGAAAAGAAACAGACGCTGTATAAATATCCTTAATGCAAGGGAGGTGAGGGCTGCCTTACAACAAGTTTGCCTAGAGCTCAGTTTCTTTCATAGAGCGGTCATGAGAGGGAGGTTTCCTGTGTTTCTATTGAATCAACTCCAAAATGACACAGATGGACACAGGATAACATAAATGTCTTTAAAAATGAATCTATTTAGAAATGGTTATTAATTTTTAAGGGGGGTGGGGAGAGTTTGATTTTTTATTTTGTGCAAATAGGCCTTGAATATATACCATCATATGGTCTACTTTAATAATCTTACCCTGAGCAGTGTAAGTCTTAAGTTGGAGAACAGTGAAGAAAACATTTTCAGGATAAATTACTTTTTATCTCTTTAGCAACAGGCTTTTGAAGATTTTTGCTTCATTGTGGCTCCAGACTGACACAGCTAGTTGGCTTTGTTCTTTTTTTTTTTTTTTCCTCTAGTCTTTCCTGAAATGCTTCTACTTTTATGCAGCTGGAACAGCCTTTTCCAGGCAGTGCTCTGTCCATTTTGAATGTTGAGACTTTCAGCATCTGACCATGTGATGTTTCAGAATGGATCTCTCATATCGTTCTCAAATAACAGCAAATGAGTCAGCAGAGGACGACCTTAAGAATACTCTTTATACAGGAAACCTTCCCACAGAGTGCCCTAATAATAGATTCATGTTGCTGACTGCTTTGAAGCTTTTGGTCTGCCCGCCAGTTTGTTCAGGGTCCTTTATGTAGTCAGGGGATTCCCTTCACTAAAACCTTCACTATGCTTGAGTGTGCAGGTTGATTAAAATCCTGCCTGGAGCACAATACATAAGCATATTTAGATAGATGCGTAAGTAAAGGCATGCATCTGGGCTTGCCAGAGAACCCATGTTTCTAAAGTGCTGTGGGAACTTGCCAGTATTATTTAATTAATCTCTCACATTATTTTAATTCCTGTGAATTTCTGACATCTTTAGGATGAAATAGAATCCCTGCAAAAAGAAGTGGAAGAACTGAGAGGCAGAAATCTCAACTTACAGACACAGCTGAAATCTCTTCTGGATCCTACAGTGCCAGTTTCCTCTTGCCAAAATGAGGAAACTAGCCAGTCAGCAGATGAAGCAAGTACCAGTGGCCCAGAAACCCCAGAGGAATGGAGCAAAAAGCTGAAAGCTGCCAATGATATATGTGAAAAAGTGATAGATAATGTGGAAAAGTTGAAGGAGGTAATAAATACATCTTTTTCAGCTATCTGGCCATGTAATTTTTATGTTAGTTAAACGGGTGAGAGCTGGCATGACCTCTGGATACTTCATAGATCTAGAAGAAAAGGGGGAAGAAATGAATTCCAGTGATTGTTGGTGTATCATAGTATTTCCATACAGTCTTTGCACGTGTCAGATGTTATTGCTTGTTCTAGTGAGCCTTGTATATGGCTCTTCCTCAACTCCAGTGTCACTCTATGACTGGGTAATTGGATTATAGTAGTGCTTGTCACCAGTATTGATGACCAGAATTTTCAGGCTTGCAATAATCTATATAATATATCTATTTTACAACATTCAATGGCCAAACGCAGTACAGTTGGCTGAGGCAGATTTTGCACTATTGCCCTCCTTGCTAACCAATATTTTTGGTGCAATTTGCTGAGACAGAGTAACTTGACCCTTTGACCGAAAATAGACAAGCTTCAGCATTTTATGACCCAAAGATCCTTTAGTGAAAACCTGCAGCTTTTTATACAACTTGAATGTAATAGAAAAGAAAACTTGGTGTTGCAGATGGGAGGGGGGGAGGGGTTGAAAACCCAAGTAAATAAAAATACTTTGCAAAATCTACCTATGGGCACAGGAAAAATCATGTTAAACATTGACTTAGAGTGAAATTTCGAGATTAACTTGAAAGGGATAGGGTTCTTTCTTAAGAATTAGTACTGTTCGTTCCCTCTGCTAGACTCAAAGGTGCACATCATAACATTCTGCCATTTTGTCGTTCTTAATGAGACACTTCTAGATTTGTGTCTGTGCAGCCTAAAGGAAATTCTGGTCCTGATTAGACTAATCTGTGCATGGTAAACACTAAAAATGAGACAAAGTAAACTGAGATTCCAAAATAAGCTTTTTTCAATAGCATGGCTAGACTTGGGCCTCAGCTTTACAGACAGGGACACAGCTGGCCTCAGGGGATCCCAGGAGCATCAGTCTAGTTGGCTAAAGGGGATTCACAGCAAGGAGTTCTTGTCTGTTTTTTTTTTGTTTTTTTTTGTTTTTTTTTTTGTTTTTTTTTTCCATTACATTAAACTGTACAATCTCTGTGGTGACAGGTTTATAACGATTTTTCCAAGATAGGTAAAAATAAGAATATATAGTGAAGATTGGGGCAGGGGTAGTGTGTGTGTGTGTGTGTGTTTTGTTTTGTTTTTCTCCAGCATAACCCCAGCAATAAAAGGGTTTTGTGTTTATGGAGTCTCTGATTTTGAATAAGGTTTAGATACAAATAGATTGTTTAGATGAGTTTTAGGGATGAAAACTGATGCAGATACTTTCTTCCAATCTGTTTCCTGTTCAACAGCTGCTCAGTTCTGGAAGTACGTGAAGTCACTTGACTCTTCTTCTTCTTCCTGTCACTTTCTAAACCAGTCTATGTGAGGAAAGGAGTCAGCTTTATCCTTTAGTGTCCTAGGGCAGAGACTCCCAAAGTAGACATTGTAACGTTGAGTGGAGTCAGAGCAAATCCGACAGTGCTGGTACAAACCCGGTGGTTAGGAATATTAGATAAGTATGCTCACTGGTAGTGTGGTTGCATGAAGTCATTAATCTAGACACTGCTGCTTGCGGGGGGATTCCTTGCAGATCACTGGCTTGGAGGTCAGAGCACTCTATGGAAGGAGACCAGAGAAGTTGGGGTCTACCTTCCCCATGGGCCAGCTAGGTAACCTGTGTACCAGCTCTACACAAGTTGTGCAGTTTTCTCTTTCATTGTGTGGCTGAAGGAACTATGTGTCTGGAAAGAGAGAAAGGTCTTGGCTGTGGAGGCAAATGGTTTGATGCTCCTGGATTCTTAATACCTTCAGAATAGCTTTTCATATTTATTTATTTATTTATTTTTAATAATAGAGGAGTTGACGCTCAAAGACCCAGGGCCTGAGTTTACCCTTTCTATTCCTTCTATACCAGAAATCTCTACTTTTGTCTCTAGTAATATTGTAGTTTTTTTGTTTTGTTGATTTATTTCTCCTCCATTACTCCCTCCCCTCTCCATTGTCTCAGCCTCACTCGGGAAGGTTGCTGGGAATATTTTGATAAGTATTTAGAGTTTTCTGCCTCTCTTCTTGCAGTTTGATGCTTGTAACAAAGTACATTGCACTCACAAGCCCAGATAATCTGGATCATACATGATGTTTCCACTGCATACTAGAACTGAGACTGTGACTTAAAAGTCCTAGATTGGTGGTACAGTTTTCAACATACGGAGACTGAGTAGACTATGAAATGCAAAGAGTTCATTCTACTTGTTAGGATGGTGGTGTTCGTAGTTCTGAAACACGGCAGCAGGAAAGCTTCTCTTTATATGAAGTACCTTGTTAACAAGAGCGTCTGCTGAACTGAAAAGAAGGAATTGACCTCAATTCAAGGAACGAGAAGGGTTCTGAATCAAGAGTCTTAATCAGAAAGTCCTGCAAGAAAGTGAAGAAAGACTGCAAATAGCTTGTCATAATGGATTTGCATCCATAGGATAACTGCTTTGAAAACAACAAGCTAAAAAAAAAAAGGAAAAACAAACAAACAAAGTAACCTTAATCTAATTTGGGATGGTGGAAGCTGTTCTACATTAGTTTTGCTGATACCTGCACGTTGTAATGTTAATGCACTTAACGTATTTAGTCATGTGAAAAAAAAAAAACATGGAATTGCCATTAGTACATCTCCTTAATGACTTTCTGTACTAACTAACATAGCTGTGTTTATTTCCCTAGATAGGACACTTGCAATGTATTTTGGGAATATAAATTAAAAATGTCTGTTCGCTATTCAGTTTTGCAAGCCATTTCCCATGGTGATTTTTAAGTGGTGTCCCTGTCTGAAAGGCTGTTTCCTGCCTTCACATTTCTAGTTCTGTCTCTTTAAAAAAAATCAGAAACAGCTTGTCCTATAAATATTGGAAGTCATTTCTATTTTACTGTATACTGATTTTTTTCCTTTTCTTTTCCTTAGGCAAATAAGAAACTGAGCATGGAAAACAATAGCCTTTTAAGAGAGAATTTGCGACTAAAAGCTGAAGTTGATAGTAGATCACCCCAAAAGTATGTGAATATTTTAAAAGCTTCTATATTTTATTTATAGACTCTTTAGCTGTTGTAGGACTTTAACTTAAAACTATGGTGGTGTACATGGCATTGCATATATGTCTCAAGGTAGACTTTGGCGTTTTTATCCTCACAGACTTGAGTGACAAATGCAACTTAGAGAATAGTGGCAAGTCTGCGGTGAAGGAATATGCACTGGCTACAAATGCTGTTGTGTTATCTGGCCAACACTGGAGAAATGGATTTATTGAATTCTACAGATAACTTATTTTTTGTTATTGAGAAATTTCACTTAAATTTGACATCCTTTTGTCAATGCAGGTTTGTTACTCTGTAGAGGTTCTCATTGTTTGCATTTGGTTTTGTTTGGTAACTTGGTTTTCTTCCTTTTGCTGCCTTCAGGGTTTGTTTTGTGAACTTAGACTTCTCATTCAAGGAGTGTCCCTGACAATCTTGTGCCTGGGCAAGGCATGCAAAATCAGGCTTATGCAGCATAAGGACATCATTCCCAGAGCTGACATCTGTGTTTGATGTTTCTAAGTAGCGAAAACATCAACAACAATTACCTCAAAAAGCAGAAACGTTTCTATACTGATTACAGCTGTGTACTAAGGTACCCCCCCTTGGAAGTACTTTGTAAAGCAAAGTGATCACATTTTTAAAGTTCTGTCTTAGAAAGATAAGAGCGATTTTGGCCAAAGTTTTATACAGTGCTTTTGGAGAATGGGGGTGGGGGGGCATCCTTCATAATGTGAGGGGAGAGCTCTCTGGGTTTCGATCTAATTCACAGCTAGCTTGCTGGAAGATGAAATTCATCCTTATAGAGAGCTTCCTTGTCAGACTGTTTAAGACCCCAGGAAAGTAGATGCATGATCCTTGTGCATGTGATGTTAAATGTATAAAGGTGCATTTTGACCTGATGTCCCCTAATAAGGGTGATAAAGTACTGCTAAAGGTCTTGGCAGTGGAAAGGGATTTAATGGCAACAAATACCTTTCTCCCATAAAGCTAGAGAGTGAGATGGCAAGGATGGGAAACTTATTAATAGATGCAACCAAATAAATCCTAGAAAAGAAGAGCCAAAAGAAACCAAATCATCTACCTCGATTCTGTTTCAATAAGGTCAGGTAAACTCCCCAGTGGAAGGAATTTCAGTTTCTTCTACCTGTACCGTCCAGCTGATCAAAAAAATCAGATGCGAAGGGAGAGGGAACCAGACTTTGCAGACTGGTGGTTTTACCATCTTTTGCCCATGCAGCATAAAAGCTGATGATTTTCGTCTTTAGAAGCACAGATAGAATTAAATGTTATTAGAAAATGGCCATAATTAAGACCTGGTTTTGCAACCCAGATGCCTGGTTGCATCCTTCCTGCATGTTGGGAATGGTTTTGCCCAAGGTAACTCTAGAGCTATGCATGGAGATTGGGAGGACATGAGTTGGATCAGGCTTTAACTGGCTCAGGAACGTTTTCTACACTTTAGAAGTTTAGACAGTTGCATGCTTGTACCCTGCTTCAGTTATCTGCAACTTTGGTGTACCACAAGAATTTAAGTATATGCAAGGGAAAAAAAATATCTTGGAAGAAATCCTACAGCATGTTAAAGTTAGTAATTTTGATGTTCCCTGTCTATACCCGTTCAGTCCTAGTCTTGTCTTCTAGAATGAATTCATCCAACTCTTCTAGGTCTGTGACTTAGGACGGAAAGTAAGCTTCTGATTTATTTGGTGTTGCTGTATACTCTAAGGTCTCTCCATTGCCTATGGATTTCTGAAGCTGTGATGCTTAGAGCTGGGTACAGCATTCCAAGTGAAGGTTCGGTAGTACTGACTTACAGCAAAAAAACTGTCCCATCCTTAAATCTTGCAGTACCATTTTTGTTGTTTCTTTTTATTTGGCATTTCTAGCAGAAATGCCCAGTACCAGTTCTGCTAAATAGCTACTTTAAAAGTTAAACCAGTACCACATTTTGCACTTCTGCTGCTAACGTCCCCTTACAAGTGTGGGACTTGACCTGTTTACTGGCTTTCTTCAGGCCGATGGTCTGATGCTCACGTCAAATTTTAAACAGTTGTTTTGAATTCTAGTCCCATGGTAGGAACTCCATGGAGTCTAGGGACTCTATTACAATTCAAACATGGTCTCTACCATATTTGTTTGGTTACCATATTTTATAAATTCATTCTTTGATCCTTATGGTCATTAGTCTAGGCAATATCTAGATCAGACCTAACATTGAGACACTTTTGAAATGTTCTTCCAGTTCTGATGTCAAACTTTGATAACTAATATTTATAAGACTTTTAAACTAAGCTTTACATCCTGAATAGTTGTTGCAATAACTTAGCCTTGCCTAAGAAATCAGAATGTAAGGCATTAACATCAGAACCCAACGATGTCATGTTAGTTAAACTTCTCTGTGTGGGTGCACTGATTTGCAAATTGCGGTTGGTTTTGGTGCACTTCATTCATTGTTCAGATGGTAAATTTGGGGAATACATTCTGAATGGGTCTCTAGTACAATTTAAAATAGCTACTGAATTACATCTTTGTAATTTAATGTCACCACTGTTCCTTCCTTCATCATATTTCTTAGCTTTGAATTGCCAGGTAAGGATTCACGTTTAAACAACTAGCTAGGTAACTGACTAATACTTGAATCAAGTGATTTGGGAAAGGGTTTGTCAGTATTCAGTTTCCTTATCCCAGAGGTAACACATTTTCTGCATAATGACACTGGAGCTAATTATCATAATTTAAATAATTTTAATAGGCCTTGCTTTATAGCAAAGGAAACTCTGATAGCAAGTGAAAGATCCCTTTGTAACATGGATTTTACATCTGACATCACAGGGAAAGTATAGTTAGCCTTCTTCAGTGGCTAACTGAAGAAAAAAACTTTCCTTTTATCATAATCTTGAGTTGTTTTTTCTTTGATTATCCATTGAAACCTGCTGAAAAATATCATGTATGTCATTGCTGCAGGGTCAATCTTATTGGTGGGGGGATTATGCATTTTTTTTTAATAGACGTTGGTCATTGATTGGGGTTTTATTCTTCTATTACTTCCTGAAACATTTTTGAGAATAATTCCTCAGACCCAGAGTTTAATTTTTGAGCAAAACATATAGAAAGGCAAAGATGTATACCAAACCATCATGAAGTTGGGACATAAGCCTGAAAAGCAAGTAGAGGTAAATTTCATGCTCTGATTCTTACCAGAAACCTGTGCTAATCTCCCATTTCTCAGGCAGATCAGATTGTTTGGTAGTTGCTTGCATGCTCTTTACTTGTTCTTTCTCCAAAGGAATTCTCTGTGACTTCTGTTTTTCTGGTACAGAACAGGAAAACTTCTAAAACTTAAGTTTTGCAGGATGATTAAGCCCTATGACTTCCAGCTCTACTTAAAATAGAAAACTGTTAGGTCCATTGGCAGAGCACAGTGGATCTAAAAGCATTTTTGGCAAAAGAGTGTTTGCTTTTTACCTGAAGGAAAATAACTAGCAAGTCCATCCACTCCAGGGTATAGCGTATTTTATGAATGGTTAGATTCAAATTAGCTTGAATCAGACTCCTAGGCTTCCTAGGAGCCTTTCCCCTAAATATTTAATTTCTTCTGCCAGTTAAAATCCCAGTATGAAAAACAGTCTGTAACATGCTGAAAATTGTTGCATTATGTCTTTTTTTTATTATTTTGTGGTTTTTGTTTTTTGTTTCCCCCTTCTCCAGTTATATTATTTTTCTTGTCTAAATTCATGACTTTGGGTATATGCACGCCAAAATCTTAGGTTGTTGACTCTGTAGGTCTTACATGCAATGTCCAGTTTTTATTCAATTCAAATATTCTCACTCATGCCAGGCTACTCAATTCAGTCTGTATTTCACTGAGCCTACCAATAAGCTTCTAGTAACCTGTGTCCTGCATGCAGGTTTCTATCTTCCTAGATAGAAACCTGGGCTACTTTCTCAATCTCCCTGCAAGCTGGCTGTCCCAGAGGAGTGGCTATTTTCAAAGACCAGCTGCAGTATTGTCTTAGAAGTAAATAGGAGAAATTACTGTTCAGTAGCCTTGAGAACAACTTTGAGTTCTTGACCCATAGCACTAAAATGTAAGGAAGCACTTAGTCTAAGTAAGATTTAAACCTGGAGTAGACGTGTGTTGGTAAGGATGTTTAGATGTTACTTGGTTCTGTGGGCTTTCTGCTGTATTTGTGGAGTTTTTGTTTGGTTGTTTTATAGTAATTCTGAGGTAACCTCTTCTGGCTTATGGCATTCACCACCCTGCTGCTCTATGGTTGTCCAATAAACAGCGAAGCTCAGTCTTACTCGTGATGTGAAGGAAACGAACTTTCCTGGCATCCAGGAGAGAATTTTGTGAGATGTCTCTAGATCAGTTTATACTGTTTGAACGGTGCTATGAAGAATATTTACTGGCTACTATCTGCCCACATTGAAAAGAACTTGCTTTCCTACAAGCTTAGGAAATTAGCTCTGGCAAGAGTTTCTCTTGCATCCTTCAAGGAGGAGCTATTGCCTACGTTCTTCTGTCATCTTTTCTGCAGAATGGAAAGCAGTAGTAGGCTATACCCAGGGCTTTGTATTAAATGAAACCAAATTCCTTTACTGATCCATTTTTCTAGATTCAGATCTGAAATAGAGCAAGATGCTTGAGGCCTATCTCTCTTTCTATTTTTTTCTTGTTAGGATAAAGCTGTCTAAAAAAAAAAAGCTGTTTGTTTGTTAAACATTCCTGTATTGATATTACACGCTGCTTTAAGGAGATTGCCTATAGCCTGGCACGTTGTCAAGATGTTGCTGCAGATTGCCTTTCATAGCTGCTGTAGAGATAGCAAAACTCATTCTTGTCCAGCTGCATCTGGTACATGATGCTCTTCACAGAAAGGCTGTAGAACACAGTATTGCTTTCAGATGTTTTACTGGATTTCCTAGCTTTCTTCCCTTCTTAACAGCAAAATCCAAATGAAACGTGTACTGAAAATATGGGACTGGGTTTGGATGCACGCTCTGGCATTGCCCTAATTTCAATCTGTGACAAGCACTGGCTGTACATTGTCACTTCCCAGCCTTGTTTCATTTGGTGGATGAATCATGCTCATGTTTCTGAGCCTCAGAGCATGGCACAGTCTGGACCATCAGGTGATTAAAACTGGAGAATCATCTGCCACGGTATCCTTAAGATTTCAGTCTTTTTCATATATGGTTATATAGGAAAACTCTGGCTGCAGTTGCTTGCTGTACGGAAAGAGGAATGTTTATCTCAGTCTGTGTGGTTTTAAAGGGGGTTCATATGGAGTTAAGGTCTAAACTAGACAGGGTCATAGTCCGTGGTCACTGATGTGTGTAAACAAAACCCTAAAGGTGAATTTGTGAAACCAATAGATAAGGAGAGAAGAAACAACCGAAGGAACTTGATCTCTTGTAGGTGAGAGACTACTAAACTTTCCAAACTGTTTCTAAATGGACATCTTCAGGAGTATTCAAACATAACTGAGGGAGCAGCTGTGGGATAATGAAAGAAGGCTGCTCGAGTGTTGTAACTGTAATGTTAGTTCTTCTTGTGCACTCATCTGACTGCTAATTTTCTGATTGGTGGTATCAAGCTAAAATACTGTTGGGGTAAGGTGAAGGACTTTGACTGAGGAAAGGCCCTGAAATACAGGATTTAGGTGCTCATCTAGACATCCAGTGTTACTTCAGGTGCTGTAACATATCCAGTACATTCGTCCAGGGCTGGCAGATGTGGTACAGGACCTATAGCAGATCGTATTCTCCCAGAGTGACAGCTGAAGGCCAGTAGTCAAGTAAAGGACCTTATGTCATGGGCTGCCAGTGCTAGAGGATCCAAATCCCAGCTGAAATGTATTCATTTACTTTGAGTGACAACTAGTTTCTCTGGACTTTCCGTTTTTTCTAGAAAGGAGGTACTTGAAACAGATGTAGTGAGATACAAACTCACTGTTCAAGGGATATGACTGAAGAACAGGTCCACAACATTGGAAATAATGTGGAGAGTATGAAACGTGCTCTCTACCACATGCGCTGAATAGCTGAACTCCTACTGATGGATGTCTGTTCTTGTTCCCAGGTGTGAAATGGTTCAGATACTTTCAAGGAAAACAATTTATCTGGAGTGCCAAGCCAAAATTTCACTTATTTTCATGTAACTGTTGTGTGTTTTGTTTTGTTTTGTTTTTAATTATTTCTACCATCAAGCTATAACTCTTTGACTATGACACAGCTCAATGTACATCCAAAGGAAGAGGAAATCACTCAAAGTGGTTTTGTTAACAGGATAGGGAGGATTCTGGCTTCTTTACCCAAAATGTGCGTGTCTTCTAAACTGTTAGCTGACCTGCCAGAACAGTCACTAAAACACCTATGTCATCCTCTTGTCTAGAGTAGTTGGTTTAAATATGTGCACTGTAATAAGTCTGTCTTAAAAATCAATGTCCTTGAAAACTTGGGAGATAAATGCATGGAAGTCTCAAAGCAGGAACAGAAAGGAACTACTGCTTTGGTGTTTAACTGCAGAGGTAACTGTTTGTATTCAGCATGTCAGCAGCTCCATTTCTGAAAACCAAAATTCCCAAGCACATCCCTCTACAACAATTAACATATTAGTAATGCTGTTTGGCTTTGAACAACATCCTGCACTTTTTTTTAACCTGAGGACACTTGTTATAAAGTTGCACTTGAGAATACAGTGCTTCCTCCTCGTAAGCAAATCTCAGGCTGTCACTAATGCTATTTGCATTAAATAAACATATTACACCATTCTTCCATTAAATAGGAGTTGCCAGGTATGCATATAAATGTAAACACGTTCAATTTGTATGTCAAAATGTGTGTTACAGCAGACCCCAGAAAGTCTTGCTTATTCTACATAAGCATGTTTCCTTGTCTCTTAATCCAGCTGTGTTTTTACATCATTTTTATATCCTTTATTGAGCAGTACAGGTTCACACAGCAGTAAGGCTGTGTGAACAGGCCCCTTAGAGAAAGGCAAAATAAGTACTTCTGGATCTCTAGGAAGCAAGAATAACCTTGAATAACCTTGCTTGGGCCTGGCCATGCCGTAGTGGCTATCTCACTCAATGTTTTAAACCAAAATCTGAGTGAATTAAAGGGGGGAATAAGTCAAAATGTGTTGCGTGTGAGGATGCTTATTTCATTGTAAACCCCCTCTTCACCTGTAAGTGCAGCATTCCTGAACTCGCTGTGATTCTGCTTTTATCTGGTTTCATATGGGGAAAGCTGGTAGGCTGGTACAACTTTTCTTCCACTTCCCCTCTTACAAGCAAACAGAAATGGAGAAACTTCTGCAATGAGAGGAGAAAGCTTGTTACACAGAGTGAGCAAATGAGAGAAGGCCTACTTCCATTTTTGCCAAGACAAAGATAATTGGGTAGAGATAATTTGTGATTCCTTGCCGTGAGAGTTCCAATCAAGTCAGCTTCTTTTGGGGGCAAAAATCTTAGAACATCAGTACTCATAAATATAAAACTATTCCCTTGCATTTTCGTACCTGCACAGCTGTGAGTAGCAGATACCAAAACTCAGTGGAACTTGGACTGATCTGATTTAAAAAGTGGTCTAGTAGCAATTCTGTGAAAGAACTGACTGGGACTGTGGTGTGGATCTTTCCCACCACTAAGTTGCCCACATCAAAATCTTCAGAGTCCTTTAAATATGCAGAAGCAGCTGAACAATGACATACATCAGTAGGTCTGGTCGCTCATGCCCGACTTGTTCAGGGCTTGTGATACTCCTTATTTCTTTCCCTCACTGTTGGTTTGACCACATTGCAGTTGTCAGCATTGAGCAGTCTCCTGCTACTTCAGGCTTAATTTAGTTCCTTGCTGGAAATGCTTACACAGACTTATGGATATTTCACCAGCATAGCCATGGGCCACTGATAAACCTCCTTCAGACCTCATTGGTCTAAAGGTTGCAGTGGGAGCATCTCGTGAAGGGGTAAGGGGATAAAATGAGGAAGTTTGTGGAGGAAATGGAGCAGGAATTCCCTGTGAATCTGAGGGATGCTAAAGGAGGAATAGACAGAGAGAAAAAGGGTGGAAATAACCAGGCAGTCTTTGTGCTGGAAGAGTGAATATAAAGCTGTGCTGTAACACAGGGCTGCAAGGTGGAAAGTGAGTGTTAGGTTAAGCCCAAATACAGAATTGTCATTTCTTTGCGATATAAAACCATGCATGTCAGAGTAATAGGGTGGCTGCAGGTCTTTCCCTCCTTCCTAATAACACCAGAACTTTAATTGTTTTACCTTTCTGTAAATTGAAAGTCTTGGATGGAGCAGGAAATTCCCTGGTGCCCACCTGTCAGTGACAGGTTAGAATTAGTCAGGGCATATAGCTGAAACCTTCACCTGCCCTCTGGGGAAGGTCAGTCTTGAAAGCTGGTGGAGGATGGGGGGAAGATAAGTCTGTATCTTTGCAGCTGAAAATGTGCTCAAGCTGGAAGCCCCACAAGCACACAACTTTCACAAACCACGAGTGGCAGGTTTATTGGAGTGGAGTGGAGGAAGAAATTACATTGTTCCAGTTGTAAAGCTCAAAAAAAAAAAAAAAAAAAAAAAAGTAGCTCTGAAGTAAGTGGGAGTACCCACTTGTGATGGCCAAGGAAAAGCCGTATATCTAACAGGAACACAATTGAAATGGTCTGCATAAGTATTTAAACCACCTCAAAGGACTATTGCAATTTCTGAACTTCGTATTGGCATTTTGTATTTGACAAGGTGACATTGTGTAGGAAATGTATTGTAAAACAGTGCTGTACTGTAGGAAAATGATTGAATGTAAATATTTCAAGATGTGGACCACTGTTCAAATGTTATCATAAATCTTTGCCATTGTTTTAGGGGATAATTCTTCATGCATATTTGAGTTGAATTGATGGAACCAGCCCCTGGAAGGGTAATCTGCTTGTTATTGCCTTACTACCACTAATAGTTTAATTTTGGCTTTTCAGGTATTCACTGCAACCTATACATTATATATGATGATTTATTTATTTATTTTCTTAATTAGCTAAGAAATACAGTTCTCGCTTTTGTTTTCAAATTTAACCAGTTTAATAGCTTTGTTCTTTCTTTACGTTAACTTGAAAAGCATGTCCTTTTCCAGCTTAATGTTTTTTGTTGTTTGTTTTTTGTTTTGTTTTGTTTTGGTTTTTTGCTACTTGCAGGTTTGGTAGGTTTACAGTAGCCGCACTTCAGTCCAAAGTAGAACAAAGCGAACGTGAAATGAACCGTCTTAAAAAGGCACTGGAAAGAAGTGATAAATACATAGAGGAAATGGAGTGTCAGCTTTTACAGCTGAAAAATGCAGGTGAAGGAACCCAGACCATGAGTGCTGTTAGTGAGAGAGCTCTTTCTGCAGAAGCTAAAGGAACTGAGAGCAGTGAAGACACGACGTGTTTGAAAACCCAGGTTGAAGAGAAGAAAGCTGTGACTACCGGTCAAAGTTCTGACAGCCTCGAACAGCTGTCAGGTGACGGAACGTGTTCAAGCTCTTCTAGTCAAGATGGTTCAGCTGGTTCAAACAGCCAGTGTGTCCCAAAGAAGGAGCTATTTCCAGGATGTCAGGGAGCTCTCCTGGATGAGAATACTACAAATATGGATACCTCCTTAGAACAGCAGTGGAATAAAATTGAGGAGTGTACCCCATATAAGGATGAAGAACTTTATGATCTTCCAGCGCCATGCACTCCGGTTCTGTCTCTCAGTCGTCTTCAGCTGAACACTCCCGATGGAAAAGAAAACGCAGGGAAACCGTCAACGTTCCTGAGAAAGCTGAAATTTGAAGAATTTTGTGACACTTCAGATGACTGCAGCAAAGATTCTCCAGAGCACAGCACAAGCAGCGAAAAGAAGATGGACTGTTTTACTATGGGAAAATCAGGGTTTTGGGGGACTTGCCCAACGAACTTTGCTGAGAACTTAGATTTTGATGAATCAGCGCAAAATTCAGTAGCTGGCCAGTCAGCTGAAACATCAGCAAAGTCCAGCGATAAAGCAAGTTCATGCTTACCTAAAAGGCTGCATACTCTCTGCTCTTCTGAAATGAATCGCACAAGAACCTCCAGCGAGACATCTATGGATGCCGCCTACCTCGATAAAATTTCCGAGTTGGACTCGATGATGTCTGAATCAGACAATAGCAAGAGTCCTTGCTATAATTTTAAGTCCTCTGATCTTGATAATTCTTCAAAGTCAACAGAGTGCTCTAAGCTTCTGAATGAAACTGAGAAGAAGCTGGAAGGGATGAATGAGGAACAGAGCATGAAGTGTTCGGAGACGAGCGATCTACCAGTTGACAGAGCTGGATGGAAACCTGCTATGTTTTCCATCCTCTCCCCATCTGGACTAGATATGAATGACCACTTCCCACTTTTTACGGGCCAAAACGTAGCAGCTAGTGAAATCAAGCCTCCGAACTGTTTATTTCAAAGAGAGTTTTCCCAGAGTTTACTATTCAGTAACTCACAGAGGCTATTTGAGGAACAAAAGTTTGGTTCGTGCTTTTTAAAGATGTCATCTGACCTGCACACCCAGCTTAATCCTCCTTGGGTGCCTTCCTTTATTTCTGAAAAGAAAAACAAAAATATCAGTCAGTCAACCAAGAGGAAAATTCAGAGCAGCCTTTCTAGCGCTAGTCCATCAAAAACTACCAAGAACTGACTCTGTGTGGAAATCAAATGCGACTCAAAGTTGTCAACCTGCAAACGTTTAATATTTACCAAGTGAACTTCATTTTTAATGACTTTCATGCAGTCTGATCCTGCCTTTTTCTGGCTAAGTGTAAACTGAACATTCCCTTGCCCATTGCAAGGCCTTCCCTAGGGAAGAACCATTCCAGATCTGCTTCTTTGGCTGGAAATCATGTTTACTTGGAATTTTTGTGGGATTTTTTTTCTTTACCTTTTAAGTTTTCAGGTATCATGATCTTCCAGTTGTGAGCACAGTGAATGGCTCCGTTGAACAGGACAGTTTTAAGTGGTCTTGTCAAATCCATCACTTATGTAAGAACTTGTTTTAAAGGTTACATTTTCCATTCCTAAAGATTACATTTTGTGTGTGCAAGGCAGCTACTGGCTATATATCCTATGGATTCATGAAATTGCTATAAAACAATGTCAGTTTTGCCATAAAACTTGCCTCCAAGAGGAAATGTTGCTGCTTTGACTGTTTCATAGCACTGTACTGTACTGAAACTATTGTTTTAAGTGGGTATAAGGTAGCAGTCTCTTTCTTTTCAGGGTTACACTACTTCAGTTAGAAAACGTTGCTTCTTTAACACTGCAAACATGGCTTGTATTTTTTGAAGTTAAGCACAATTTTTAATTTAGTTCCCAAAAAGTGTTGTTATTCTAAACGTGTTCAGTATGCCTATGTAGACCATGAAAATGGGTTTGTATGCTAATGACTTGTTTACCTAATGTGCACTGAACATTTTACATTAATACTGTACCATTTTACATTAATACTGCATGCTTTTCTATGTGAATTGAATAAAACATGTTATAAGCACTGTAATCCTTGATGTTGTCTCTCAAATATTGAATTAGCAAAAAAAAAAAAAAAAAAAAAAGAGAGAAGCTTCTTTTTGCATGATTTGGAAAATATCTGAGTTTTTTTATCGAACACAAATGTGAGCTTATTCGCGAAAAAATTCCCTTTCTCCTCCTTATTAGATGTATTAACCATTCTGGTGTCAGCATCGATACAGTTGATGGAAATGGCTTTTGTCCTCTCTGGAGGTGACTCTTCCACGAAGTATTGCATAGGTCAACATAATGTGAGGGCCTACTACAGGCAAGAGACCTAATTAAGCTGCAGAGCAAAATTGGTTTCTTTGCATTATTGTGTTTCAAGGTTTTTGTTTGTTTGTTTTGTTTGTTTTTGTTTTTCCTAAGGGCATGTTTAACTGTAAGATACCTTTTTTTTTTTTTTTTTTTCCTCTATATGTATAGGCATTTGCTGGCATTTTTTACAAGCAGACATCCTCAATTCATCAATACGTATGATATGAAAAATCCATACGCTGCCTTTAGTCCCCTTGCAGAGTGATAGGCTCTGGGAAAATTTCAATAGACTGGCTCTTTTGTAAAGTCTTGTAAGCGGTTTGACCAGGAATTACATTTCATATTGCATGAATGCGTGCATACCATACATTGCAATCAGGGTTTTTGTTTTGAAGTGGGACTCTTTTTTGTTTGTTTGCCTGTTTGTTTTGTTTTTGGAGAAATAAAATTACCAAAAAATCATTCAGGCCATACATGCAAGGTATCTTTCCTGGTGACATGCAGTATGACATTGTGCTTTTTGTATACTGCTTTCCACAGTGTACCACCTGGATTTTAATCTTCGAAGAAAAATGTAGTTATTCTGTTTTAATTTAGGTTTTTATTTTCACTTTTTCGGAAATAAAGGAGCATCCTTAATAAACATCTGGACATGAGCTGATACTTTGGCCAGTTTCACTAAGTCAAAAGATGCTGCCTTGATTTCACCCTTTCAGGGAAGAGGTGAGGGTATCTCAAATACATTTCTAAAATATCTTTATATTGCTAAACAATCAATGTAAGTGTTAAGGTCACTATTGCTTCACTGTGGTTTGGCAGGATGCGTTGCAGTGGTTCATTGTGTACTTCTTCAAAGAAGAATTGTATACTTCTTCAAAGGTAATTTTCAGAGATGAGAATATGAATACAACTGATACATGTGAAATCAAGCTAGAATAAAGGAAAAAGCTTTTCTAATGCTACTTCCTAGTCTTTTGGTCAGGAACACCACTTACGGGCTTGTCCTTCAAAATGAGCATTTTAGCTTTACATGTCAGGCAACTGGATAGATGAAAAAGAGGAGCCTAGGATTAGGAAAAATAAATAAATCTGAAGGTCACGGTCATAAACTTTATATCTCATTCTCAAGCAGGGACAAAGAGATGTTTGAGGACAAGTTCTGGGTTTCCATTTGCTCAGGGATGGTAACTTCCAGCACTGTGGCAAGACTTAGTGTAGTAGTCTATAACAGGCTGTTTCCTAGCTGTGCTCACTCACACTCAGATTTCAAATGCAAAAACAGCGAGTAGGTTGTGACTGCATCCAGTGCTGTAAGTGGGAGCTTTTTGCGTTTCATGACTTGGGAAGCTTAAACATACCTGAATTCTTGTATCTTAATCTCGGTTATGTTTGTTTGTTTGTTTGTTTTGTTTTAAAACAGTGACCCCACTGTAAATTCTGCATTTTATTTTGGTTAATATAGATTGTGTTTGGTTTGGCCTAAAGTTTGGCAGAGTAGTTGGTGCATTAACAACTTCAAAAAATTAGCTCTATGTAATGACAGAATGGGTTGGCTTGGAGGGGACCCTTGAAGATCACCCTGTTGGATCTCCCTGCTGTGGGCAGGGACATATGCCATTAGATCGGGCTGCCCAGAGCCCCCTCCAACGTGACTTTGGTGGGGCATTCACTACTTCTCTGGGCAACTTGTTCCAGCGTCTCACCACCTTCGTCATGAAAAATTTCTTCCTTACATCCAATCTACCCTATTTCAATTCAAAAAGGTTAATGAATTTCCTCGGTTACAGGTTTCCTCAGTTATAAATTTATTAGCCATATGGGGGGCTTCAGTTCTCTGGGTTGCATTCTGTCAATGCTGTGCTTGCTTGGTCTCTTGCTGTACTTACCATGTTCTCTGAATAAAAGCCTAAACAAGGGTCCGTTGCTATCCATTTTTTTATGATAGTTATGTGTAGTAATGTAGGCTTGGAATATACAAGATCTAAAACTTAAGTATCGCAATTTTGATTAAGACAGGAGATTTTTCAAAGTGGTGATGTCTCATGATATCTAATAGCTCGTAAATGTTTTACTCAATCTAATTATACTTGCTATACTAAATACCAGGCAACTTGCAGGTTTCGACGTAGAAGAACGCGCTCTGGGGGTACTGATGATACAGAGGGTGAGATTGCTGCCAGCCTCAGCTCATCACTGGTAGAAGCTGTTGGGCTGTATTCAACATATGGGTCAGGTTTTGGCTTCTTTGCAGATGGTTTTACCCATGGGATATCTGGCAGATGACCTGTTCCTCCCCAGCTCCCTGAAGGCCTCGAGAGAGCCCGGTTCTGCTTGCTGCTGCTTCCTCAGATCGAAGCTTGTGCTACAGTCACTCTACTGATTGGCATCAGATACCGACTTGGGATATGTCTGGGTTTTACTGTGTTTTATTGTCTTTTTCTTTTTTTCTTTTTTAAAGTATCTTCAAAAGGGGATTGAGGGCTAGTGTACAGCTTATGTCCATAATACAAGGTGCGCTAACTTGCACCCCACTTCTCTATTTTAGTTGTTTCTCACACCAAATTATATAATTAAGGCAGTTTGAATCAACTTATTCCGATCTTAATGCTCACACAGCATCAAAGCGTGTTGCTGCTGCTAGAAAAGAGTCCTGCCTCTGACTCCCATCAGCCAAAGGCTTGGAGAAGTCTTTACACACCTTCTCTGCACTGTGGCTAATGCAAATGTCTTGCAAGTTATGAAGCCAACACACCTTGGTGTAGAAATGCCCCAAGTGAATACACTCAGGCTCCTCTCCTCTCTTCCCCTCTCCTCTCCTCCCCTCTCCTCTCCCAGGCTTGGAGGGGAGGAAAAGTAACTCCAAGGTAACCAGAAATGGGGATTTGGGGTTATCCCAGGGACTGCCTGCAGTCAAAGGTGACGGGCAAGGTGCCCACTGGGGAGGTGCTGTCCCTGTCCCGCCGTTGTTGCCTCGGTGCCACTTAACGCCAACTGGGAAACCCTTCATCAGCAGAGGGACAGAGAAGCAAGAACAGCTGCTGCAGGGGAAAGCGTGCCTGTGCCTTGGCAGCCAGGAATGTAGCACGGGAGGATGAAGCTGGGCAGAAAAAAAAAAAAAAAAAAGTTTACTATTTCTGATTTTTTCAGCTTTTTCTTGGTAGAAAGCGTTGCCTCTTCTGCTTTTGCAGGCTACGTGGCTGCTGCCTGCATTCTCCTGGTTTTCGGGGCACCCAAAGGGACGCTGGCAAAGCCCGGGGTCCGGGGACATGGGGGGCGGAGGGGGGGTCCCGCTGGTCCCCGCTGCTGGAGGGAGGCGGCACGGGGAGGAACCGGCCGGGGATGGGGGGAGAAGAAAGGGGGGGTCTCACCCTTCCCATCGGTGCTGCCGCCCCAGGCAGTGTTTCCCCCCCCCCCCCCTTTTCTGTTACCAAAACCTGGTGATTAAGACGCGAAACTAACAAAGAGTTTCTCTCCCACCTTAACCTTGCACACAATCCTTTAACAAATTAATTAATCCTAATGAATTAACACTTCATTTATTTAAACGCGCTACAGTTCATGAATTAAATTTTCATGCAGTGATTAAAGGCTGTTAAAATATGCATGATTTCGTTAAAATTTTATAATAAATCAGGGCAATGTGTTACATGACAAGGCAACTACTTCCCAGCCCCTCGCTTTGATTCGCGCCGGGAGTAGGGGGGGGGGGGACGGGACTCCGAGCCCCATTTTGGCAGCTGGGGGGGGGCTGGACTTGGCCGGCGGCCTCCCCGAGCCCCTCTGAGCCCCTCGTCCTTCACCGGGACCCCCACGGAGCCGGTGCTGAGGGCGAGCATGGGCCGGGAGGGGTTTTGCCGGAGGGGGGGGGCACCGCTGAAGAGGGGGGGCGAGGAAGAAGTTTGGTAGCCACAGGCTGCGGGGCTCCCCATCGGCCCCCTGCCTTCCCGAAAGGGATGTCGCCAGGCACCCTGGGACACCAATCACCACCGAGCGTTTCAATTTTTAATATGACAACACTCTACACTTTGGCTGCAAAAGCAATTATTGCAGCTTGTACATCAGTAATTAGCAGGTCTTTGCTGATGTAAGGAAAGTCCTCATTAGGACATGGAAATACTTTTTGTGCATTCACCCAAAGGGTTATTTTTTTTTTTTTCCTTCAGAAGGTTGATTTTTATCATCTAAAGGGAAAATAGCTTTTACACTAAATGGGATATTGACTTTCCGTGAACTTCACCAAATAACACATGTACTGTAGGTTTTCTCTCGGTGCTCTCACTGACACTCGGGGTAGGACAAATACCGCGACAGTAAAAAATGCAAAGCTAATGTTTGGTGGAATAAAAATATCCAGGAGGTTTACAATGAGCGGTTCTATAAACCCCACATTGACTTCTTTTTTTAAAAGTCAGGCTGTATAGCAAACTCTGATCAGACTTTAATACTTAATATCCCAGGCTTTAGTATATTCATCTTTGGGGAATCCTAAAAGGAGAAATCAAATACAATGGGTTACAGTAATTAATTTATAAATCGGTTCACTGTGGGAATAAGGGGTTACTTTATTACTTTCTCGAGATAGGCAGTTCAGTCAATTAAGGAAATCTGCCTATTCCTTGCCTTGGAAGCCGGAGAAAACTGCGGGAGACAAGTGGATGCCTTACAAGCAGATATATGCCTCCTGTACCGAGCATCTCGGGCCGTAAGAGCAGGGGAAGGGCGGTAAGGGGGGGCAGCGCCCCCGGCGTTTGAGCTTCCCTCTCCCGAAATTATGGTCAGGAAATGTCCCAGGGACTGCGAAGGGAAGTTTTTGCTCTAGGGCTTGGAAAGTGACGAGCCGGGCAGAGCGAGCGCTGTCTGGACAGAAAGGAATAATGATGGTGAAGATTATGAAATTAATAATAATGATGATAATAATAATGATGATAATAATAATAATGATAATAATAATACCTCTCCCTCCCCGTGGCCTCTGCCTCCTCCTCGCCGCACTGCAGACAAAAAGTTCCCAAAACTTCCCAGCGCAGCCCGTGGCAGCAGGAAGCCCCCGGGGGACGCCGCCCCAACCCCCCCTCCCCCCAGGGTTTTGGGGGTCCCTTTCCCCAGCGCCGCAGTTCCTGTGGGTGCTGCAGGCCAGGGAAAGCTGGGACGCTCGGCTTTTTTTTTTTTTTTAATTATTATTATTATTTTATCTATTTATTTTTATTAATATTATTCGGGAGCTGGGCACTTCCCAGCAACTTGGCGAAAGGTGGTGGTGCCTCCCACCTTCCTCTTCCTCCCCTTCCCGGGAGACTTTCTCTTTACAAGGTATGGTAGCTTAGGAATAAGTTACGACTTTAAAAAAGAAAGAAAATAAAAATAAAAAAATAAAAAAAGAAAAAGAAGAAATGAAGAAATAAATCCGCACGAGGTGATACTTGGCTGCCCTGCTGCAATGGTTTCGGTAAATAAGGGGAGCCCAGGAGCGGTGTCTCTGCCTCCGGTGCCCCCCTCCGAGGCGAGCTGCACGCAGGCATCCCAGGGGAGGCGGTAATGGATGGAGACCTGGCTCCCTCTCGCCCGAGTAATTGGCACTCGTTCCCTCCTTCCTCTCGGGCTGGCCGGGGAGCTGGGGAAGGGTTTATGGAGACAAACGTGGACTCGACTCGTGCTCGCCCTTTCGGCCTCCCACATGCCCAGGGGGAGGCCGGCAGGAGCCGTCCGGAGCCCACCGGGGCCGCCGCCACCCCGGGCGGCTCCTCCTGCCCCGGGGGACGGGACCCTCCCCGCATCACTCCCCCGGGGGTTTGGGCTACGAGTTTACACAAGTCCGTAAGGCGGCTGAGAGGATAAAAAGAATCTGCTCTATAACGGGGCGGTAGCCCCAAATGTCACTTGGAAAAGGAAGGGAAGGTTGTTGGCTCTACTGTCGCTCTCCAGGACCGTTTCAGTCAAATGGGAAAGTGCTCGAAGAATGAAACACAGAGGGAGAGGGAAAAGAGAGGAGAGACAGACAGAAAGACAGACAGAAAGACGGAAAGAAAGAGAGAAGAGAGAGAAAAAGAGAGAGAGAGAGAGAGAGAGAGAGAGAAAGAAAGAAAGCAAGAAAGCAAGAAAGAAAGAAAGAAGGAACAAGACAAAAAGAGAAAGACAAAAAGAGAGAAAGTTTTTCTCAGATTACTTTTTCTTTTCAGGCTGAAACTTTGCAAGTAGCAATCGACTTGTTTCTTGCATCTAGAGTTTCCCCTTTAGCAAGACAGAAAGGGGGGTGGAAGTGAAA